>NC_137029.1:19441574-19971574 GCF_032717465.1 Coenobita brevimanus | reverse complement strand
AGCATTATCATGTCATCTCTTTTCCTTCTCTCCTGTAGTGTTGGTAGAGTCAGTTTATTTAGTCTTTCTTCGTAGCTTAGATCCCTTAAGCTTGGTATCCATCTTGCAGCGGCCCTTTGAACTTTTTCAATCTTGTCTATGTGTTTCTTGAGATGAAGACTCCAGGGTTGGTCTGATGAATGATGTTATTATCCTTCTTAGCATGTCTTCATTTATGTATGTGAATGCTATTCTCATATTTGCAAGCAGTGTATACATGTTCCGTACCTTCTCACTGATGTGGTCAGCCGGAGATAGTCTGCTATTGATAATCACACCTAGGTCTTCCTCTCTTTCTGATGTGTGTAGGGTTTTATTTCCTAACGTATAATCCCAATCAGGTCTTTTTCCACTTTTACCAAACTTGATTACATGACACTTGTCCACATTGAATTCCATTTGCCATGAAGTTTATTTAATTCTTCTTGTAGCTCTTTACAAGAGTGTGTTAGTAATTCTCCTTTGTATTTTTGCATCATCTGCAAACATATTTAGATAGCTTTCATTTCCAGTGATACTGTTTATATCCTTTATATACACTAAAAACATGATTGGTGCCAGCACTGAACTCTGTGGTACTCCACTAGTCACTTCTTTCCATGATGAGTAGTTTCCCCTTAGTACTGTTCTCATTTCTCTTTTTATGAGAAAATCTTGAATCCAACAAGACAGTTTGCCTCGAATTCCTCCTTGATGTACAGTTTCCATAAAAGTCTTTGGTGTGGTACTGTCAAATGCTTTCTTGATATCTAAATAGATATTGTCCACCCATTCTTCTCTTTCCTGTATTGTGTCTGTTACTCTGTCAGAGTAGCTCAACAGATTAGTAATACATAATTTTCCTTTTCTGAAACCAAACTGTCTTTCTGTTATCATATTGTGTTCTTGATGATATACCCAAGCTTTTCTTATAAGCTTTTCTAATACCTTGCTTACAACACTGGTCAGTGATACTGATCGGTAGCTGAGTGGATTTTGTGTATTCCCTTTCTTGAATAAGGGGACAATATTTGCTTTCTTCCAAATATCAGGTAGTTTATCTTGACTCAAGGATTTCTTGAAAATTAAAAATAATGGTTTACTTAACTCCTCTGCACATTCTCGTAGCACCCAACATGAAATTTCATCAGGACCATTTGCTTTTCCTGTCTAATTTACTTAACTCCTCCTGTACTACTTTTTCTGATATTTGTATATCTGGTAGTGTGTGTGGACATGCATGTTCCACATAGTCCCTCTCAAAATGTTTTTCTGTAAAAACTGATTGGAAATTCTTATTTAGTGCTTCACAAATATCTTTCTCGTGTATAGGTGATTCCCTCGTCCTTGATGGATTGTATTATATCTTTTACTTTGGTTTTGCTTCTGATGTAGCTGTAAAATAGCTTCGGTTGATCACTACTTTTATTTATTATATCCTCCTCAAACTGTTTTTGGGCTTCCCTTTTTATTCTTGTTTAATCTATTTTTGCCTGTTTTTAATTATTATACGCCCTTTCACTATTGTCTCTTCTGTATCTATTCCACAACAAATCTTTTCTTTCTTTTGATTTTTTACATTCTGTATTGAACCATTTCTGTATTCTCTTATCTGCTTCTTTTTGCTGTGGGATGTACTTCTGGACTCCTATTTCATAAAATTCACGGAATTTTTTATATACAATGGGGCACCAATTTTCGCGCCTAATTGGGTCCAAAAATAATGCGCGAAAGTGGAATTAGCGAAAGTTGGGGCATTGTCTTTATGGCAAAAAGGCTAATTGGTTCCCGGTTATCCTAAAGTAAAATCAGATTTTCATTTTCACTTGCAATACAGTACATCAAATCACTATTGTACATTGCATTGTGAGATACAAACAATAAAAACTGTACAGTACACATTATATGAGGAGAAACATACCACAGAGACCAGGTTGAGGTGTTTAATGGATGTTGGGGGTAAGTATCCGAGGCGCGTGGAGGGCTTATTTAGCCACGCCAGACGTATTGGCGCCACCTCTTGCTGCCTCGCTACCACTCTCTCTCTCTGCCTCCTCAGATGCAACTTGATGCAACACTTCCACTCTGTGCTGAATTTCCCTTTGTATAGTAGAGGCCATTGAACCGTGAGAATCCAACACAATGGAGCTAGCACGCTCGTACACAATGGCGGGAATGGGTGGACAGAGTGTTGACATGTCATTCAAGATGGCGGTGGGTTGCGGGCGGGCGGTGCAGGAAATTCAAAGTTCAAAATATTGTCCCAAACCCAAAATTTGTGCGCGAAAATCGATTTTTTTCAAGCGAAAGTGGAAGTTAGGGAATATTTGGTGCATGCCGCGAAAGTGGATTCCGCGAATCCTGCTGTAGCGAAAGTTGGTGCACTACTGAACAGCATTTAAATCGTCCTCTAACTTCATTTTCCCAATCAACTTCTAAGAAATACTTCTTTAGGTCTTGATAATTTCCCTTTTTATAGTTTAGGCTCTTTTTGTAACTTTCATTGCTGTTAACTGTCATATGCTATCCTGAAGTTGCAATTTAGTACTGCATGATCGCTTTTGCCGAGTGGAGGGTGATATATTAAACTGTCAGTATCATTTTCTTGCCTTGTAAATATGAGATCTAGCATATAAGGTACATCGAGTCCTCTTTTTCTGGTGGTTTCCCTCACATGTTGCGTTAGGAAAAACTCTAGCACGAGATCCAGGAGCTTTTGGTCCCAACAGCTTTCTTGGCTAATTATATCTAGGGTATTCCAATTTATATTTGTATTAAAATCTCCAGTTAGTATAATTCTTTCCGATTTCTCTTCCGTTTTATGTAGTAATGCTCTTAAACTCTGCATTGTACTCTCTGCCAGGTCCTCATATTCGTCTCTCCCATGTGTTTGATCTGGGTGGCATGTACATATTGGCTATAATTACTTTCCCTTCAGATGTGTTGATCTCTTCTGCAATCATTTCTACTTCTGAAGATATATCTAGTTTTATTTCATTGACTTTTAGATTTTTCTTAAACATTATAATTCCTCCTCCTTTTTTTAAGTTTCTATCTCTTCTCCATATATTGTATTCCTCTAACTTTAGTATGTCATTGGATATCTTTGGTGTTAATTTTGTTTCAGTTAGGCATATTATATGTGGTTCATTTTCTCTGACAGTTGATTGGGTGGGTGGAAATAATGAGGTTGAGTTCATGGGTGTGGTAGTTCTGTGCATCGCCAGGGTGGGTGGACAGTGATAATGGTTGAGTGTGGGGGGGAGGGAACGTTGGTTGTGGTGTGTGGAGTGGTTTTGGGAGGGTTGTAGGGGTAATTGGGTTAGTGAGTGGATGCGTTTGTTGGGCTGGGTGGGTAGATGGCTCGATATGTGGGTGGTCGGAGAGGGGTCGGTAAGTTAGGTTTGGATGAGTTTGATGGATAAGTCGGGTTCAAATGGGTGAGTGGGGTGGCGCAGTGAATGGGGTTCGGGAAGATGGGTGGATGAGCTGGTGGGCCGGTGGGAGGCGTTGGTGGACAGGATGGGTGGATGGCCAGGTTGAGGTGGGTGGGGAGTGTTCAGGAGAGGTGAAAGGGTTGTGTGGATGGATGAGATGGATGGAACTGTTGGGTGACCAGGGTGGGTGGAATTCATGAGTCGTTAGGGTGGGTGGTAGGGGTCGGTGGGCAAGATAGGTTGTGTGGGCAAAGTGAGTCGCCAGGGTGGCTGAGACGATTGCATGATCGGGAAGATTTTAATGGGTGGTTGGGTTGGGTGGCTGAGACGATTGCATGGTCGGGAGGATTTTAATGGGTGGTTGGGTTGGATGGCTGGATGGGTTCATGGAGAAGTGAATGAATAAATGAGGAGTGGCATTGTTGGGTGAACTTCGTGTGTGGCATTCGTGGGTTAGCAGGGTGGATAGCAGGGATCGATGGGCTGAGTGGGTTGCAGGGGTGAGGTTAGTGAGATGTGTTGGATGGGTTGAGTGGGTAGGTGGATAAGTAGGTTAGTGTATATGTGGCTGTGCACATGACGAGAGGGATTTATCTGACTTTCAACTGTTACTTGGATTTTAGTCTATCGCTCGGAACACGTTGGATAAATATTTGGAAACCAGACTCTATACATTAAGGTCATTGTACTGAAATCTTCTAAAACCGATATAATCACCTCATGGAACTGAAGATGGACCCATGCACTTGATAATACACCTATTAGTAAGATGAATGGAAGTAACATTACATGCGGCAAGACGTGAGAGTGAGCAAAGCTTCATATCTCCGATCCATCCGCCTAACAAATCAGTATTTTGGTATGGATTGGGAGGGGGATTTAGGGGGGGAGGGGGCAGACTTGTGCGATTAACCTGACCTCTGGTGGCAGATTATCCTGTATCACGAATTTCTGTCCGGAGGTGTACACACGAACAAACAGATACACAGTTCCCAGCGCCCGCTGCCCACTTCTCGCAGCTGGGTGGCCAAGGTGGAAACTTTTGCGACTATTCATGCCGAAGACCAGTTTCAGCTGATGGGACTTCCAAAGTTGCACCTACATTTATGACCGTAGTATACTTGTTTATGCATAATTGTTTATCACATCCATTTTACGCACCTCTTTTTATACTTTGGGAAGAAATGAAATAGTAGGTTATTTCCAGTTCGTCGGTTTTTCTCACAAACAACGCAGTGGTGTCCAGCGTTTGGAGCCATGTTTATTTGTACTGCCACGCCCCCTCGCATCCCGCCTGTCAACTTACAGTAAGTAAACGAACAGACGACACACCGGCGACCACAATGCAATCTGTTGACCAAGCCAGCTCATTGCACTGGTCTCGTGTTAGCCCCAAAGAGTTAATACTCCGTGGGCCGGCCCACATGCACACAAAGAAACATAACTGTATCGTGAAGCTCCACGAGTTAGCGTTCGAAGCACTAAGGATCCGACTTACCACAAACCAATGAACACGAATCAGAGCATGGACAACAATTTTATTTTATGTTAGGATAACAACTGTGCGCACATTTGTGCAGTTTTTAGGATCACTCCAGCATAATGGTTTGGAATTGCTCCTAACGCGGTTCTTTTAACGTAACAAGATTCTACGATTTTTTTTTATCCTGAAAGTACCACTATAAATTAGAATAAAAGTCACAAATGACACTCTTCCTTGCGTAAAAATCCTAACAATCTCCAGACGACACATACAGTTCAATCCTTGTTAATCCAATTTTCATTTTTACGTAGCTTTCGTTCTCTATATATCAAGGGAGATGAGGAATGAAGTTAAATGGTAAAACTGGTTTACAAAAAATTTGAAGCAAACATGAAATTAGGTGTTCTAACCTAATTTTGGGGTGCTGATTTGATTCGAAATCCGTTTTCACTCATCACCTCTACTGTAGTTTTTGAGATATACATGAATACATGTATGTACAGTCGTCAGCATAAATTTGCTGCAAGTCTACTCCTGTGATGTGAGTCCTTTTGTCTGGCAACAGTGTAAGGGGACTAGTTGCCACGTAGCCTTTTATACACTTTAACGACGTGTTTTTTAAAAATGGTACTAGAGGCTGGCTAGAGTACAATATTATGTATACCGTATTTAATCAGTATAAAAAAAAAGTGCAAAAGCTGACAGAATGTTATGAAACGACTTACGAGCGTAATACTCTGACATTCCTCATAACCGTGTCTAAACTCCCTTCCCCTCTCTCCCCCTTTCTCCTCCTGATGTTCCCCCACCCCTCCTTCCCCCTCCTACTCCCCACTCACGTTCATGCTTCTCAACTTTCTCCTCTCCTCACTCTCTCTACCTTCATTCATTTATCCACGGCACTAACCCGACTGGTGCATCACAATTCTCTCTTGACTGTTTACTAAACCAATACTGTCCTGTTCTCAATTGCTCGAAATGCTTTAATAAAATGTATCCAAGGCTAATTACCAATATTCCTTCCTGCTCTAATCCCATTCTCACCTTTCCCGTCTTTTTATTCCAGTTGTCATTCTTTTCTCCACCCCTTGTCACTACCAACTGCCGCTGGATGCAGAAACGTTTGAGGTCTCGTTCTCGTGATGTATTATTCCTTCCTGTGTGTGTGTGTATGTGTGTGTGTGTGTGTGTGTGTGTGTGTGTTTAGTGAGCCTGGCAGTTGGTGGCGAAATTAAATAAATATTTGTGCCCATTCCTTCTACTTCCTCTCTCTCTGTCTCTGTCTCTGTCTGTCTGTCTGTCTTTCTCTCTCTCTCTCTCTCTCTCTCTCTCTCTCTCTCTCGTTTCAAGGAAAATGTTCCCATCCTCCTCATACTGTTCACTGATTCATGAAGCAGGATCAGAACCCATCATGTTTCGAACTACTGCATCAAGTGTGGAGTAAAGAGTGGGTGAGAAAGACTGAGGCATGGCAAGATACTCTCGAATGTAAGGAGCTAAAAGGTTACAGGAATAGACAAGAAATGGAGAAGAGTGCAGTTCATTACGTAGATCTGCGCCGTGGTTAAGGTAGACATGGTGCGGAGAGAGGGGAGTGGAAATGAACGAGCATGGGGGTGGGGGGGGATTTGAGAGGTAGGGTGGGGAGGGACATGGAGTGGGTAAGAGGGAGAAAGCAGAAGTTTCATCACTCTACAACATTTTTCTGTCGTCTTTTGCTCAATTTTATGCTAATCAGACCATTGCATTCTGGGCGATTTATAGCACTTATTCTTACAAACACGTCTTTCAAGCGTATAAAAGCCTGTGTGGCGACTAGTTCCTATACACTGTTGCCAGACAAAACAATCACATCACACGAGCAGGCTTGCAGCGAATTTGTGCTGACGACTGTACTTGTATACATATAGGCCTAGACCCAAAATATTCGTCAATAATCCATTTACCGTCCTATTTTCTTGGAACTTTGTTTAAAACGCGCGCCACAACAAGCTCAAACATGTCAAGCACTACAAGCAGGACTGGGGGTCTAGGAGCACTTTCGTGCCAGGGAAACAGTGCCCAAGAAAATCCTCTGGTGGACATGAACAAGATGCTTCTTCCCCCTCTTCATATTAAGCTTGGCCTTATGAAGAATTTCAAGAAGGCCATGGACAAGGATGGCGCTGCCTTCCAACACCTGTGCACTCTGTTCCCAGCTCTCAGTTCTGCTAGGCTCAAGGAGGGGATCTTCATCGGACCTCAGATCCGGGAGGTGCTGAAGGATGAGGAATTCGAGGGGAAGGTCACCTTGAAGGAACTGAGAGCATCGGAAGCATTTAAGGTAGTCTGCCATGGCTTCCTTGGTAATACACAGGCACTAGATTACCAAGAACGTGTCAAAAAGTTGTTGCAGGCTTATCAGGATATGGGGTGCCGAATGTCTCTCAAGATTCATTTTCTCCACTCCCACTTCAACTTCTTCCCCCAGAACCTCGGAGCAGTAAGTGACGAACATGAGGAAAGGTTCCACCAAGATATTACTAAGATGGAGAGCAACTACCAAGGCAAGTGGAACCCCAGCATGATGGGGGACGTCTGCTGGATGCTCCTGCGCGACATCCCGGAGGCAAAGTACACCAGATCGTCCAAAAAAAACTCACTTCTGACTCTCTGTAGTACTATTGATTGTATATATGCTTATATCCAAGTAATGGTAATATTTATTTCTCTCAGTGTTGTCTGTTTTGTTTCGTTCTGTAATATGCCATTTCAATATATGAAATAAGCTCATTATAAATATACGCATTATAATAAAAAAAAGTATATGTGAAAGCAAAAAACTGTGATAGAGCAAAACTGTTTAGAAATTTGAATTAAGCATATCAAAATTAGTCAAACCACCTATTGACATACTTGCCTCAGATTTTTTTTTTTTTTTGTAAACCAGTGTAATTAATTATATATCTCGGTCCTGAGATTGTATGTATAATTTTTTGGATCAATTTTTGTGAGACAAAAGCTCATCCTTCTCACGAGTTGTCAGTTTTCAGAGATTTTACCTAAGGGAATGTGGATTATGGTCTATCAAGAACCTTCATAATGTGCGAATATTCCTTTTATTTATTTATTTATTTTTTTTTACGTTCATCCAGGACGCTCGATGCAATTTTAAAGAGCTACAGCTGCAGAGAATGACATTTTATCTTATTCGAAATTTCTCCCTCGTTTCGGTGACCACAACATCAACCGATACTTCTTGTTCTTAAACGGCATAGATATATGCTTTCTTTTCGTGTGAATCGATTTCTAGTTATATGTTTTCTAAATGTGAGTTCTTTTTCACAAATAGAAATGTCATCTGAGTATGGGAAGTACTTGGGTGTGTTTGCTAACGAATTTTGAATACCTTTGTGGGATGTGCATGTTTAGCGATTTCGCCCAATGATATGTTTATTCAGTAATCAATCCAGTAAAACAGTTTTGAACTAACAACAGACATATGCTATCAGCCGTAATTATTTCACAATTGACACTTTTTCTCATCTCTTAATTTCCAAGCTGTTGACACGCCTATAATGAGACGAATCTCTTTCGGTAGGTACTAACCTTCTTTACCTATAAATCAATTTCATCTCGTGTTACCTAATTTAGCCTTGCTACTAATTTTTTTTCCTTGTCGGATTTTTTCACCTACAGAAAAGTTTTCTGAATTTTAGAGAAGACTGGGAATGTTTTTCAACAATTTTTAGTGCATTTGTGGGTTTCATATTCATAGTTTTTGGCCTCAATTATTCGGTTTTTAGGATCACTCCAGTATATGAGTTTTGAATTACTCCTGAAGCTGATGCTTTTAGTGTAACAAAGCTTGTACCATTTTGTATCATGAAAGTACCACTACAAATAAAAATGAATAACGCAAATGACTTTCTTCCTTACATAAAAATTCCAAACAGTTTCCAAACGACATTAATACAGTTCACTGAGAGGTCCTTCAAACTTCATTTCTTAGTGGCTCTCATTCACTATATGTCTACGGAGATGATAAATAAAGTTATAAATGACATTTAATTATTATATCTGCGTATTACGGTTTTCATACTTTCTTGTATTATTTTTCGTTATCGTAAAAAGCTGATCAGTATTCCTTCTCACCAGTTATCACAATTTTGAAAGATTTTGTTTAAGGAAATGTGGCTTCGAATCCTTAAATGCAAGCCTTCTTTACTTGCAAATCAGCTTCATCTCACGTTTTACCTCATTTAGCCCCCACTTTTTTTTCGGATCTTTTTTTACATTTAGGATCGTTTTCTGAATTTTCGATACAATTTGGAAGGTTTCCCAAGTAATTTAGAGTACATTTGAGGAAGACCTACGTTTAGTGTTTTCGCAATCAATTATGCGGTTTTTATCAGTCCAGTTTAATAGTTTGGAATTACTCCTAAAGTGGTTCCTCTTAACAAGACGTATCATATTTTATGTTGGAAGTACCACTACAAATGAAAACAAAAATCACAAATGACATCATAAGGTAAAAATCCAAACAATCTCCAGACGACAGTAATACAGCTCAATCGGTGTTCTGTCAATACTCATTCTTTTTTAGTAGCTGTTATTCATTATATGTCTACGGAGATGAGGAATAGAGTTATAAATGGAATCTAATTATGTATCTCGGTCTGGGATAGTAATTATACTTTGTAATAATACTTGTGAGAGAAAAAAGCTCATCAAAATTACTTTTCACGAGTTATCACTGTTTTTAGAGATTTTACCTAAGGCAATGTGACATGGTCTACCACGAACCTTCATAATATGCAAATATTCTTTATTTTATTATTTTACAGTCAATCAGGGACTCGATACAATTTTAAAGTTCTACAGCTGGAAATAAGAAATCCTTTCTCGAAATTGCTCGCTTGTTTCGGTGACCACATCAATTGGAACCTTGTTCCTGAACTCCTCCGATGTCAGCTCTCTTTACTCGTGAATCGTTTCCGCTATACGTTTCCAAAATTTGATATTTTTTCACGCTCAGAAAAGTCTCCAGAGCATTTGAAGTAATTGGTAGTTTCCGAACCAATTTTGAGTAAATATGTGGAAGGTATATATTTAGCGATTTCGCCCAAACATATGTTTATATAGCCATCACTTCAGCAAAATAGTTTTGATCTAACCCCAATCGTATACTGTCAGCCGTAACTACTTCACAATTGGCACTGTTTTATGATTTTAGAATAATTAAAAAAAAGCGAAGACTGAGTTTTTAAGGCCTATCACGAAAAAAAAAAAAATGCGTAATGTGTATTATTTATCTCAGCATAGATTTGTATTTGCTTTTTCCTATTACATACTGTGTATCATTTAACCAATACCTAAACAATTTCCCTTTAAACGATTGATTGCCTTTCAGGGTGATTTTACCTTATTAAATATGGATAATATCACACGAATCGTCATAGTGGAAATAGTTCATATTTATTGTTTTAGCAGCAATTATGCAGTTTCTATGATAACTCCAGTTTAATAGTTTTGATTCATTCCTAAAGCCGATGGTATTACTGTAACAAAACTTAAACTAGTTTTCATCTTGAAAGTACCGCGAGAAATGAAAATGAAATTCCCAAATGACCCTTATCCTTACGAAAGAAATACAAACAGTCTCCATACGACATTAATTCAGTTAATTCAGTGTTCCCTCGTCCTTATTTTATTTGCAGATCTCTTTCACTCTATTTCTATGGAGATGAGAAATAAAGTTATAAATGGTAATTAATTATATCTCGGTATTGCGATAGTATTTATAGTTTCTCGTATTGATTTTCGTGAGTCAAAAGGTCATAAATATTCCTCCTCGCTAGTTATCACAGTTTTGAGAGATTTTTACTTAATGTGGCTAATGGTCTAACGAGAACATTAATAATGTTCAAATTCTCCTTTTTTTTTTCTTACATATTTCATGAGGAATCTCATTCCAATTTAAAGTGGTACTATTGCAGATAAAAAAGAAAACCTCACCTGAAATTTTTGGCTTATTTTGGTGACCAATAAATCATGTTCAGATTCCAGTACTCCTAAGATGTGAACCGATTTCTTGTTTTATGTTTCACCGTCAATAGTGTCATTTGAGTACTGGAGGTAATTTTGTGTTTCAAAGCCAATTTTGAATACATTTGTGGAAGATGTATATTTTATTATTTCGCCCTAGAATACGCATATACAGTCATCACTCCAGTAAGTTTTGAACTACCCCCAGTCATTTGCTATCGGTCGTAAGTAGTTTACAATTGGCACTCCCTTTTTTTTAACCTTTAAATTTCCAAATTGTGTTCTGAAACCAACAAATACCAGCCCTTATACCAGTGAATCAATTTAATCTCACGTGTTTCCTCATTTAGCCTTGTTACTGATTTTCATCCGTCGGAATATTTTTACCCTGAGAAATGTCTGTATTTAAAAACAACTTGGAATGATTCCCAGATTACTTGGAGTACATTTGTGGGTTGCAGATTTAGTGTTTCCTCCCGCAATTACACGGTCTTCTAGATCACTCCAGTATAATACTTTTCAGTCAGTTCTAAAGTCGATTCTTTTACCTTAACCAAACTTGTTCCATTTTTTTATCTTTCAAATACCAGTACAAATGAAAATTAATTAAAAAATGCCAAACTTTGAAACGTAAAAATCCAAACAATCTATAAACCCATTAATACAATGTTCCTTCAAACTTCACTTTTTTGTAGCTGTCATTTACTATATGTCTACGGAGAGTACGAATAAATTTATAAATAGTAATTAATTATATATCTGGGTGTTGCGATAATGTTCGTCAAAAGCTCATCAACATTCTTTCTCTCTAGTTATCACAGATTTGAAAGGAAATGTGGCTAATGGCCTAACTCGAAGCTTCATAACGTGCACTCAACCATGAGGCTAGATGACAATTTTAAAGCGATTCTCCTGCAGATGAAAAGGAAAACCACTCATTCGAAATTTGCCGCTAGTTTCGGTGACCAATACATCACAAATCATCTTGTTCTTAAGCACCTCAGATGCTACCTGTTTTTCTGTGTGAATCGATTTCTGTTATATGTTTCCTAAATTGATTTCTTTCACCCTCAGAAGTATCGTCCGAGTATTGGATGTAACTGGGTGTCTTTCGCAAACAATTTTGAGGAAACTTGTGGAAAGATTGATCAGTCCAGTAAAATAGTTTTGAACTAATCCCAGAGTCGGAGACATTCAAGCAATGGTTAAGATGAATTTAGTTTAAAGAAGCGTATAGACTCTCTCCTTTAAAAAGCCATTCAACCCCAACACGACATACACAACAGTTCAAGTCGATGGTCTTGCAACCATTTTTTTCCTATCATGAACAAGAAAGGGGAATATGAGGAACCAAGTAATGTTTATAAACTGTATATCTCAGTACAGCAATGTATCATTTTTTTCTTTTACATATATCATATAATCAATAACTAAACAATATCCTTTTAAACGATTTGTTGCCTGTCGGGGTGATATTACTTTGGTAAATATGGATAATGATATAACACGAACCTAGTAGTGGGAAAATTTTCAATTTTTTGTAGTTGATCAGGTTAAAGATGCCACTTTAAAGCCCTAGTTATACAGATAAAAATAATATATTTATTACCCGAATATCCGAGCTGTTAACATGTCTGTTCTGAAAAGAATCTCTTTATGACCCCTTCTTTTCCTGTGAATCAATTTAATCCCACGTGTTACCTCATTTAACCATGTTACTAATTTCTTTCTCCGAATCCTAATTTTTTCACCTTCAGAAATGTTTTTTGAATTACCCTTCTGCCGTAGGAAAACTTGTACAGTCACGCGTACTAATTTCTGCTCAGGGGTTACCCCTTCGTTCCCCCCTCTACCCTGGACAGAGGGAAGGGGGGAATCGCGAACAAGTCTACCCCGCCTTCTGCCCCCAACTCCTCCACCCTCCACCTCCAGCTACCAGTTACTGATTAGACGCAAATTTTCTCATGTCCTGTAAACATAACTGTCGTCACACACGCTTTCAACGGCCAAGATTTGGACTATAGTTTTAGAATAAATTATTACCGTATTGAACTGTATTCTGAAATTGAAAATATTCACCATCATTGTAATCCAGTGTCTTCCGCTGCACAATTCTGGGTTCCAGTGCACTTCCCCCAGTTCTCTCTCTCTCTCTCTCTCTGAATTTACTTTTCCCACACATTTTCTGTTTAAATTTATATAACTTTCTCTTTGGTTCTCTCCCCCTCTCCCCCTTCTCTCTCGTTCTTTGTCTTAAGTCTTCCCCGCCTCTCACCCCTCCCCTCCCCCCACCTTAGGCTTGATCGGCAGTCAGTTATACCGTCACAGCTCCTTCGTATATCGTGTGCAGGCAGCATTTATCACACACACTTAGGTCAGATGTATGGAAAGCTATTTTTTTTTTTTAAATTGTATTTCTCATTGTGCCAAGTTCAAATAGAGAACACCAGACCAATATTCGTAATTTTTATTAGAGTGACCGTTCCATTTCACATAGCTGGGTAGCTGGGCTTATAAACTGCACACACACACACACACACGACAAATTTTGCACTGACAGCGTGGCGACTACAAATATAGTCATTCTAACAACTGGATCTGCTGGCTCCAAACCTACCCTGTCCCAGTCAAACTCCTCATTCAGTAACCGGTTATTGAATGAGGAGTTTGACTGGGACAGGGAAGGTTTGGAGCCAGCAGATCCAGTTGTTAGAATGACTTGTAGTCGCCACGCTGTCAGTGCAAAATTTGTCGTGTGTGTGTGTGTGTGTGTGTGTGTGTGTGTGCAGTTTATAAGCCCAGCTACCCAACTATGTGAAGTGGAACGGTCACTCTAATAGAAATTACGAATATTGATCTGGTGTTCTCTACTTGAACTTGGCACATAATGAGAAATACAATTATATATAAAAAAAAAAAAAATTAGCTTTCCATACATCTGACCTAAGTGTGTGTGATAAATGTTGCCTGCACACGATATACGAAGGAGCGGTGACGGTATAACTGACTGCTGATCAGGCCTAAGGTGGGGGGAGGGGAGGGGTGAGAGGCGGGGAAGACTTAAGACAAAGAACGAGAAGGGGGAGAGGGGGAGAGAACCAAAGAGAAAGTTATATAAATTTAAAAAGAGTGAGTGGGAAAAGTAAATTCAGAGAGAGAGAGAGAGAGAGAGAGAGAGAGAGAGAGAGAGAGAGAGAGAGAGAGACAGACAGACAGACAGACAGACAGACAGACAGCTGGGGGGAAGTGAAAAGGTAAGCACTGGAACCCAGAATTGTGCAGCGGACGACACTGGATTACAATGATGGTAATATTTTCAATATGAGAATGCAGTTCAATACAGTAATAATTTATTCTAAAAATATAGTCCAAATCTTGGCCGTTGAAACCGTGTGCGACGACAGTTTAGTCTTTACAGGACATGAGAAAATTGGCGTCTAATCAGTAACTGGCAGCTGGAGGTGGAGGGTGGGGGAGTTGGGGGCAGAAAGCGGGGTAGACTTGTTCGCGATTCCCCCCTTCCCTCTGTCTAGGGTAGAGCAGAAATTAGTACGCGTGACTGTACCATTTCTTACCTTGAAAGTGTAATTACAAATGAAAAAGAGACACACAAGATCCAAACTTTCTCCATATCACATTAATAAAGTTCACTAAGTGTTCCTTCAGCCTTGCATTTTTTTTTTTTTTTTTTTGTCATTCGCTGTATGTCAACGGAGATGAGTATTAGTGTTATAAAGGGTACTTAATTATATAGCTGTATATATCTGGGTGTTTCGATTGCGTTTAAACTTTCTTGTATTAATTTCCGTGAGCCAGTGATGAACTATCAGTATTTCTTCTCACTAGCTATCACAGTGTTGAGAGATTTTCCCTACGGCAATGTGGCTAATGGTCTAACACGAACCTTCATAATGTGCATATATTCTCTATTATTTACATTCAATCAGGAGGATAGATGCAAAACTGCAGACAAAAAAGAAAACCTCCCATATTCGATGTTTCCCGATTGTTGTTAAACGTAGATGCCAGCTCTCTTTACTTGTTAATCGATTTTTTATGTTTCCCTGTAATTTTTTTTTCCTCAGAAGTGTCATCCAAGTATTGGATGTACAGTTGCGGACAAACAGAAACACCCCGTCCACCAGCGAGGTGGTGCGATGCTCTGCGCATCTGGTAACACTGATTGTCATGGAACTTCATCAGGTTTCGTTTGGTCGCAGGACGAACCGAATGCTGTGATCATTGCCGTTGTGCGCAGTTACTGGTGGCAGATAAACAATGTCCCGCTTGACAATATACTGCAAATAACAACGTTTTGTGAATATACTATTAAAACAATTTCACACCATACATATTCATAATTTATTTACATGAAACACACAGGTTTCGTAAGTATGACCTGACAAACACCACGAGCCATTATATCATAGTCTGCATTCCCGTACCTATTATAATATTCACAAAATTACCGTGATCCCCCTCCTCCTTGTCAACCTGAAATTAGTAGACCTCTTTTGAAGCAGCCACAGGAGGAGGCAGGGTGGGGCCCTTGAGAGACAGGATGAGAGACGAGGGGACAATACTGGTCTGGCTGGTGGGCGGGGGTGCTTTACAGGAGACAAGTGATGTGGTAGGGGAGAGTGGACTGTGGTAGGAAACTAGGAAGGGATGGATAAATGATACGCTGGCGACATGGTGCCAAATCAGCTATAGTTTAACGTTGATTATGGAATTTGATAGCCAGGATGTTAAACGTTATGCAGACTTTGGCACGTTAAGCAGCCTACCAGCATGTTTTGTTATACTGTCTATAGGGCGACCTACTCCCCATGTGGTGGCACATTTCAAACCCTGCGGTATTAGTGTATGGTAACTACTGTGTCATCACATGGTAATATATGAAACGTTCCTAGAATGTTTGTCACACCTGTCTTCATAGGGACTGGGAACTCTTCTAGTTTTACATAGTAACAAAGTGGATGACGACTGATATCGAAAGCAAAGGAGTCGGAAAGAGGAATTTTCTCTTGCCACAATGAATAATAGTTAACAGTAGTGATTCGTGCCTATGGTTCTGGTTGATATCTGTATGGTACCGGTGTAAACCAACACGTGATCTACTATGGGGGGGAAGATGGACTGCGTCCCAGAACATAGGTGGCGATACTGGGGTCGGCTAATAGGTGGGTAGAGAATGCCTTATGAGCTGTTTTACATGATCTTTATGTCGGATTACTGTTAACCCTATAGTGATAAAGTAAATTGTGGTATGAAGGACGTGTAACTTAATCTGATTCACAACCTCAGTATCCAGTTTACTGTCCCACCGACAACTGCGTGCACTCAGACGGAGGGTAGATGGCCATAACGACTGCTCCACCATTATCCATCAACGACAATGGTTCGCCTGTTTTCTTTAGTGGATTGCAAGACACACAGTTACTCAGTCCGGGCAACAACTCCATCTTCTGACACTGCTGAGATGTGTGGTTCAGTAGTTGCCCTCCGTGAACAGGGGAATGGTCCTTGAATTTATCTTTATCCTTTCTATTTCATACGGTGTGAACGCCACTCGGTTGTTTGGCATAAAACACACTGCTGATAAATTGTGTGTTTTCATTTAATTAAAGCGATTTCTGTAACTGATGGCACAGTTGAAGTATTATCCACGTGCACAGACTGGATAACTGCAGACATTACAACCTTGTTCCACCATTGTTGGCTCAAGGGTTTCTGAAGGAATGCTTACGGCATACGGCAGTTGCTCAGTATGAACCTAAGTTTAACTAAAACCATTGGGAATCAACAAACACGGCATACAGAAAACGGAAACATATACCTGGGTTAAGTAAATCCAACTTTATTTTACATTGGTGCCTTTGGTTCCTTCAAAAAAAAAAAAAAAAAAAAAGATTGAGAACCATAGGGATCATCATTACCGTCACTCTTCATATTTACTGATGAAGGAAAATCTACATAGGCCTATCCCTACTCTGTTGGCGATATCAGTCTTCATCCATGATGATATCCAGTAATAGGCGCTATGACAACATCTTCAACATCTGACAAACTGTATGGACATGTAATATATTTGCACAGCAAACTGTCACCATACGCATAATACAGGGGTACTGATCCATCCAGTGGAAAGTGTGTCGTGAATTGTTACAAACTATGACTGTCAGTAATGACAGTTGGCAACGTCAACATATTGTTTCATGATTTGACTAAAATTTCATATTCTCCGTGAAACACTGGTCTGGCCCTGCCATCACTTTGTAATCTATCCCTCCCATTGTAGTTCTTGTCGTCTACCAAAGTTCATCTTCCCCTACCCCATCATCCCTCTCATCTAGCCCCCAATTTGAACACTGTTGCTCTCCTTCATCACCCACCTCCCTCTTCCTGTCTCCCAGGTCCCTCACCCCAACCCTGGCGCCCCGTGGCGCCACCTCCTGTATATAGTGAACTTGCTTCGATTTCAGAGGTCTACCAATGTCAGGTTCATGGTTGGGAGGATGGACGTCACAAAAATTTTCTATTCGTTGATAGCTGTGGGGAAGCTGATAACTATGACATATGACGAATTATTAACTGTTGAATGGTTCATGACTTGAAATTATACCACCCATGAAATCCGTGTCATTCATAATAACGGCCATTATGCACACTGTTTTGTGTGACTATGAAAAACAGTATAGACGGAGCATTGCTCATATATTACCACTAATAACTGCGCATAACGGCAATGATCACACCGTTCAGTTCGTCCTAGCGACCAAACGAAACATGGTGAAGTTCCATACCAATCAGTGTTACCAAATGCGGAGAGACTTTGCCACCTCGTGGGTTTCAAACGAATTTTAAGTACATTTATGGAAGATCCATAGTTAGGAATTTTGCCGAAAAATATGTTCTTACAGTCATCAATAAAGTAAAAGTTTTTTTTTTTTTTTTAACTCTGAGGTTCCCAATCGTTTAGAAGTCTAATGAAACGAAAATCTCTAGTCGTAAAACCTTTAAATACCAGCCTTCTTTAATTGTGAATCAGTTTTATTCCACGTTTTGCCTTATTTAGGCTTGTTACTGATTTTTTTCCAAGTCGGAATGTTCTCATCAGAAATGGATTGTGAATATTTTTGTAAAATTGGAAAGTTTTCCCTACAAATCTAGAGTATATTTGTGATTGTGAAAGTTTTATGTTTAGTGTCGTGGCACTCATTTTTTTTTTTTTTTTTTTAAGGATCACTCCAGTATAATAGTTTGGAATGACTCCTAACGCGGTTGCTTTTAACTTAACAAGACAAATGAGAATAAAAGTCCAAAGTCCAAACAATCTCCAGACGAAAGTAATACAGTTCAATCGGTGTTCCTTCAATATTCATTTTTTCAGTAGCTGTCATTCATTATCTATCTGTGATGAGGAATAGTTATAAACCGTAACATTATATATCTCGGTACTGGGATAGTATTTATGCTTTCCCGGATTAATTTTTTTCTAAAGACAAAAGCTTATCTTTCTCACGAGTTACCACAGTTTTCAGAAATTTAACCAAGGGAATCTGGCTTATGGTCTATCGGGACTTTCATAATGCGCAAATATTCTTTTTCTTTTATTTTTTAGATTCATCCAGGACGCTCGATGCAATTTTTAAGTGCTATAGCTGTAAAGAATTTTTTCTTATTTAAAATTTCTCGCTCGTTTCCGTGACTCCCACATCAACTGATACTTCTTGTTCTTCAACACCTTAGATGTAAGCTGTCTTTACGTGTGAGTCGATTTCTTTTTGTTTCCTAAATTTTTTTTTTTTTTTTCCATCAGGTGTCATGTGACTCTTAGACGTCATTGCATGTGTTTACAACCAATTTTGAATTCATTTGTGGAAGATGCATATTAAGCGATTTCTCCCAAAGATATGTTTATACACCCATCACTCCTGTAAAATATATTTGACTTACCACCAATCGTATACGTTCAACCGCAGCTAGTTCACAATTGGCACACCGTTTTATCTCCCTAAATTAATAATCCATGCTACCTCAGCACAACATAACAGATCAGTATAATGCTATTGCAACCTGATTTTATTTTAGATCTATCATTAACAAGATAAATGCATATATGAGGAACAAAATAATGTTTATAAATTGTATATCACAGTACAGCTATGTATTTACTTTTTCCTATTGTTTATATCAGATAATCAATAACTAAATTCCCATTTAAACGATTTACTGCCTTTCGGGGTGATTTTACCTTGGTAAATATGGATAATGATATCAACTGAACCGTCATAGTGGTAAAATATTCCATTTTTTTATTTTGATCAGGAGGTTCAAGATTCTGCTTTAAAACCTTACTTATAGACAAAAATAACATCCTCTATATCCCTGAATTTCCGATATGATTACGTCTCTAGGGTTAAAATCCTCACATTCCAGCCGTCTTTACTAGTGAATTATTTTCATATGACGTTTTGTCCCATTCAGCCTTGTTACTAATATTTTTCACCGTCAGAAGTTTTTCACTCAGAAATATTTTCTGAATTTCAGATACAACTAGTAATGTATTCCAAAAAATTTGGAGAACATTTGTGGAAGATGCACACTTATTGTTCTCGCCCCTAATTTAGTTTAATAGATTTGAATAACTCCAAAAGCCGATTCTTTTTCCGTAAGAAGTTACACTACAGATGAAAATAAAAATGACCCTCTTAAAAATATCCAAGCAGTCTCCAGAGGACATTAATACAGTTCATTTAGTGTTCCTTTAACCTTCATTTTTTTTGTTGCCGTCATTAATTGTGTATCTGGGTAGATGAGATGTAAAGTTTTAAATGGTACATAATTATTTTATATAAGTATTGCGATAGTGCTTAAACATTCTCGTGTTCATTTCTGTGAGAGTAAAAAGGTCATAAATATTCCTTCTCACGTTATCACAATTTTGAGATTTTACCTAAGGAAATTTGGCTATTGGTCTAACACGAATATTCACAATGTGCTAATCTTTTCTTTTTTTGCACTAAATCACACGGCTCGTTGCAATTTTAAAGTGCCGCTACTGCAGATAAGGTAAACCTCCTTTTTTTTTTTTTTTTTTTTTCGAAAGTTATCGTTTCTGTCTGTGCCTAATACATCAATTGAATCCTCTTGATAGTAAACAGATGATGCCAGCTCTTTTTGCATGTGAATCGATTTCCTCTTATGTGTCCTAAATGTGATTTTTTTTATTATAAGAAATAGCATCTGAGTATTTGAAGTAATTGGATGTATTTAGAAACAAATTTTGAGTACATTTGTGGAAGGTGCATGTTTAACAATTTCGCTCAAAAATATGTTTATACAGGTATCAATCCAGTTAAACAGTTCTGAACTACCACCAATCTTATACCATCAGCCGTAATTAGTTCACAATTGGCACTCCTTTCTTTATATCTGAATTTCCAAGTTGTTTACACGTTTATAATGGAACGAAACTCTTTCGGCTTAAAACCCCCAAGTGCTAACCTTCTTTACCTGTGAATCAATATAATCCCACGTGTTACTTAATACAGCCTTGTTACTATTTTTTTTTTTCCGTGTCGGATTTTTTTCACCCACAGGAATGTTTTCTGGTTTAGAACCAATTGGGAATGTTAACAACAAATTTTAGCACATTTGTGGAAGTTTTATATTTATTGTTCTCGCCCGCAATAATCCGGTTTTTAGGATCACTCCAGTACAATAGTTTTGAATGACTCCTAAAGCAGATGCTTTTAGAGTAATAAAACGTACCATTTTTTATATTGAAAGCACCACCACAAATGAGAATGACAGTCGTAAATGACCCTCTTCCTTACGTAAAAGTCCAAAAAGTCTCAAGACGTCATTAACACAGTTCACTCAGTGTTCCTTCAACCTTTATTTTTTTTTTTTTGGTAGCTGTCATTAACTATAAGTCTACGGAGATGAGGAGTAGAGTTATAAACGGTATCTGTGTATTGCGATAGCATATATACTTTCTCGTATTTTTGTGAGAGTAAAAAGCTGATCATTCCTTTTTTCGAGTTATCACAGTTTTGAGAGATTGTACACTTGACAAGAATTCCATCTGGACAACTTAGTTGCGGGATATGGTTAACGTGGCGACAGCGTTGGTGTGTATGTTCCTGTGTTCGAATCGCCAAGCGTCATCTTCTGTGCCGTACTGTATTATTATGTCGTCATTGTATTATGGTGTGATGTTGGCTAATATTGTGATTGAGATAATGAGCTGTGCACTGTGCTATTCATAGTCTGATTTATACATAATACTTCTCTTTTCTTGTAGCGTGAACCACGATACAGGTTGTTGTGGTTCAGAAACAGTGAGCAAGTTCACCCACAAATGGAGCGACGTAGGGAAAAGGGGAAATTGTATGAGTGAGCGGGAGCTGGGCAGGTGAAGGGAAGGGGGATGAAGTGGAGTCACGTCGTTTACTCGTACAGCTATGCATTCTTTGCCATTATAGTATATTTGTTAAGGTGTCAATGATGTCCTGCATCCTAAATAATAATAAACCTATTTATTTATTATTATTGACAACTGATTACAACCTTTTAATTACACCAAACATAGGATAACCCATCTCTCGTTCACGTGCAGCCTGCTCCACCACCTCGACACTGACTTTCTGTCTGTCTGTCTGTCTCTCTGTCTCTCTCTCACTCACACACACACACACACACACACACACACACACACACACACACACACACACACACACACACTTTTTGTCATTGTATGTACTGAATGAAATCCTTTTTTTAAATTCTGTTATTCCAACTGATAATAAGCATAACGAGTTGTAACATTATCATGTTTATTAACACCACACTGTCAGGCTGGCAATACTGAAACAAACGGACCAGGACTATGGGTGGTGCGTGGGAGCTGCGACGCTCTCACAATGTGCTCCATAATATATTCTGAGAGTTCTTAATAGGCTGTTTGTGTTTTTCAAAAGAAATTGTTGTCCATCAGCGTTTTAATTATAATAATTGACAACTGGATGAACAGGACTATAACGCTCCAGAGTAGCCAACGGGATTGGGGGTTTCAGCGGCCACCTGTCCTCTATCTGGTATCCGCCACTTTAACTAGTATCCGCCACTGAACCCAAGATTACCTAAAACATATACGACATCAATATGAGTATGACCACCTAATGACTATTACTGGAACGTAGGCTACACAGTTATTGTTTATTGGCTAGCGTAATCCGTAACGTAAACTGGTAATGTATTGCACATGTAGTTTGACAGTATTAAATTATAGGTAAACATATGCAACGTCATTTCTAATTAGTGCTCATTAGCACTAAATGATAATGTGTGTGTCTACTGATAGGCGAATCTGTAACGTAAACTGGTAATGGATTGCGCATATAGTTTGACTATTAAATTATAGGTAAACATACTATATCCAACGTCATTGCTAATTACTGCTCATTAGCACTAAATGATAGTGTGTGTGTGTCTACTGATAGGCAGCTGACGAGATGAGAGAGAGAGAGAGGGGGGGGGTGGAGCAGGCTGCACACATATCGTGTGATTAAAAGAATGTAATCAGTTGTCTATAATAATAAATAATAAAAAAACAAACAGGTTTATTATTATTTAGGATACAGGATATCACTGACACCTTAATGGCAAAGAATCTATAACTGTTGGAGTGAACTACGTGACCCCATTTCATCCATTTTCCCTTCACTTGCCAAGCCCCCTGTCGCTCCCGCACTTTCCTCTTCCCCCTAAATCACGCCATTTGTGGGTGAATTTGCTCAGTGTTTCTGAACACAACTCACCGTAAGATAAAAGAAGAATTAGAGAAGAATTATTTTATATTAATCAGACTTTATAAATAGGATAGTTCACCGCTCATTATCCCAAATACACAGTATTTATTAGCCAACATCACAGCATAATACAAAGACCACATAATAATACAGTAAGGCACAGAGGATGAAGCTTGGCGATTTGAATAATTCTTGGGCATGTACACTCGGCAAGATTTCCGACTGGACCACCTGGTTGAAGGATTTGGCTAACGTGTCAACAGCGCGCCCCCGTGTCTATGTGTGTGTGTGTGTGTGTGTGTGTGTGTGTGTGTGTGTGTGTGTGTGTGTGTGTGTGTGTACAGTTGCCTCATGGAGTTCCTATACCCCAGTGTTGCCTCCCGTCAAAATGTGGGGCCACTGCAGTAGTAGCGTATCAATGAATGAAGGGCATTTGTACTTTCCTATTTACGTAATGTTGCCACCGATAATGACGCCTGGCATACATACCCACCACTCACGTCCGTCGTTACAGTACGAATGCCCGTTCATTCATAGATATTTACGCCACTACTGTGACGTCACATCTTGACAGGAGGTAAAACTGGGAGTATAGGAACTCCTTAAGGCAACTGTACATGCCCGACAATTTTTCGAATCGCTGTTTCATGCTCCGAATTATATTATGTGGCCATTGTATAACGTTATGATATAGGCTTATAAATATTATGTAACTGGGATAATGGGCTGTGCACTATACTATTTATAGTCTGTTATATAAAATAATTCTCTTGCATTGTAGCGTGAACTACGATACAGGTTGAGTTGTGGTTCAGAAACAAAGGGCAAGGTCAACCAGAAATGGAGCGATGTAGTGGGAATGGGGGGAGTATGGGAGTGAGCGGCCATTACAATATAGCTATTAAAGGTGTGTCAATGATATCCTGTATCTTTATATGGACCCGATTACACACTAGGATACCCCCTCCCTCGTTAACGGAAAACATGCAGCCTCGTCCACCGCCTCGATTCTCTCTCTCTCTCTTTCTCTCTCTCTCTCTCTCTCTCTAAAACTCCTCAGCTGGCTATCAGTAGACACATACACACACATTATCAGTTTGTGCTAATGAGTAATAACGTTGCATTTAATACGTGTAGCTAAAATTTAATAGTATCAAAATACAAGTGCAATACATAACCACCACCTCACATTACGGATTACGGTAACCCGTAATCAATACTTATTTGCATATTTTATGTTTCAGTAATAGTCATACCCACAGCTATATTTTCTTTAATGCTAAAGGTAATCGTGTGTTCATTGGCGGATACCAGTTGGAGCGGAGGTGGCCGCTGACGCCACCAATCCTCATAGTTACGGTGGTTAGTTGTAGTCACTGCAGAGTTCCTATTCCTCCAGTTATGTCAATAATTACAGTTAACGTACTAATGAGCAACCGTTTCTTATGAAAAATACTAACATCATATATGGATCTATCAAAATACATATTGGGAGAACTTTCCAGCTCACCCACCAGAGCACTGGTCCTCTATTTCAGTCTTGCCAGCCTGACAGTTTGCAATGTTAATGAACATGGTGTTAATATTAGTTCTATATGCTTACAACAGAATTCAAAACTGGATTTCATTCATTACACAGAATTCCAAGTATAGTATGTGTGTGTGCGTGTGTGTGTGGGACAATGCGTGTGGTGTGGGTGGGTGAGTATAGAATGTGTCATAATGGTAATATGGGTGTGTTCATACGTAGCTAAGTACGTTCTTGACTGAATTGTAATATTTGTCTGTAACACTTGATGATACACAGCAGTATTTATTTAGATTGTATTTATAAGTTTGTAGCATGTTACTTTATTATATTATGATTTTGTTTTGGGGGTGAAACTAGAAACACCATATAAAGACAACCACTGAAATATTAAAAAATGAATTATTTGTGGCAAAATCCATGAATAACATTTCAGGAAGAAATATTACCGTATTATAACATCAACAGTATTGTAATATGCTGTAAGTGCAGCGTTTCTTAAGCTAAGATTATCGGATTTCCTTTGATCAGGATGTTAAGTTATGCTGTAGTTTTGAATTAAGTAATATGTTATGTATTGTACTATTAGTGATATCATGATGGACGTCTACTTAAACTACGTCGAACAGACAGCAAGTAGTTTACCGGTATTTCTTATTGATCACACACTGACCAACTTATTCCTGAGTAATTTTTTAAAATCTTTATCACGATTGGAAAACAGCACCTTAGGCATGTCAGCAGGTGGCAAGATGTCTTGCGAGTTGGTGAAATGTCTAGAGAGTTGTGATTGTGCCAATCAAGAAAGCATTATATTTTAATGGAAAAAACCTGCTATTACAAAAGGAAAGTTGCGTCATGAAATGTACATAAAAGTCACTAATTCCTGTGTAAGTGCCCCGTCATAAAAATCTTGTCAGTGTGCAAAATGTATAAGATAGTGTTGTATCAGTTATATTGTCAGATAAGTTATATTGTTATTAAAGTTACTGTTAGATTGTTAAACTGCATGGAATAATATTAATTATAATCAGAGGATAATAATAATAATAATAATAATAATAATAATAATAATAATAATAATTAATAATAATAATAATAATAATAAGCAAAACATAAGATTTGTATGGAACTCATTCATTAGTAGGAAGTAACCCACCCTCCTTCTCGATTACCTCTCGCAGTCTGTTTGCAAAGATGTGGCATGGTTCCGTATGAGCTGTGTCTGGCTTCTGAACTGTTCCCACTAGGCAGGGATGTGTGGTGTCCGTTCACTCTCAGGCTCCCAACAGTTAACCATATTTCCCCAAACATTTTCGATGGGGTTCATGTATGCTTCCTTACTGAGCCAGTCGAGCAGCTGCAGGTCCTCTCGACCTCCAAACGATTCCGAGACTCTTCTCGCCATGTGGGTGGGGCAGCGGTCCTGAACAAAAAATATAGGGCCGGGAGGAAACGGATAGTTCCGCTTCTGAACTGAGGGGAGTTTTAAATCCTGCAAAATTTCAATGTATTTTTTAAGTGGAACTCCCTTCTATCCTGGTGACGTCATCCATACCACGGATGCACACCCACCCCCAGACACTGACGGTGACGTGTCCACTTCTGGCCTCCTCGTAGATGTTCCTACGGTCGTAACTGCGTGTGAATAGAATATTCATACATCGCTCAGTTTCATTTCTAATATCTTTGACGCTTCGGGAAAAGCCACCGTTTTTCATGTTATGGTTCATTATCCACTCTTTGGTATATTTTATGAGGATTGCAGGACTTAAAAAACAGTGGTGCAAGTGCTGGTAACATGCGTTCATCTAGACGTATTATTGTGAAAATCAATTGATCCCTAAGTGTTTTCTTAATAATATTTAAATTGATTAGTGATAGTGTAAAATTTTTTGTTAAACATATCGTCAGTAAATTTATACATATGCATTAGAGTCACGTCGCCATCAGATATCTTTTCTGTCATTAAATTTCCTGAATACAAAATACCTGGCCTTTATCTGTCTACTGCTCTTCCACACTCCAATTTTTCCTTAACCTGTCTGTTTACCACAATTCTTACAATTCACCACCACATATATATATATATATATATATATATATATATATATATATATATATATATAGATAGATAGATAGATAGATATTTATCTATCTATCCATCTATCTATATTTATCTATCTATCTATCTATCTATAGATAGATAGATAGATATATATATCTATATCCAGATCTATCTATCTATCTATATCTATCTATCTATCTATATCTATCTATCTATCTATCTATCTATCTATCTATCTATATATTGTTCCGGAACACAGAAAGATAATGTACACTTTAAGTGAGAATACTAAAAATCACTACTGTCCCGTAAAGTTCCAGGTTCAAAACAAGAGTTAGGTAAAATTACAGGTTAAAGTTTAATGCTCAAACTAACAACAAAACATTCAGGACTCATAAGGACAATGTAATGGCAAAAAACAGATTAAATATATGGTCAACTGCAATAGCCTCTATTAACACGAAACTAGCATGAGTAAATCCATCTAAGTCAGCCCTGATAAAATGAAAATACCAGATAATACTCAGTGAATGCAAGATATATTATTACAGATACGAAATATTATGAACAATGGCTGACATGAAACTTTACATTAATCACAAAAACCTTACTAGGCCTAAGAATCAACGCCTTATACTACACAGCACAAGAAAAAATGCAGTAACACATACTCAAATTACACAGCTGCTAGATGGTTGGAGACTTCCTGAGCACTCACAATAATAATAACTGTACAGGGGAGGACAGAGATGTGAACAAAATGAGGAGTAAATCTAAGTGGCAATAATGCAGAGACTGAGCTCATTATATAGGGGCCGGCAGAGCTTGATACAACTTGTAAGAGGGACGCGCAATTGAAGGCGTAGGGGACAAAGAGTTGACAATCCTGCTCTGAACAACAGAAAGAACAACTTTACTATAAGGGGAGAAGGGGGGAGTAAGGTAGAACAAGCAAGCCTGGTCACTATGGAAGCCACGAGGCGAATCGTGATCAAACATGCAGCATACTGTACATTAGAATTATACAAAGGATGATGAAATCATAGGCTATGTAACACCTCCCCACAAAGAAAAAGAAATTTACAAAGGAAATTTCTTATTACTCTAAAACAATCTGTCTAAAGTCTAGATAAGCAATCTACAATAATATTTTCTTCCCCTTATGTTGTATGTCTAATGAATACTCCTGAAGAAGTAGACTCCATCTTGTCAATCTCTGATTTTTATCTTTAAACTTACTAAGGAATTTCAGTGGGTTATGATCGGTATAAATGACTATGGGGTCAAAACCAGAACACAAATAAAATGAAAAATGCTGTAAACCCAAAATCAAGGCCAAAAGCTCTTTCTCAATAGTTGAGTAGTTCTTTTGAGGTGGAGTGAACTTCTTACTGTAATAAGATACAGGGTGTTCAATGCCCTGATCATCCTCTTGCAGCAAAACAGCCCCAGCTTGCGTCAACAGCCATCTTAAAAGGCTTAGCAAAATTTGGAGTAGCGAGCACTGGCTGACTTAATAGGATAGCTTTAAGTTTACTGAGAGAGGATTCACAGTTATCGGTCCAGACAAATTTAACTCCGTTTTTCAGTAGGTCTGTAAGTGGTGATACAAGAATTGAAAAGTTAAGAACAAATCTCCTGTAATAACCTACCATTGCCAAAAATCTTTGTAGCTCTTTCCTACTTTTAGGTCTGGGAAGGTCACTTATAAACTGAACCTTAGCTCCTGGTGGTGCAACATGTCCATCACCAATTACGTACCCAAGGTACTGAACTTTAGCTTGACCAAACTCACACTTTGATAAATTAGCTACAAGATTAGCCTGAACCAAACGCTCAAGAAATATACTGACATGGCATAGGTGATCTTTCCAGTTGTCACTGAAGATTAATACATCATCAATATAAACAACACACCCTGCCAAACCCTTTGTTACAACATTCATGAGCTTCTGAAAAGTGGCTGGTGCATTCTTCATACCATATGGCATTACAGAACATGCAAAAGTCTTTCCTAGTGTTACAAAACATGAGATCTCCCTAGCACGTTCAGTCATAGGTACTTGCCAGTATCCCTTTAACAAATCAAACTTACTTATGTACCTAGCCTATCCGATCTTGTCTATGCAATCTTCCACGCGAGGGAGAGGGTAAGTGTCTGTTTTGGTTATCTGATTAACACGTCTGTAGTCGATGCAAAGCAGCTGTGACCCACCTGGCTTAGGGACCAGAGTGACAGGAGAACTCCACTCTCACTGACAGGGCTCAATCATCTTGTGGTCCAACAGGTAGCCAAGCTCCTTCTGGATGAGAGGAACTTTCACTGGGTTCACACGGTAATCAATCAATCAATCATTTCCTGTGGCACCCTCGGGGATGCATAGGGCCTCGATGAACTCACACCACCACATCCTATCTTGTGCTAACTCCTCAAGATCACCCCAACACTCATCTCCAGCTTCCCGTCTCATTGTCCTCACCCACGTCTCTTTTGGCCTTCTTCTACCTCTCCTACCAAGTGCCACCCACCCTGGTGTACCTCGTACTATTCCCTGTCTCCTATACACATGTCCTAGCCACTTCCATCGTGAGAATCTAACATTCATCGATCGGCTGCACTCCCGTTATTTCTCTAATTCTACTATTTGGTATCCTTTCCCACCACTTAACTCCTAATATTCTTCTAAGTGCTTTATTTTCAAACACCAAGAATTTATTTTCCATAGTCACTGTGCTGTACCAAGACTCGTGTCCATAAATTAAGATACTCCTAACCATTACCTTATAAAGTTTGATTTTTGTATGCACAGAGAAATTGTTATTATTCCAAATATTTTAAGCATTCCCATTGCCTGATTAGCCTTCTTTAACCTTTCCTCGAATTCAAAGTTCAAAGAACCATCCTTGGCTAAATAAGTACCTAAATATTTAAACCTATCAACTTGCTTTACAACCATACCTCCAATTACACATTCCTGTGTATTTTCCATATTCATATTGATTATTTCAGTTTTTCCACAATTAATAACCAAACCCACCTTGCGACCTTCACTCACCAAACAGTCCAACACTCTCTGCATCTCTTCTGGCCCATCACAAATCAAAACTATATCATCTGCATAATCTAAATCCAAAAGTTTCCTGTTCTCTCCCCAAAGTATACCTGCACCGGTTTCTGTTCCAACGCCTTCCATAATGTAATCAATGACTAATATAAATAGTAAAGGCGATAGAACACCACCTTGAATTACCCCGGACTTGACTTCAAACGAATCACTCAGACAACCATCAACCATCACTTTACAAAATGTGTCCTCATGCATGTTCATAATGACCCTCACAAACTCCTCTGGTATTCCATAATGTCTCATGATCTTCAACATAGTCTCTCTCGAAACACTATCAAAAGCCTTTTCAAAATCGACAAAACAAAGACTTAAACGGTACTCTCATTTCATTAACTTGCTGCATCAAATGCCTAACTATAAAGACCTGATCATTGCAACCACGTCCCTTTCTAAAACCAGCCTGTTCATCCCTCAGAATACCCTCAACCACCGGCTCCAACCTATTTAACAACACTCTACTGAAAATTTTCAAAGCTATCGGTGACAAAGAGATTCCCCTCCAATTACCACATTCACTCAGGTCTCCCTTCTTCGGAACTTTAACAATTACACCATTCTTCCAAACTGATGGTAGTAACCCCGTCACCCATATCTTATTGAATAGCTTGGTCAAGATCATTATTAATCTATCCCCCTCCACTTTTAACATTTCCGGAAATAAACCATCCTCCACTGGTGCCTTATTATTCTTTATCTGTTTTACTGCTTTCTCCACTTCTGCAAGCCTCAACTCTCCTGTTTCTATATTTAAATCTTCCTGAGCAGACGGCATATCCTCTTCTGGTGGTATTGGTCTATTAAGAACTGTCTCAAAATGCTCTTTCCATCTATTTTTAATATCTCCATCTTTGGTCAATAAATTTCCTTCCCTGTCTCTAACTGGTATTTCCTTGCGTTTACCTGCATTACCACTCAGTTCTCTAATCGATTCATATGCTATTCTTTGACTCTGTCCATCATTTTTGTTTATTAAGATTTCAGTCTCTGCAACCTTTTCATCCACACATCTTTTATCTCTCCTAGCTAACCTTCTTACTTCTGAATTCAAACTCCAGTACGCAGCTCTTGCTAATTCAATCTCTCGTTCATCAACGCATTGCATCTCACTCCTCAATTTAGCCTCACCTCTCTTTTTTATCATATCCCACGTTTCCTCTGATATCCATTTCTTTCTCCTGAATCTATGTCTCCTTCCAATCGTACATTCAGCAGTCTCATGCAAAACTTTGTTCACATCCTCCCACATCTCATCTACACTTCTCTCCCCCTCTTCCAACGTTTCCAACACCAAAAACCTATTTCTGCATTCTAATCTGAATTCCTCCTTTTCTTCTCCTTCCCTTCTAAGCTTAACAATATCGTATCTACCAACACCAGATTTTTCCTTCTGATTTTTAAGTTTAAACCTTATTTTTGCAATGCTGAGTTGATGGTTACTACCAATATCCGCTCCCCGTTTAACATGAACATCTAGCAGAGAACTTCTATGCCTCCTACTGATAGCGATGTGATCAATCTGATTTTTATATTTTCCACACGGCGACACCCAAGTTGTCTTGTGTATATTCCAATGCTGAAAGAGTGTGCCCCCGATGACTAAGTCATTTGCTAGACAGAAGCTTCCAAACCTCACTCCGTTTTCACTCATCCTACTACCAATTCCCATCTTACCTATACATGCCTCAAATCCCTCATTTGAACAGCCCATTACTGCATTAAAGTCTCCAACGCAGATCAAAACATCATGTCTAGGTACCCTTCCTACTCCTTGCAACTTTTCATAAGGCAGTTTAATTGGCTTTGCGTCTCCAACATCGACATCATGCATCAACACAGTGGTTCTTCCTGGAGTGGCACGGAACACTTGCGGGTACTCCTGCAGTAATGCCGAAAACTCCTGCCTTTATGAGAAAGCTTAGTCTGGAGATAATTCATGATATCAAGATTCTTCCCCAAACTATCACTCAGGTTCATACTGCATGGGAGAACTTCACTTGCAAACTCGGGTGGAACAGCTACAGTGCAGACTGGGTTATTTTCGTCCCACCTGATATAACATTAGCATGTTGATGTGACAAAGTTGTGTTCTTTCTACGATCTGGTGTGGCGATGACATAGCTGACATCACTGAGTTTCTTCTCCACGAAATAGGGACCACTAAACTTGGCTTGAAGAGGTTGCCCATGCACCGGTAGCAGAATCAAAACCTGATCTCCTGGCTGAAAGTGGCGTAACCTGGACTTCTTATCATACCAAGTCTTCATCTCTTGAGCAGCTCCTAAATTCTCTCTCGCCAGCTGTAAAGCAGTGGACAGCCGTTCTTTGAACTTCATCACATACTCCAGCAGGTTGACGTCATCTTCCTCCGACAGCCAGCATTCCTTGAGTAGCTTAAGGGGTCCTCTTACTTCATGGCCAAACAGTAGTTCAAAGGGTGAGAAGCCCAGTGATTCATTTGGAGATTCTCGCGGCAAATAGAACGAATGGAAGACCTTTATCCCAGTCTTTCTGATGTTCCAAACAGTATTTCTTGAGCATCGATTTGAGTGTTTGATGATATCTCTCCAACGCTCCTTTGGTCTGGGGATGGTAAGCTGAAGACGTGATCTGGGTGATGTCCAACTCTTTTAGAGACTGCTTGAAAACATTTGACATGAAATTACTTCCCCGGTCTCTTGGGCAGACCAAACTTTGTGAAGAACCCTAGCATTTCCTTAACCACGTTCTTTGCTGAGATATTTTTAAGTGGAATGGCTTCAGGATAACGAGTAGTCATATCAATCAGGGTCAACACATATGAAAATCCTGAAGTCCTAGGAAGAGGGCCCACAATATCCACCAACACACGGGTGAATGTCGCCTCAAAAGGAGGAATGGGAACTAGAGGTGCAACCTTTTCGGTCTGATTACACTTCCCCACAACTTAACAAGTGTGACAAGACTTACAATACCAGGAAACATCTCTGAAGATACCTGGCCAGTAGAAGTGTTTCAAAATGCGTGCCACAGTCTTCCTCACTCCAAGGTGTCCTGCCAAACTGGAATCATGAGCCACTCTAATGATATCCTGCCTACAAACACGAGGGATGACAACTTGATATACAACCTCCCATTCACAGTCGGCTGATGCTGTTGGGGGTCTCCACATCCTCATAAGTACTCCTGACTTTATATAATAATTAGAAGCACCAGCTGACTCTTCATCACTGCAAGCAGAGTTAGCTAGACCTTTCAACTCAGGGTCAGCAACCTGCAACTCAACGAACTCTTGACGAGACAAATTATCAACACTACTGGGTACTGCCTCATCTAGTGAGTGGTCCAAATTAGCAAGAATAGTGTCAGCTAGGATAACATCATCATTATCCTCTAAGTCACCAGTAACCTTACTCTTAGCCCTAGTGACAGCACATGCAGAGAACACATCAGGGACATCACAATCCTGGGTCGCAGTCACTGGTTCACTAGACAACTGAGGAGCTGGACACACGACTTGCACCAATATCATTTCCAAGTAAGAAAGTTACACCTGACATTGGGAGTGTCTCAACCAACCCAACCATAACGGAACCATTAAAAAAACCAGACTAAATTCACTCTGCACAGAGGGACAGAGAAGTAATTATTCCCTACACCTTGTAAGATTACAGTTTCATCAGAGGAATTAACATTAGAGCCTAGAACACTGGTCAGCATAAGGGATTGGCAAGCACCTGTATCACGATATATTTTAACTGATTTCCTGTCATTACTGTCCAGAGGACTGACAAAACCATCAGACAGGAAATTAGCACATGAACTCTTGAGAGTGTTGACGTAAAACTAATCGCTTTGTCATATGTAGATATATTTGATGTTATTATGGTGACAACTAGTTCGTTTTAACGTAGGCACGGTTACTCTTTCTGTGGTTCATCTGTAAAGCCAGCACAAGGTTATCAGCACTCTAGATAAATAGTATATTATCTTTCCCAGAACTGATATATTTTGAGTAAGTGTTTATTTAATATCTGTGATTATGACTGGGAGAGATATGGCACCCAGTGTAATGTGAACGGCACAAAAATATTAGAGACAAGTAGAGGCAAACGAAATGTAAAGACAGTAAATTAACTTATCCGAAACTAATCCCCAGAGCAGCGTATAAACCCATTAGTCACTGATACACCAGCCGTATTGTGGAGGTGACATGCGAGATTCATTCTTATATTTGACATTATATGTAAAATAAATATAAGTTAAGGTTAAACACACTTTGGGGGACTCCTTTTATTCATTTAATAATCACGGTATCCACCGCCTACATCCAGACTTCTCTTCAATCGACGCGACACCTACTATGAAGCTGTGCCATTCACGTAACGAAACACCACACCTCAATACCTTCCGACACCGAGATATTGCCACATTCGGGTAGTATGTAAAAATAATGGTGTGATTAAAATTGTCCGACATGCAGACCCTATAGGCTATTATTAACCTCTGCATTGTTAATCTATTTGTAGTTGTGATAACGAAAGAATTGTGATGGGTATTTTTCTCATGCTGTTTAATAATCTGAGTTTCACTTATATTCAAGAGGGGCTGGGTGACTCAGTGGTGGCGTGCGTAGCTCAAAACCGTGAGGGAGTGAGTTCGTGCCCCACCCGAATAGCTACTCAGCTGAAAGTTAGCGCTCTCATCACCCTATCAGGGCTATATGGTCTATATAGGCCTAGCTCGGAGAATTCATTCCATCACTTATATTCGAACATGACAACTCAGCCCATCGCAGTCAGTTTTCGAACATGGCAACTCTGCCCGTCGCAGTTACTATGTTTCCCAAGATACATTTATCACAGTATAATGTGTGTAATGGGTTATATTCTTTAACACATAGGTGTAAATATCGCTGAACTGTTACCATTTACAAGTTGATGGATGTTTGCAGTCACATAGTGGCGTTGATGTGTTTATTAGCAGTACCACACACGATATCTAACCATGCGTACCAACCGCACCGAGACGACAAGTGGCCGGGAATAATTGTTTCACTCTGATCATTCTGCCATTCTTCGCACCACACTTTAAAGATACTTTTGGGAGCTACTGTACATACGAACAGATACACAGTTGCCGGCGTCGCTGCCCACTTCTCGCTGCTGGGTGGCCTAGGTGGAAAGTTTGGCGACTATACATGCCGAAGACCAGTTTCAGCTGATGTGACTTCCAAAGTTGCACCTACATTTATGGCCGTAGTAGACTTGTTTATGCATAATAGTTTATCACATCCGTTTTACACACCTCTTTTTATACTTTGGGAAGAAATGAAACCGTAGGTTATTTTCAGTACGTCGGTTTCTCTCACAAACAACTCAGTGGTGTCCAGCATTTGGAGCCATGTTTATTAGTACCGCCACGCCCCCTCGCATCCCGCCTGTCAACTTATGTAAACAAACAGACGACACACCGGCGACCAGAATGCCATCTGTTGACCAAGCCAGCTCATTGCACTGGTCTCGTGTTCGCCCCAAAGAGTTAATACTCTGTATCTTTTCTCCTCCGTGGGCCGGCCCACATCCAAACAAAGAATCATAACTGTATCGTGAAGCTCAACGAGTTAGGGTTCGAAGCACTGAGGATCCGACTTACCACAAACCAATGAACACGAATCAAAACATGGACAACAATTTTATACTATTTGTTAGGATAACAACTGTACACTCATTTGTGCAGTTTTTAGGATCACTCCAGCATAATAGTTTGGAATTACTCCTAACACGGTTCCTTTAACGTAACAAGACTTATACGATTTTTTATCCTGAAAGTACCACTATAAATTAAAATAAAAGTCGCAAATGAAGCCCTTCCTAACGTAAAAATCCTAACAATCTCCAGAGTACACTCATACAGTTCAATCGTTGTTAATTCAATTTTCATTTTTACGTAGCTTTCGTTCTCTAAATATCTATGGATACGATTAATTTTTGTGAGAGATAAAAGCTCATCCTTCTCACGAGTTGTCACAGTTTTCAGAGATTTTACCTAAGGGAATGTGGAACCTTCATAATGTGCGAGTATTCCTTATAATTATTTTTTTGTTTACATTCATCCAGGACGCTCAATGCGATTTTAAAGTGCTACAGCTGCAGAGAAAGAAGAAATTTTCTTATTCGAATTTTCTCTCTAGTTTCGGTGACCCGAACACCAACTGATACTTCTTGTTCTTAAACAGCATAGATGTAAGGTTTCTTTACGTGTGAATCGATTTCTAAATGATTTTTTTTTTTTTCACAATCAGAAATGTCATCTGAGTATGGGAAGTACTTGGGTGTGTTTGCTAACGAATTTTGAATACCTTTGTAGGATGTGCATGTTTAGCGATTTCGCCCAATAATATGTTTATTCAGTGATCAATCCAGTAAAATAGTTTTGAACTAACCCCAGACATATGCTATCAGTCGTAATTATTTCACAATTGACACTTTTTTTTTTTTATCTCTGAATTTCCAAGCTGTTGACACGTGTATAATGAAACGAAACTCGGTTTAAAACTCTCAGGTGCTAACCTTCTTTATCTGTGAATCAATTTCATCCCATGTGTTACCTAATTTAGCCTTGCTACTAATTGTTTTTCCTTGTCGGATTTTTTCACCCACAAATGTTTTCTGAATTTTAGAGAACTGGGAATGTTTCCAAACAAATTTTAGTGCATTTGTGGAAATTTCATATATATTATTTTCGGCCGCAATTATCCGGTTTTTAGGATCACTCCAGTATAATAGTTTTGAATGACTCTTAAAGCAGATGCTTTTAGTATGACAAAATTGTTCCATTTTTAATTTTGAAAGTACCACTACAAATGAAATTAACGCAAATGACCTTCTTCCTTACGTAAAAATCTAAACAGTTTCCAAACGACATTAATACACTCGGAGTTCCTTCAAACTTCATTTCTTATTAGCTCTCATTCACTATATGTCTTAGGAGATGATAAATAAAGTTATAAATAGTATTTAATTATTATATCCGCGTATTACGGTAGCGCTCATACTTTCTTGTATTATTTTTCGTTATCGTAAAAAGCTGATCAGTATTCCTCCTCACCAGTTATCACAGTTTGGAGAGATTTTGCGAAAGGAAATGTGGCTTCGAACCCTAAAATGCAAGCCTTCTGTACCTGCGAATCAGTTTCATCCCACATGTTACCTTATTTAGCCTCCCCCACTTTTTTTTTCGGAGCTTTTTTTACAATTAGAAACGTTTTCTGATTTTTCGACAATTTGGAAGGTTTCCCAAGTAATTTAGAGTACATTTGAGGAAGGTCAATATTTAGTGTTTTCGCACTCAATTATGCGGTTTTTATTATCAGTCCAGTATAATAGTTTGGAATTACTCCTAAAGCGGTTACTCTTAACGTAACAAGACTCTTACCATTTTTTATGTTGGAAGTACCACTACAAATGAAAACAAAAGTCACAAATGACATCCTACGGTAAAAATAGAAATTCAGACGACAGTAATACAGCTCAATCGGTGTTCCGTCAATATTCATTTTTTTTTGTAGCTTTCATTGCGGAGATGAATAAAGTTATAAATGGCACCTAATTATGTATCTCGGTCTGGGATAGTAATTATATTTTCTTGTATTAATGCTTGTGAGAGAAAAAAGCTCAACATTACTTTTCACGAGTTATCACAGTTTTGAGATTTTACCTAAAGCAATATGGCATGGTCTAACACTAACCTTCATAATGTGCAATTATTCTTTATTTTTTTAAATTTAGTCAATTAGGAGAATGTTCTGCAGCTACAAATAAGAAATCCTTTCCCTTTCGAAATTTCTCGCTTGTTTAGGTGACCTCCACATCAATTGAAACCTTGTTCCTGAACACCTCCGATGTCAGCTCTCTTTAATTGTGAATCGATTTCTTTTTATGTTTCCAAAATCTGATATTTTCTTCACCCTCAGAGACATGTTCATAGCATTGGAAGTAATTGGTTGTGTTTCCCAACCAATTTTGAGGAGATTTGTGGAAGATACATATTTAGCGATCTCGCTCAAAAATATGTTTATACATCCATCACTACAGCAAAATAGTTCCGATCTAACCCCAAACGTATACTGTCAGCTGTAACTACTTCACGATTGGCACTCCTTTTACTGATTAAGATTTATTTGAAAAAGCGAATAGACTCTTCCTAAATTAGAATCCAGTCAACCTCAACCCGACATGCACAACAGTTCAGGTCGATGCTCCTGGAACCTCAGTTTTTTAGGCCTATCATGAACCAAAAAAAAAAAAAAAAAAAAAAAAATGCTTAAATGAAGAACAAAGTAATGTGTGTTAATTATCTCAGTACATATTTGTATTTACTTTTTCTTATTACGTACTGTGTATCATTTAACCAGTAACTAACCAATTTCCCTTTAAACGATTTATTGCCTGTCAGGGTGATTTTACCTTAATAAGGAAAAATCACGAATCGCCATAATGGGAAAAGTTGCATTTTTTTTAGTTTAGCAGCAATTATGCAATGATAACTCCAGTATAATAGTTTTGAATTTCTCCCAAAGCCGATGCTAATACTGTAATAGAACATATACTAGTTTTCATCTTCAAAGTACCACGAGAAATGAAAAAGAAAATCGCAAATGACCCTCATCCTTAACTAAGAAATACAAACAGTCTCTAGACGATATTAATTCAGTTAATTCAGTGTTCCCTCAACCTTAATTTTTTTGTAGGTTTCTTTCATTCTATTTCTATGGAGATGAGAAATAATGTTATAAATGGTAATTAATTTTATATCTTGGTATTGCGATAGTATTTATAGTTTCTCGTATTGATTTTCTTGAGTGTCAGAAGGTCATAAATATTCCTTCTCGCTAATTATCACAGTTTTGAGATATTTTTACTTATTAAATGTGGCTAATGATCTAACGAGAACATTTATAATGTTCAAATTTTCTTTTTTTTTTCTTACATTCAATCAGGAATCTCATTCCAATTTAAAGTGCTACTATTGCAGATAAAAAATAAAGCCTCTTTTACCTGACATTTCTTGCTTATTTCGATGACCAATAGAATAATTGAAAGTTCATTTTAGGTGTTAGGTGTGAATCGATTTCTTATATGTTTTCCAAATGCTATTTTTTCACCGTCAGTAGTGTTATTTGAGTATTTGAAGCAATTTTGTGTGTTTCAAAGCGAATTTTGAGTACGTTTGTGGAAGATGCATATTTTTTATTTCGCCCTAGAATACACATATATAGACATCACTCCAGTAAGTTTTGAACTACCCCCAGTCGTTTGCTATCGGTCGTAATTAGTTCACAATTTCCACTTTTTTTTTTTCTAATTGTGTTCTGAAAACCCAAAAATGCCATCCCTCATAGCTGTGAATCAATTTCATCTCTCAAGTTTCCTTATTTAGCCTTGTTACTAATTTTTATCCGTCGGAATTTTTTTATCCTCAGAAGTGTTGTCTGAATTTAAATACAACTCAGAATGATTCCCAGCTCATTTGGAGTATATTTGTGGAAGCTGCAAATTTAGTGTTTTCGCCCGCAATTAAACCGTTTTTTAGATCGCTCCAGTATAATACTTTTTACTCACTCCTAAAGTCGTTTCTTTTACCTTAACAAAACTTGTACCATTTTTTTTATCTATAAAATACCAGTACAAATGAAAATAAAAGTAAAAAAATGACACTACGTAATGTAAAAATCCAAATTATCTCCAAACACATTAATACAATGTTCCTTCAAACTTCACTTTCTTTGTAGGTGTCATTTTCTATGTGTGTACGGAGAGTACGAATGGTTATAAATAGTAATTAATTATATATCTGGGTGTTGCCATAATGTTCAAGTCAAAAGGTCATCAAACACTCCTTCTCACTAGTTATCACAGTTTTGAGAGATTTTGCTTATGGAAGTGTGGCTAATGGCCTAACTCGAAACTTCATAATGTGCACTCAACCATGAGGCTGGATGACAATTTTAAAGTGATTTTCCTGCAGATAAAAATGAAAACCACCCTTATTCGAAATTTGCCGCTAGTTTCAGTGACTAATACATCACTTGAATTTTCTTGTTCTTAAGCACCTCAGATGCTACCTGTTTTTCCGCGTGAATTGATTTCTTATGTGTTTCCTAAATTGATTTCTTTCACCCTCAGAAGTATCATCCTAGTATCGGAAGTAACTGGGTGTGTTTCGCAACCAATTTTGAGGAAACTTGTGGAAGATGCCATCACTCCAGTAAAATAGTTTTGAACTAAACACAATCGTATACGATCAGCCGTGAGTACTCCGCAATTGACACTCCTTTTAAAGTAATGATTAAGATGAATTTAGTTTAAAGAAGCGAATAAACTCTCCTTCGACTTTAAAAAGCCATTCAACCCCAACACGACATACACAACAGTTCAAGTCGATGTTCATGCAACCTCATTTTTTTCCTCTCATGAACAAGAAATGGCGAATATGAGGAACAAAGTGATGTTTATAAACTGTATATCTCAGTACAGAAATGTATTATCTCTTTTCTTTTTACATATATCATGTAATGAATAACTAAACAATATCCTTTTAAACTATTTGTTGTCTTTCGTGGTGATATTACTTTGGTAAATATTGATAATGATATCACACGAACCTCATAATAGGAAAATCTTCAATAATTTGTAGTTGATCAGGAGGTTCAAGATGCCACTTTAAAGCCCTAGTTATACAGATAAAAGTAATATCTTTTGTCTTTATTTCCCAGCTGTTTACACGTCTATACTAAAAAGAATCTCTTTAGTCTTAAAACCCCCCTTCTTTAACTGAGAATCAATTTCATCCCAAGTGTTACCTCATTTAACCATGTTACTAATTTCTTTCTCTGAATCCTAATTTTTTCAACCTCAGAAGTGTTTTCTGAATTTAGATACTATTGGAAAGGTTTCTCAAAAAATTTGGAGTGCATTTGTGGAAGTTGCATGTTAATTGTTCTTGCCATCAATTACGCAGTTTTTAGGATCACTCATCTATAATAGTTTTTAATCTCTTTTAAAGCCGATTCTTCTGCCATAACAAAACTTGTACCATTTTTTACCTTGAAAGTATAATTACAAACGAAAAAAAAAAAAAAACACGTAAAAAATCCAAACATTTTGTAGCAGTCATTCACTGTATGTCAACGGAGATGAGGATTAGTGTTATAAAGGGTACTTAACTATATAGCTGTGTACATCTGGGTATTGCGATAGCGTTTAAACTTTCTTGTATTAATTTCTGTAAGCCAGTAGTTCATCAGTATTTCTTCTCACTAGTTATCACAGTGATGAGAGATTTTCCCTACGGCAATGTGGCTAATGGTCTAAAACGAACCTTTATAATTTGCAAATTCTTTTTTATATTCAATCAGCAGGATAGTTGCAAAACTGCAGACAAGAAAGAAAACCTCTCTTATTCGAGGATTCCCGCTTGTTTCGGTGACCAATACGTCAATTGAAACTTCTTGTTCTTAAACACTTCCGATGCCAGTTCTCTACGTGTTAATCGATTTTTTGTTGTTTCCTAAATGATTTTTTTTTTTTCGACCTCAGATGTGTCATCCGAGTATTGGAAGTACCTGGATGGGTTTCAAAACGAATTTTAATTACATTTGTGGACGATCCATATTAAGGAATTTCGCAGAAAAATATGTTCTTACAGTCATCAATACAGTATTTTTTTATTTTTTATTTTTTTAAACTCTGAGGTTCACAATCGTTTAGAAGTCTAGGCGTAAAACCTTCAAATACCAGCCTTCCTTAACTGTGAATCAGTTTTATTCCACGCCTTGTTACTGATTCTTTTTTACGAGTAGCAATGTTTTCAACATCAGAAATGGATTCTGATTTTTTGGTAAAATTCGAAAGTTTTTCCAACAAATTTAGAGTACATTTGTGATTATGAACGTTCTATGTTTAGTGTCATCGAACTATTTTATTTATTTTTTGGATCACTCCAGCATAATAGTTTAGAATGACTCCCAAAGCGGTTGCAAGACTTCTACGATTTTTTATCCTGAAAGTACCATTACAAATGAGAGTAAAAGTCATAAATGAAGCTCTTCGTAACGTAAAAATCCAAACACTCCAGACGGCTGTTATTCATTATCTAAGGAGATGAGGACATCTGATTATATAGCTCGGTACTGGGATTGTATTTATACGTTCCCTGATTAATTTTTTTGACAAAAACTCATCCTTCTCATGAGTTATAACAGTTTTCAGAGATTTAACCAAGAGAATGTGGCTTATGGTTTATCGGGACCCTTCATAATGTGCAAATATTCTTTTCCTTTTTTTCTTTTTAGATTCATCCAGAACGCTCGATGCAATTTTAAAGTGCTAAATTTTTTGTTATTTAGCATTTCTCGCTCGTTTCGGGGACTCCCACGTCAACTGATACTTGTTCTTATACACCTTAGATGTAAGCTGTCTTTACTGGTGAATCGATTTCATTTTATGTTTCCTATTTTTTTTTTTTTTTTACCCTCCGGAGGGTCATGTGATTTTTAGAAGTCATTGAGTGTGTTTACAATCAATTTTGAATCCATTTGTAGAAGATGATTAAGTGATTTCTCCCAAATACACCCATCACTCCTGTAGAATATATTTGATGTACCGCAACTAGTTCACAATTGGCACACCGTTTTATCACTGATTAAGAAGAATAAAAAAAAAAATAAAAACACTCTCCCTAAATTAGAAATCCGCTACCTCAGCAAAACATACGCAACAGATCAGATCGATGATCCTGCAACCTGACTTTTTTTTTTTTTAGGATTTATAACAAAATTCGTATACGAGAAACAAAATAATGTTTATAAATTGTATATCTTAGTACAGCTATACAGGTATATTTACTTTTCCTATTGGTTATATGTGATAATCGATAACTAAATTTCCATTTAAACTCTTTACTGCCTTTCGGGGTGATTTTACCCTGGTAAATATGGATCATGTTATCAACTGAACCATCATAGTGATAAAATATTCCATTTTTTGAATTTGAATAGGTCTAAGATTCTTCTTTAATGCCAGAAAAAAAAAAAAATCCCCTATATCTCTGAATTTCCGAGGTGATTACACGTCTTTAGAGAAGTTCTCTTTGGGCTTAAAATCCTCACATGCCAGCCTTCTTTACTTGTGAATCAATTTCATATCACGTGTTACCTCATTCAGCCTTGTTACTGATATTTCTAACCGAGTTGGAAGTTTTTCACTCAGAAATATTTTCTGAATTTCAGATACAACTGGTAATGTTTCCCAATAAATTTAGAGTACATTTGTGGAAGATGCACACATTGTTCTTGCCGCTAATTAGGCGGTTTTAAGGATCACTCCAGTAAAATAGTTTTGAATCACTCCTAAAGCCGATGCTTTTACCGTAACAAAATTTGTATTATTTTTTTTTTATATTGAAAGTGACACTAGATGAAAATGTCAAAAATGACCCTCGTGAAAATATCCACGCAGTCTTCAGAGGACATTAATACAGTTCATTCAGTGTTCCTTTAACCATCATTTTTTGTGGCCGTCATTAATTGTATGTCTACGGAGATGAGAAGTAAAGTATTTATTTGTTAGTACTGCGATAGTGCTTAAAAATTCTCGTGTTAATTTGTTAGAGTAAAAAGGTCATTAATATTCCGTCTCACGAGTTATAACAGTTTTAAGAGATTTTACCTAAGGAAAATTTGGCTAATGGTCTAACACTAACCTTCATAATGTGCAATTTTTTTTTTTTTACACTAAATCGAAAGGCTCGTTGCAATTTTAAAGTTCCGCTACTGGAGATAAAGAAACCTTTTTTTTTTTTTTTTCTGAGTTATCGCTTGTCTGTGACCAATAAATCAATTGAATCTCTTTGTTCTTAAACACCTAAGATGCCAGCTCTTTTTACATGTGAACCGATTTCCTCTTATGTTTCCTAAATGTGATTTTTTTTTTTATTATCGTAAATATCTATCTGAAGTATTCGGATGTGTTTAGAAACGAATTTTTGAGTTCATTTGTGGAAGGTGCATGTTTAACAATTTCGCTCAAAAATATGTTTATACAGGTATCAGTCAAGTTAAACAGTTCTGAACTACCACCAATCGTATACTATCAGCCGTAATTAGTTCACAATTGGCACTCCTATCTTCATCTGTGAATTTCCAAGTTGTTTACTCGTTTATAATGGAACGAAACTCTTTCGGCTTAAAACCCCCATACCTGTGAATCAATATAATCCCACGTGTTACCTAATATAGCCTTGTTACAATTTTTTTTTTCCGTGTCGGATTTTTTTCACCCACAGAAATGTTTTTTTGAATTTTAGAAACAATTAGGAATGTTAACAACAAGTTTTATTATATTTGTGCAAGTTTTCTATTTATTGTTGTCCGCAATTATCCGGTTTTTAGGATCACTCCAGTATAATAGTTTTGAATGACCCCTAAAGCAGATGCTTTTAGTGTACCAGAACTTGTACACACAGCAAAAAAACTACCGTTACAGGGGGGTCGGATGTGTTTCATACTGAACAACCTGGCTGTCTCTCTAGGGTTGGTATGCCTGACAGTGGGTGAGTTGCCAAATAGGACGAGGTAGAAATATGCATGGGAGAAGCAATGGATATAGCTTATAATAAATATGCAACAAACACAGGCAGGGATACCAATGGAGGAGGCTGTTATCAAAAACTTTAATTCGTGTGTCATTTTATATCGCGCAGAAGGTGTAAAGATAGTTTTTTTGCTGTGTACCTTTTTTATATTGAAAGAACCAACACAAATGAGAAGAAAAGTCGTAAATGACCCTCTTCCTTACGAAAAAAGTCCAAAGAGTCTCACGACGTCATTAATACAGTTCACTCAGTGTTCCTTCAACCTTTATTTTTTTGAAGCTGTCGTTAACTATATGTCTACGGACATGAATGGAATTATAAATGGTATCTGGGTATTGGGATAGCGTATATACTTTCTCGTATTAGTTTTTGTGAGAGTAAAAGCTGATCATTATTCCTTTCCTCGAGTTATCACAGTTTTGAGAGATTGTACAATTGACAAGAATTCCATCTGGACCACTCAGTACCGGGATACGGTTAACGTTGCGACAGCGTGGGTATGTTCGTGTGTACATGCCAGAGAGATTCTCGAATCGGCAAGCGTCATCCTCTGTGCCCTACCGTATTATGATGTGGTTATTGTATTATGGTGTAATATTGGCTAATAAATATTATGTAATTGGGATAATGAGCTGTGCACTGTGCTATTCATAAAGTCTGATTTATATATAATAATACTTCTCTCTTCTTGTAGCGTGAACCACGATACAAGTTAAGTTGTGGTTCAGAAACAGTGTGCAAGTTCACCCACATGTGGCGCGACGTAGGGGAAAGGGGAAATTGTGGGAGAGAGCGGGACCTTGGCAGGTGAAGGGAAGGGGGATGAAGTGGGGTCACGTCGTTTACTCCTACAGTTATGCATTCTTTGCCATTGCAGTATATTTTTTGTCAATGATGTCCCGTATCCTAAATAATAAACATTTTTTTTTATTTATTATCATAGGATACTCCATCTCTCGTTCACGCGCAGCCTGCTCTAACACCTCAACACTCCTGTCTGTCTGTCTGTCTGTCTCTCTCTCTCTCTCTCACACACACACACACACACACACACACACACACACACACACACACACACACACACACACACACATATACTGTTTTTGTCATTGTATGTACTGAATGAAATCCTTCTCTATATTCTGTTGTTCCAACTGAAAATAAGCATAATGAGTTACATTAATATCATGTTTATTAACACCACAATGTCAGGCTGGCATAGTGAAACAAACGGACCAGGACTATGGTTTGTGCGTGCGAGTTTCGACGCTCCCACAATGTGCTCCATAATATATTCTGAGTTCTTAATAGGCTGTTTGTGTTTTTCAAAAGAAATCGTCGTCCATCAGTATGTTAGTTTTAATAATTGATATAACTGGGGGGCTTAACCTCTACCGTGACTATAACGCTGCAGAGTAGCCATCGGGATTGGGAGTATCAGCGGCCACCTGCCCTCTAACTGGTATCCGCCACTGAACACATGATTACGTAAAACATTTACGACAAATCAATATGAGTATGATTACCCCATGACTATTACTGAAACGTAAGCTATACACATAAGTATTGTTTATTAGCTAGCGTAACTCGTAACGTAAACTGGTAATGTATTGCACATGTAGTTTGACTATTAAATTATAGGTAAACATATTATATGCAACGTCATCGCTAATTAGTGCTCATTAGCAGTAAATGATAATGTGTATGTGTCTACTGATAGGCAGCTGACGAGATGAGAGAGAGAGAGAGAGAGAGAGAGAGAGAGAGAGAGAGAGAGAGAGAGAGAGAGAGAGAGAGAGAGAGAGAGAGAGAGAGAGAGAGAGAGAGAGAGAGAGAGAGATGGTGGAGCAGGCTGCACGTTAACGAGAGATGGGGTATCCTATGTTTAGTGTGATTAAAAGGGTGTAATCAGTTGTCTATAATAATGAATATTAAGAAAAACAAACAGGTTTATTATTATTTAGGATACAGGATATCATTGACACCTTATATAACTGTTGGAGAGAACGACGTAACCCCATTTCATCCCCCTTCCCTTCACTTGCCAAGCCCCCGCTCACTGCCACACTTTCCCCTTCCCCCTAAATCGCACCATTTGTGGGTGGACTTGCCCACTGTTTCTGAACCACAACTCACTACAAAATAAAAGAAGAATTAGCGAAGAATTATATTAATTAGACTTTATAAATAACATAGTGTACAGCTCATTTTCCCAATCACACTGTTTATCAGCCAACATCACAGGATAATAGAAAGACCACATATTAATATAGTATGGAACAGAGGATGAAGCTTGGCGATTCGAAAAATTCTCGGGCATGTACACACCAACACACGCACACGCGCTGTTGCCACGTTGACTATATCCTGCGACTAGATGCTCCAGATGGAACTCCTGTTGACTGTACCTAGGGAAATCTAGCTAGTGGTCTAACACGAACCTCCATGAAGTGCAAATGTTCTTTATTTCTTTCACATTCAATCAGGAGGCTCGATGCAATTTTAAAGAAAAAAAAAAGAAAACCTTTATTTTTCGAAATTTCTCGCTTTTTTTCCATGACCATTACAGCAAATGAATCTTCTTGTTAAACGCCTCAGATCCCAGCTCTCTTCACGTATTAATCGATTTCTTGTTATATGTTTCATAAATGTGATATATATATATTTTTTCCACTCAGAAGTGTCATCTGGATATTGAAAGAAGTTGGGTGTGTCTCAGAACGAATTTTGTGTATATATTTTCGATGGTGCATGTTTAGCGATTTCGCCCAAAAATATGTTTATACAGTCATCAAAACAGCAAAATAGTTTTGAACTATTCCCAATCTTTTTACTATGTCTCTGGAAGGTTCATGTTTATGTTTTCGCCCGCAATTCTGCGATTTTTAGATCCACTCCAGTATAATAGCTTTAAATCACTCCTGGAGTATAATTTTTCTGTAACAAATCTTGTACCATTTTTTATCTTTAAAGTACCACTACAAACGAAAATGAGTAACGCAAATGACCTTCTTCCTTACGTAAAAAATCCAAACAGTTTCCAAACGACATTAATACAGTTCACTCAACCTTCATTTTTTAGTAGCTCTCATTCACTATAAGTCTGCGGAGATGAGAAAAACAGTCATAAATGGTAATTAATTATATATCTGCGTATGACGGTTGTTTAAACTTTCTCGTATTATTTTTCGTTAGCGTGAGAAGCTGATCAATTTTCCTTTTCGTGAGTGATCACAGTTTGGAGAGATTTTGCGTAAGGAAATGTGGCTTCTTTGCCTGCGAATCAGTTTCATCCCACGTGTTACCTCATTTAGCCTTTCCTTTTTTATTTTGTCGGAATTTTTTAACAATTATCATCACTTCCACACAAACAACGTTAGCACAGGACTGCTGAATCTGTTACTACCATTATTGGCACTGCCACTACCACTGTAATCTCCCCTTTTCCCATTGTGTCTAATTTCTCTCACGTACTCCACTATAAATCTGTATAATAATACATATGACTGTCCTTATGTCTGTGTATAAGCTAACCACATTGTCGCTGTCCCACCGTCGACAGTTGGTCACTTACCCCGCACCGCTACCCCAGTTGCTCCCCCCTCTCTCTTCAACCCATCATGGACTCTGCTCCTCCTCATCTCCGAAACTACATTATCCCTAACCCCATCCTTGAGCCACCAGGCCTGTTGTTCACCCTATATCGGTGAATATGCGTGGTATGCATTAATGATAAAAAAAAAAAAAAAAAGACATTTGGGAGCCAAATGGTAATCGCCCGCCAGAATATGCTGTTTAAGTCCAAAATTTAGGCCATATTTTGATACAATGAAGGTTTTATGTTGATAGCTCAAGCCGTTCATTAGACATAATCGGAACACACACACACACACACACACGAACACAAGCACATACGCACACCCACCTACCCACACACACACACAGATGCAGGCAAAAACATTTTCCGCCGGCTTCTAAAGGTGGGCGATAATAAAATAATAATAATAATAACTGAAATGCGTGGCTTTGACGGACACACATACGGTACTCCGGAATATTCCGGAGAATACCATAGTATCCCCGACAACGAGGCGAACCAGAAACAACGGAGTTCGCCCTCAAGAATGCCGACACCCCCACTCAGACCCCACGGGGTAGCCGCCACCAGCCACCACCACTCCGGGCAACAACGACGTATGTCAGCCCGGGCCGTGCGCCCCTGTGACATTCAACCACCACGCCGCCGCCACCGTAGGCGAAAGACACTACCTTCGCGTGGCGGAATCACCGAGTTAGCTAGGGGTGGAGTCAGAAACAACACTCCAGGCAGCGCCCCTCTGGTAGAGACGATCTATGGTCGCTCCCACAGTGAATTGGTAGAGACGATCTATGGTCGCTCCCACAGTGAATTGGTAGAGACGATCTATGGTCGCTCCCACAGTGAATTGGTAGAGACGATCTATGGTCGCTCCCACAGTGAATTGGTAGAGACGATCAACGGTCGCTCCCACAACATCCAGGTTGAGACGATCAACGGTCGCTCCCACAGTGCTCGGGTAGAGACGATCAATGGTCGCTCCCCCAAAATCCAGGTAGAGACGATCAATGGTCGCTCCCCCAAAGCTCAGGTAGAGACGATCAATGGTCGCTCCCCCAAAACCCAGGTAGAGACGATCAATGGTCGCTCCCTTGGCCCTCCGGTTGAGACGATCAATGGTCGCTCCCACAGTGCTCGGGTAGAGACGATCAATGGTCGCTCCCCCAAAATCCAGGTAGAGACGATCAATGGTCGCTCCCCCAAAGCTCAGGTAAAGACGATCAACGGTCGCTCCCTCAGCACTCCGGTCGAGACGATCAATGGTCGCTCCCACAATATTCGGGTAGAGACGATCAATGGTCGCTCCCCCAGTGTCCAGGTAGAGACGATCGATGGTCGCTCCCAGGGTGTAGTGAGGAGAGGGACGTCTCCACAACCGGAGGCTGAACTTCAGGGGTCTCGCTCCAGAATATCCCGGAGAGACCTCCCTGTTTCCCCCGGCCTCTGTTCCCTACGCGTGGCCTTCGAGCAGACACACCTGTCGGGCCCCCGTGGCAGCCGCTGCCGCAGCCCTCCCCTGACGGCGCCCCTGGTCTTGGGAAACCGCAGTCTGTCGCCTCTTCCGGCCCGCCCTAGGACACCCGGGCGAGACCTCACCACGCCCCCGCGACGCCGGGACCTGACCCAGAGGTTCCTAGACCTCTTCGGCCCCAGTCCTACGGGCCTTACGCCGGAGCCCAGTCCGGAAACCCCCGGACGCGAGAGGACGCCCTGGCGAGCCGCCCCGTGCCCTCCCGGCTCGCCCCGCCCTGACGACGCCCTCAGTCCGACCGGATCGCCGATGACGTGTCCTTGTTTCTATCCATGAGGAAATACGAGTGACCCTGTAACAATCGTGAAGTAGGTTGTGTGACTCCCTTTCTCTTAGAATAAGTATTGTGCAGTGACTTTATGTAATCTCTATTGGGGTAAATCAGAACACAATATCCAGTTGAAGGACGAGAATGTGGGTTGAGACCTAAAGTGAAAATACGTGCGAGTGTCACCCCGAATCTTTCTAAAGACATATCTCTAGAACCCGAAGAAAGACTAAAATATTATTGGAGTTCTATTGGCTAGTCTCTAAGTAATATGGTGGAATAGTATTTACGAGTATTCCGACTTTGTTACGCGTTGTGAAGCGAGAGTCTACATATCATACCTAGAAAATGTGTAATGAATAAGTTTGTGCCTACAGAAACCTATTTCCACCAAAATATCAAGGAAGGCGAGTATTAACGATATTCCCCTCCTCCGCACGCTATTCCTAAAAACTCTCTCCATTCCTCACTCCCGCTCTTAAAGCCAAAGTAAGAATCAGAGTTATTTGTCAAAGAATCTTCGCCAACAGAAAACACCTAAACTCCCTTGCTAATATCGGGCATCCTTCAATATTACCATAACTGTCTCCTCGCCGTTTTAAGTCACTCTCCGTGTCTCCCCTACCTCCTCCTGGCGGATCAGAACCCCCCCCCCCTCCTCACGCGCTCCGCGCGCACCTGTATTTACTGCATTCCTAGTACTAAGATTTGTTGTATTGTCATTAGTATCTAGAAAGCTAGTATCCTGCGAGATACACAATATTTTAGTTAAGGTTTTTTGTATTGCTCTATATTGTGTTGTAATGTCTGCTGAAGTGTCCTGTGTCTGACTGTGGTAATATACGTGTATGGTGTTGCCGAAGGTTTTTATGTCCTACCTCTCTTTATTGCACTAGCTCCGGTCTCGAAAGAGGACCCCGCTCCACGTTGGGTAAAATAGGTACGAGAAGTCGAGCCTAATTCTACCCAGCATTACACTGGTGGCCAGCGGTGGTTCTAGATCCGAGCGTAGAAGAGAGGTAAACAGGATATATTGGGGAAAATGGCAACTAAACCGCACGTTCAGTTACCCAAGTTTGACCCTGACCAGTATGACATACACACATATCTTGTAGTAGTTAAACCCTTACTAGATATTGCCTTCGATAATGACCAACAAAAAATTGCAGTCACACTACCACTACTGGGTAAAGCCGCAGCGAATATTGCGCCAAAAATTGTCCCAGAACTCGCCTGGCAGAAGTTCGCGGTCCAAGCCATCACCCCATCACTAGGGAAAGTGGTGGCTCTATCCAAATTGGATAGCTTTACTTATGACGGGGATTTAGATAATACCCTGTTGCAGGCAAGACGCCTGATTACTGCTGCCTACCCGGAGACAGACGAAGAAACCCGGGATCAGCACACATTCAATACTCTGCTCCGAGTACTCCCAAGTGTTGTGAAGCAACACTTTACTATCCACGACCCGACAGGAGACATGGATAGGGATATACAGCTGATTCGGCGCCTCCTGACCGCCTGCCCTCCTCCACAACAAATTCATGTTGTCAAGAAATTCCCCACCCGACCCCCGGCTCCCCCAGCCACACCGCGTCCGCCCCTGCCCCACACCAGCCCGACCCCGACGCCTAGCCCACCCAGGGCGCACCCCTCTCGTCGGCGCCCCGCCCCGCGAGAAAACCCAAACTTAATTCTGATCAACCCGTGGGAATTCACAGCCTGCAACTCCCGTTGCCCCCTTCATGACATACGGGACCAGCTGAAAGCTGCTCGCCGCAAAAGCACAACCCCGGGTTCGCGTAAGGTTTCCGCCCTAGAAGGCGAAGCCCCAGGGGACGAGCTGGCGCCGGCGGACGACCCCCCACCAGGAGAACTAGAGCAGGACCAGGAGCACGAGAGCCCTAGCCAGCTGGATTTTTAGGCCCGCCCCCGCACCAACCCACGGTGGTGGGGACCATCACCCCTAAGTATCGCCCCCCAGTATACCACAAGATGAAAATCAACGGCGTGAAGGCCAGACTACTAGTTGATACGGGAGCAGCCAGATCCTGCCTTTACAGCCATTATTTCTCCCGCTACAAATCACGGTTTGGCCCGCTCCGCCCCACTACCACTCACCTTATAGACGCGGGGGATGGCCCCCTGCCCATCCGTGGGGAGACTCGGGCCCTACGGGTCGACACCCACCAGCCAGTATCCGCCCAGCACCCCTTCATCATTTTTTATTCCTCCTGCTGGAGCTATGACTGATATTTAGGGCTAGACCTACTTCAAAAACTCGGAGCCACTATCGACTGTCGCAACCGACAACTCCAGTTCCGCCCCCCACCCCGCTCCGCTCCAGCCGTTTGTACCTGCACGCCGCAGCCCCGGCCGGAGGACCCACACAACGCCCCCCCGTGCTCTCTCTCTCTCCTTTCCCCCTCTTCTTTGCCCCCCCCATCCCCCACGCTGCCCCACCCCACTCTTGGCCCCTCCTTTCCTGCCACCATTTCCGCCGCCGTTACCATCCCCTCACACCACGAGGCATGGGTGCCCCTGAACAGGCCCTCGGGCCCATCCGTTTTGTTCCCCCTCCTCCCTGCCGGACCCCTTTCTGCCTGCCTCGTTTCCCCTACCTTTCTCCCCCCCCACCATGCTGCCATTCGCATCGCCAATCTCGCACCATCCCCTCTCACCCTCCCCAAAGGGCTTATCGTCGGAGAGATGGAAGAAGCCGAGCCCTGCGTCCCGTCCCCCCCCACCGCCCCGCCCCCCTTCCTCCCATCCCTGACCATCTCTCCGACCAACAGTCAGACGCCTTACGCCGCCTCCTCCTGGAGTTCCAGGATTTGTTTGCGACAGGGCCCGCAGATATAGGACACACTACGTACATGTCTCACGAGATCCATACGACAGGCCCTCCGATACGACAACCTTCCCGACGTAAGAACCCCAGACAGAGAGAAGAGGAGGACCGCCAAGTGCGCAAAATGGAAGAGGCGGGTGTTATTTCCCCCTCCACCAGCCCGTGGTCCTCCCCCGTCGTTCTAGTGAAAAAAAAAAGACGGCACGATGCGGTTTTGCATCGATTACCGCCGCGTGAACGACGTCACGATTAAGGATGCTACTCCCCTCCCCCGCATCGACGATTCCCTAGACTCCCTATACGGGGCGTCTTGGTTTTCTACCCTTGACCTCCAGTCTGGATATTGGCAGGTCCCCGTCCACCCGGATCATCGAGGCAAGACGGCCTTCTCTACCAGTAATGGCCGACATTATGAATTTAATGTCCTGCCATTCGGCCTCTGCAATGCCCCTGCCACGTTTTCCAGGCTGATGGAATCTGTCTTAAGCGGCCTCACTTGGGAGATATGTTTGGCCTATCTTGATGATGTCATTGTTTTTAGCCAAACCTGGGCCGACCACTTGCAGCGCCTCCGCCGAGTTTTCACCCGAATTCGCCAGGCAGGCCTCAAGTTACATCCATCTAAATGTGTCCTGGCCGCAAAAACCGTCGCGTTTCTAGGCCATACAATTTCCCAAGCAGGAATTTTCCCAGACCCCGACAAGCTGCGAGCCATAGCGGACATACCACCTCCGCAGGATGTCCACGGCGTCCGTGCCTTCTTGGGGCTCGCGTCCTACTATCGCTGCTTCGTGAAGGGGTTTGCACAGATTGCTAAACCTCTTCACGACCTGACGAGAAAAGGGGACCCTTTCCTCTGGACAGAGGACCGACAAACCGCTTTCCAACAGCTGAAAGACAAGCTCATCTTGGCCCCCATCGTGGCCTTCCCCGACTATGCCCTCCCTTTTCGCCTCTACATGGACGTCTCCCTTGACGCCATTGGCGCTGTTCTAGCCCAGGTACAGGCCGGTCGGGAACACATTATCGCTTGTGCCAGCCGCACACTGAACCCGGCCGAGAAAAATTATGCCGCCACCAAGCGAGAATGCCTCGGCATAATCTGGTCCCTCCAATATTTCAGGGCTTACCTTTCCGGGACCCAAGTCACTATAATAACCAAACCACCAATCACTCCAGTGGCTGCGACAATCGGACTCCCAGAACGCTCAAATCGTCCGATGGCGTGACACACTAGAGGAATTCCAATATGAGATCTCGTACAGACCCGGGAAGCTCCACACCAATGCAGATGCCCTCTCCCGCCTTCCCATCCGCGCAATCCAACCAGACCCGGACCAGCTAGAACTCTGGCACCACAAGGAACGCCCCCCCTGGATTCCAGCCCACCTGTTTCCCAAATTGTGCCGACAGGGCGACCACCTTTTAACCCCGTCTGGACACATCCTCTTGGCCCCCGATGCGGCACGTGACACCCTGCGCCAGTTACACGCCCAAAACGGCATCCATTTGGGCACAAAAAAATTGCTACAGGTGTTTAATGACGTCTACTGGGCCCCGAACCCCTCCACCCTCGCCAAGGAAATTATACAAACTTGCCGTGCCTGCGCGCTCGGGAAAGACATTACCCGGACCGCCGGGCCTTCTGGCCATATCACCGCCCACAAACCCTGGCAGCTCCTAGCAGTCGACGTGGTAGGGCCTCTCCCTCCTAAATCGGGATATAAGTACGTGATCACTTTGTCGACACGTATTCCAAGTTCGTAGTAGCCTACCCCGCTAAAGAACATCACGCCGTCGCTGTCGCCGATGCCTTACTCCGACACGTTTTCCCCTACTTTGGCATTCCCCAAGCCATCCATTCCGATAATGCCCCCGAATTCTCCGGAAAAGTCTAAGAAGAGCTGGCCAGGATTTTTGGATACGAAATCTACCACTCCTCACCATATTGGCCTCAAGGGAACGCGGTGTGTGAACGCAGCCATCGTACCTTGGCAAATCAGCTACGGACCAGAATCGAGGCTATAAAAGACAACGATTGGCCAGCACACGTCAAAATCGTCCAGTGGGGCATGAATTCGTGCCCCCGAGAGGACGGGGTTTCCCCCCATGAAAGGATCTTTGGCGAAATCCCCCTCCTACTACCTTTACGCCATCACCTGCAACCGCCCACCTCCGCCCCCGCCACGGACCCACTACACTTGCTAAAAAGGCGGATATACCACCTACAGCGAAATTTAGATCTTGAACCCGACACAGCCACCAACCCCTTCAAGCCGGGTGACACCGTAGTCGTCGCCCAACTCCCCACTCCCCACAAACTTGCCCCCCGTTTCACGGGCCCCCACACCATCACCAAGATCCCCAACCCTTACCAGGTGGTCGTGGACTACCACGGCACTCCCCGTACCCTCCGAAACCGACACGTGCGCCCCTTCCGCACGCCCATTCCCCCCGCCCCGACCCCACCCGCCCAACCCCCCACGGCTCCCACCCCACCATCTACAACCACATATGAGTGCTACATCTCCTCCTCACCTTCCCCCTCTCCCCCCCCTACCACCTCCACCTCACCTGCCCCAGGCGCCTCACCTGACACCTCCCCCACCACCCCCCTCCCCCTCCCCCCACCCGTCCATGGCTTCTTCCTCAGTCCTCACTCCCCCATCTCCAGCCCCGGCCGCCACCCCCTCCCCCCAGCCCACCACCACCTCTTCCGCCCACACCACCACCCCTTCGCCACACCCCCCTTCCCCTGCCCACCACCCGTACGCCCACTCCACCAATACCACGTTCTACCACGCCCACGGCATGAAAGACAACACGCCCACACCCAACGCCCCCTTCCCCCCCACCCCTACCCTCACCACCACCACCACCCGCTCCGGCCGCCTCTCACGCCCACCCGCCCGATATTCCCACACCCCTACACCACCCACCTCCCCACGACTTCACACCGTCCAGCTACACTAGGCCCAAATCCCTCCTACCTGTACTCCCCAGAGACTCAACGCCGCATTACTGCTGCACAAAACCCGGCCTTCGCCCACTCTATCCAGCATTCAACCTCCAACCGCACCGACAACCACACCAAGCAACATGAGGATTAAGCGGGCTGTATGGGCCCCTTCCTTTACCAAGAACCACCGGCTCCGCGGGCCACACCACCTGTTAAATATCCTCCAGCACACCACCACCCCCTCCGCCCTCTTCCTCACCTATGACCAAGCACAAGAGGAAAATTCTTACACTGTCGCCTGGTAGAACACACTCCGACACCTCCAGCCCGTTTACACAACCCCCAACACTCTAGCGTTCCACCTCCAGCCACAGGGACGTGACTTTTTTCAAGAACACGGTGGTGAAATGCGTGGCTTTGACGGACACACACGGTACTCCGGAATATTCCGGAGAATACCATAGTATCCCCGACAACGAGGCGAACCAGAAACAACGGAGTTCGCCCTCAAGAATGCCGACACCCCCACTCGGACCCCACGGGGTAGCCGCCACCAGCCACCACCACTCCGGGCAACAACGACGTATGTCAGCCCGGGCCGTGCGCCCCTGTGAAATTCAACCACCACGCCGCCGCCACCGTAGGCGACAGACACTACCTTCGCGTGGCGGAATCACCGAGTTAGCTAGGGGTGGAGTCAGAAACAACACTCCAGGCAGCGCCCCTCTGGTAGAGACGATCTATGGTCGCTCCCAAAGTGAATTGGTAGAGACGATCTATGGTCGCTCCCACAGTGAATTGGTAGAGACGATCTATGGTCGCTCCCACAACATCCAGGTTGAGACGATCAACGGTCACTCCCACAGTGCTCGGGTAGAGACGATCAATGGTCGCTCCCCCAAAATCCAGGTAGAGACGATCAATGGTCGCTCCCCCAAAGCTCAGGTAGAGACGATCAATGGTCGCTCCCTTAGCCCTCCGGTCGAGACGATCAATGGTCGCTCCCCCAAAGCTCAGGTAGAGACGATCAATGGTCGCTCCCCCAAAGCTCAGGTAGAGACGATCAATGGTCGCTCCCTTAGCCCTCCAGTCGAGACGATCAATGGTCGCTCCCCCAAAGCTCAGGTAGAGACGATCAATGGTCGCTCCCCCAAAACCCAGGTAGACGATCAATGGTCGCTCCCTTGGCCCTCCGGTTGAGATGATCAATAGTCGCTCCCACAGTGCTTGGGTAGAGACGATCAATGGTCGCTCCCCCAAAATCCAGGTAGAGACGATCAATGGTCGCTCCCCCAAAGCTCAGGTAGAGACGATCAATGGTCGCTCCCCCAGCACTCCGGTCGAGACAATCAATGGTCGCTCCCACAATATTCGGGTAGAGACGATCAATGGTCGCTCCCCCAGTGTCCAGGTAGAGACGATTGATGGTCGCTCCCAGGGTGTAGTGAGGAGAAGGACGTCTCCACAACCGGAGGCTGAACTTCAGGGGTCTCGCTCCAGAATATCTCGGAGAGACCTCCCTGTTTCCCCCGGCCTCTGTTCCCTCCGCGTGGCCTTCGAGCAGACACACCTGTTGGGCCCCCGTGACAGCCGCTGCCGCAGCCCTCCCCTGACGGCGCCCCTGGTCGTGGGGAACCGCAGTCTGTCGCCTCTTCCGGCCCGCCCTAGGACACCCGGGCGAGACCTCACCATGCCCCCGCGACGCCGGGACCTGCCCCAGAGGTTCCTAGACCTCTTCGGCCCCAGTCCTACGGGCCTTACGCCGGAGCCAGTCCGGAACCCCCCGGACGCGAGAGGACGCCCTGGCGAGCCGCCCCATGCCCTCCCGGCTCGCCCCGCCCTGACGACGCCCTCAGTCCGACCGGATCGCCGATGACGTGTCCTTGTTTCTATCCATGAGGAAATACGAGTGACCCTGTAACAATCGTGAAGTAGGTTAAGCGTGACTCCCTTTCTCTTAGAATAAGTATTGTGCAGTGACTTTATGTAATCTCTATTGGGGTAAATCAGAACACAATATCCAGTTGAAGGACGAGAATGTGGGTTGAGACCTAAAGTGAAAATACGTGCGAGTGTCACCCCGAATCTTTCTAAAGACATATCTCTAGAACCCGAAAAAAGACTGAAATATTATTGGAGTTCTATTGGTTAGTCTCTAAGTAATATGGTGGAATAGTATTTACGAGTATTCCGACTTTGTTACGCGTTGTGAAGCGAGAGTCTACATATCATACCTAGAAAATGTGTAATGAATAAGTTTGTGCCTACAGAAACCTATTTCCACCAAAATATCAAGGAAGGCGAGTATTAACGATATTCCCCTCCTCTGCACACTATTCCTAATAACTCTCTCCATTCCTCACTCCCGCTCTTAAAGCCAAAGTAAGAATCAGAGTTATTTGTCAAAGACTCTTCGCCAACAGAAAACACCTAAACTCCCTTGCTAATATCGGGCATCATTCAATATTACCATAACTGTCTCCTCGCCGTTTTAAGTCACTCTCCGTGTCTCCCCTACCTCCTCCTGGCGGATCAGAAACCCCCCCCCTCCTCACGCGCTCCGCGCGCGCCTGTATTTACTGCACTCCTTCTGAAGGTGTCCTAGAGATGGCCGGTAACCACTCGACCCTCCTACAGGAGACAGCCGGTACCCACTCTGGAGGTAATCAGGAGACAGCCGGTAGCCACTCCCGCCTTCGTCAGGAGACGGTCGGTAGCCGCTCCGAAGGTGTCCTGGAGACGACCGGTAACCACTCGACCCTACTACAGGAGATGGCTGGTAGCCGCTCTGGAGGTAATCAGGAGACAGCCGGTAGCCACTCCCGCCTTCATCAGGAGACAGCAGGCAGCCACTCTGAAGGTGCCCTCGAGTCGGCCCGTAGCCACTCCCCTACACAGGCCATGGCCGGTAGTCGGGCCTTTGGGACAGCCGGTAGCCACGCCCCTAGAAGGCCACGGCCAGTAGCCGGGCCCTACGAGAGGAGACGGCCAGTAGCTGCTCCTCCATCAGGTGCTGACTCCCCTCCACAAGCCTACTACCTAGAGGGAAGCCCCAGCCTGGAGGACTACTGGAAAGGCCCCACGACCACAACCGGGCTCTTCTCACTACAGCTGGTCCTGAAGAGGCCTCGCCTGACGGACCCCGATGGAGGCCGACGCCGCAGCCCACTCCTGACAGCATTCCCGACCACCGGACACCGCACCCCACAGGACCTCCAGACTGCCCCCAGGACCCCCAGGCGAGACAACCCCACACCCTGATGCCGGATTCCTTTGTCCTCTGACAGGCGCCTGAGTGAACGATTCAGGCAACTGTTCGGCCCCAGCCCAGAGGGCCGGACTCCAGCCCCGAGCCCTGAGAGCACGGGGCCCTTCACTACCCACAGCCCCGGACGAGAGAGGACATCCCTACAAGTGATCCCATGGCCCCTGAATGCGGAGGCCCCTGGCAGAGCTCAGCTCCGTCAGTAGTCAGGGTGAGTCGTTCCTGCCGTCCTTGTACCTGACCACCACCACATCCAGTCCTGATAGTGAGTGACAGTGAAAGCACAGTGAAAGTGATACAGTGAAGCAAGAGCAGAACAGTGAGTTATTAGAACACGGGAAGTCAGAAATAAAACCTGTCAGTGTTAGCATAAAAGAAAGGTGGAACAGATAAAGTGATCAGAGACAGTGAACATAACCGAGCAGTGAGTAGAGTGTCTGTCTGAGCGAACTAATACCATCACGATGACATAGCCTCACGCTGAGATAAATTGGAGGCTCCCAGTGCCATAGTAATAATTAATTACGTGACATACAAACGAAGTAGACTGCCAACAATGATAACAGTGCTGCGGCCCCAGTGAATGAAACTCCACCTGATAGATAAAGTCTGAACTTCCCCTGAGTGACAGTATTTGGTTTCACTGCCCTAGGACTCCTGATCTTAGTTAATGTGCTATTCACTTTGCCCGATCTTGTCTCAAATAGTATCCTGCGTGATACTAATACCCACACTCTAGACCTAAGGTTTATAATTGCTCAGAATAATTACTCTTGTGACATCTACCCGTTCTACTTGCAGAATTTAGCAATACACTTGTAAGGTTGTTGCTTGAGTTTTTGTGTCCTGCCTCTCTCTTATTTGTTTAACCTCTGGTCTGGAAAGAGAACCCAGCTACACACTAGGCGTTAGAGGGATGGAAAGCCGACACTAAAACACCTAGCATTACACTGGTGGACAGCGGTGGTTCTTGACCCAGGCAAACGAGAGAGGCATTCAGGAAATACCAGCAAAATGGCAACCAAACCTCACGTGCAATTGCCAAAACTTGACCCCTAACAGTGTGATGTTCATATGTACCTGGCAATTATTAAACCTTTGCTAGACATTGGGTTCGAAGATGACAAGCAAAAAATAGCAGTTACACTCCCGCTACTGGGTAAAGTGGCAGCTAATATCGCACCGAAAATCATCTCAGGGCTTACTTGGCAGAATTCCAAGAAACTCGTGATCCAAGCCATCACCCTATCACTAGGCAAAGTGGTGGCACTATCCTAGCTGAATAGTTTAACTTTCGATGGCAACTTAGATGACACTTTAATCCAGGCCATGCGCCTAGTCACCATGGCCTACCCAGAGGCAGATAATGATACCCGGGAACAACACACTTTCAATACCTTCCTCAGAGTCCTCCCCAGCTTCATCAAAAAACACTTCATAATACTTGACCCAACAGGAGACCTGGATAAAGATATACAGCTAATAAGACGCCTTCTAGCCACCCACCCCACTCCTCAGCACACTGGCAAAATCAATGAATTCCCCACTAACATTATCGCCATCAACCCGTGGGAATTTTCTACCTGCGACCACGGATGCCCCATCCACGACATCTGTAGGCAGCTAAGAGCCACCCAGCGCAAAGCAACTACCCCGGGGCGCCTACAAGCCTCCCCACCACACGACGAAGGTGCCGATGACATCGCCTCATACTCCGCTCACTCCCTAGCTCGACGAAAAAGGCACAAAGATCATTGCAACAGACGCCCCACAATGCGCCCACACCATCTCATATTGGTGCTGGCCACCTCCCAAACACGTCACTCCCCATTCTACGACAGAGGGAAACGGAATCTCTCTTTTTCCGCTGTATGTTCTATTTTACCCTCTCCTATCCCTTACTCTCCCCCTCCTCTACACACCCCTTTCTCAACTACCATCGCCTCTTCCTGCCCTGCTCTCCCTCAACCAAAAGCCTCTATCCACCTCAACAGGCCCCCCAGGACCCATACCTTATCCTCCTCTATCCTACCTCCTAGAACTACCTCCTCCTGCCCACTGACTCATACCTATCACCACTCACAGCCCGCCTCACCCGCCGCCTCCCAACTACGCCACACCCACTCTTCCACACAGCACACTGCACCCCCACTCATCTTCCCCACCAGTACAACTAACTCATTCTCTTACCCCATCTTGCCCTCTTCCTTCTTACCTTCACCCACCTCCCTGTCCACAATCACCTCCCCCACCCCACCTTCGACCCCATCATCCCCACGGACTCCCAACTCATCCCCAGTGATCTCACAGGACACCTCACTGCCTGTCACCCTGTCACTACCGCAGGCCCAACCACACAACCAAGAGATTCCCCACCCACCTTCGGCCACCTCACCTCGCCTCTACACACCACCTGCCGCCCCCGACACCTCAGCTCCAGCTGCCCCACCACTGCAGCCAATACAAACACCCCCCACTACTCCACCACAGCTCCAGCACTGCATGGCACCCACTACCACCCCCACACCCGCACCATCCCCTCGCCCTGCAACCACCACCCACCCCGCATCATGAGTGCAGAACCCTGCCACCATCCAAGCCACCCAATCACCAAATGCCTGGACGGCGCCACGAGACAGCACTCCCCCCCTCACCACCCACTCCTTACGTCACCACACACCCCGCCTCACCACCACCACAAGTTCTTTTCCACAGCCAGCCTCCCATCCCCGCACCTCCGGCCCCTTCACCCTCCGCCACCTCACCTGTCACTTCATCACCACTACCCACCTCCAGTACCTGAGCACCCTCACACCCCCACACACCACCCACCTCGAGCGCCACTGCCTCACCCACACCCACCATCGAAGCGCTGCCCAAAACTACCCCACCCCGGCGCACCACCTCCACTGCCATGCCACATGCAACCAAAGGACCAAAGGGCCGCACACCCACCTCACCACCCACTCCCACTCTAAAACCTGCCATCACCCACTCTGGCCGCCTTCCACACCCACCCGCAAGATACACCATCACCTTCCCAACCCCAACCCCACCTTCCCCACCACCAACCCTCCCCCTGACTCCCATGACTGCTACATCTCACCCTCGCCTTCTCTACCTGCCTCCCCCTCCCTGTTGTCCACCACACCACATTACACCTCATTTGACGGCCCACCAACACCATAGATTCTCAACTCCTCACCCAAACCCTCACCTCTGCCCATCACCCCGTCCCCAACCTCCTCACCCACCACCCCAACCCACCTTCCCCACGCCTGCCCTTCCTCACTTTCCACCCCCGCCGCCTCCCCCAAACTAGCCATCACACCACTGCCCCAGCACACCACCGCAACACCTACAGCCCCTCCGCCCCCTCAACACATCGCTGAGTGCCTGACTCACCACCCACACCTACCTTCAACACCACCATCACCTGCTCTGGGCGCCTATCACACCCACCCACAGGATACATTGCCACCCCCACCCCTCACGCCTCACCACCAAGCCCTGCTCCTTCCTCCATTCACACCCCTAACACAACACCTATCACACTTATGCTACACCAAGCACAAAGCACATCCACCACCACTCCCAAAAGACATCACGCTGCATTACTCAGCCACAAAACCTCACCCTCTCCAGCTGTGTCCAGCATTCAGCCCAACCCTCGACCAGAAGCAAGATCTCCAACCATGAGAGTTTGCCGTGCTACATGGGCCCCTCAGACAAAAACCCAGTCACGACAACCTGGACTGCGCTGCTACAACAACTCCAGCCGGTCTACCACACCGATACCGTCAAGTTTATCACCTCCAGTCACGGGGACGTGACTTTTTCCCTGAAGATGGTGGTAAAATGCCAGATATAGGCTCCGAGGATGACACAACACCCCCAGAAGGAGCCTACGGAGGGGCAGACAGCGTGTGGTCCAGCTCTGAGCGAGAGGGACATAAGTCCGCCCGGGCCGCGCGCCCCTATGACTCGGAACTCGCCCGCCGCCACCATAGCAGGAAACTGCAGCTACCTTGCAGGCAGCCCGACCCTCGACAGGATCGGGGTGGAGCTATTACTCTAACTCCAGTTAGCACCCCTGAAACAGCAGGATGGCTAGCCACTCAACCCTCCTACAATGACGGCCTGCAACCGCTCTGGAGGTAATCAGGAGATGGCCAGTAGCCACTTCTGCTTTCGTCAGAAGATGGCCAGAAACCGTTCTGAAGGTGCCCTAGAAGAGACAGCTGGTAGCTGCCCAACCCTCCTACAGGAGACGGCTGGTAGCCATTCTAGAGGTAATCAGGAGACGGCCATTAGCCACTCCCGCCTTCGTCAGGAGACAGCCAGAAGCCACTCTGAAGGTGCCCCAAAAGAGACGGCTGGTAGCCGCTCTGGAGGTAATCAGGAGACGGCCGGTAGCTGTTTCAAAGGTGCCCCAAAAGAGATGGCCAGTAGCCGCTCGACCCTCCTACAAGAGACGGCCAGTAGCCGCTCTGGAGGTAATCTGGAGACAGCGGGCAGCCGCTTTGAAGGTGCCCTTGAGTCAGCCTGTAGCTGCTTCCCTACACAGACCACGGCCGGTAGCCGAGTCTTTGTGACGGCTGGTAGCCACGCCCCTAGAAGGCTACAGCCAGTAGCCGGGCCTTACGAGAGGAGACGGCCGGTAGCCGCTCCTTCGTCAGGTGCTGACTCCCCTCCACGAGACTATTACCTAGAGGGAGGCCCCAGCCTGGAGGACTACTGGAGAGGCCCCGTGACCACCACCGGGCTCTTCTTACTACGGCAGGTCCCCGAGAGGCCTTGCCTGATGGACCCCGATGGAGGCCGACGCCGCAGCCCATTCCTGACGGCGTCCCCGACCACCAGAGACCGCAGCCTGCAGGACCTCCAGACTGTCCCAAGGACCCCCGGGCGGGACATCCCCACACCCTGACGCCAGAGACCCTCGTCCTCCATCAGGCGCCTGAGTGAACGATTCAGGCAGCTGTTCGGTCCCAGCCCAGAGGGCTGGGAGCACGGGAGGCCTTCGCTACCTACGGCCCCGGACGAGAGAGGACACCCCTACGAGTGATCTCGTGGCCCCTGATCATGGAGGCCCCCGGCGGAGCTCAGCCCCGTCAGTAGTCAGACTGAGTTGTTCCTACCGCCCTTGTACCTGACCACCACCACATCCAGTCCTGATAGTAAGTGACAGTGAAAGTGAAACAGTGAAGTGAGGGCAGAACAGTGAGTTATTAGAACACGGGAAGTCAGAAATAAAATCTGTCAGTGTCAGTATAAAAGAAAGGTGGAGCAGGTAAAGTGATCGGAGACAATGAACACGGACGGGCAGTGAGTAGAGTGTCTGTCTGAGTGAACGTAATACGATCACGGTGACAGCCTCACGCTGAGATAAATCGGAGGCTCCCAGTGCCATAGTAATAATAACATGACAGACAAACGAAGTAGACTGCCAACAATGATAACAGTGCCACGGCCCCAGTGAACGGAACTCCACCTGATAGATAAAGCCTGAACTTCCCCCGAGTGACAGTATTTGGTTTCACTGCCCTAGGACTCCTGATCTTAGTTAACATGCTATTCACTTTACCCGATCTTGTCTCAAACAGTATCCTGTGTGATACTAATACCCACAATCTAGACCTAAGATTTATGATTGCCCAGAATAATGACTCTTGTGACATATACCCGTTCCACTTGTTGAATTTAGCAATACACGTATAAGGTTGTTGCCTTGAGTTTTTGTGTCCTGCCTTTCACTTATTTGTTTAAGCTCCGGTCTAGAGAGAGAACCCAGCTACACACTAGGCGTTTGAGGGACGGGAAGCCGATCCTAAAACACCTACCATTACAGTATGTCTCCTTTGGAAACCTTCGTGTTTTCTCAGATCGTAAAATACTGCATTCCAATCACAATGACAGTTGTTGGGAGGCGGGATTTGCTAGTTAGGTAGTACTAGAAGGTTCTCAGTGCTTCCGATATTTCTTAGTTACTTATCAATGTTGCCAGTTAGCCCGCTATTTGTGAGCGGAGGTTGTGTCACAGCCTGGCCTCGCTATGGGGTGATACTACCACTATGCGGCCAGATTGTTAGGAAGAATTGTGCTACCGTATTCCCAGCGTATCGTAAAAGGCGACTAAAAGGGGCGGGGTGAAGGAACTACGGACCCCCTCTGTTTTTTTAGCTCCTACAATGAGACAAGGTATAGAAAGGGATGGGAGATTGAGTTATCCTCGTACCCTGAAGACTGGGTCTATAAATGTGTGTGGATGTAGTGCGACTGAGGCTAAAAGGGAGGGGATTGGGAGAATGATTGTGAGAAGAAAGTTGGATGTGTTAGCTTTGAGTGAAACAAGGATGAAAAGGAAAGCTGAGTCAAGTTTGAAAGTGTGAATGGAAGAATGTCAGGTGTTGACAGAAGATAGGCGAGATAAGGTGTGGCCTTGTTAGTGAGCCCTGAAGTGCAGCAGTGTGTGATTGAATGGAAGGTGTCATCGAGACTGACGTGAGTGAAAAAGAAATTTGGACGAGTTGTGGGTATTTGTGAGTGCTTATGGGTCTGGTAATGAAAGCGATGCAGAAGAGAGGGAATCTTTCTGGAATGATGAATGTCGGCAGAGTTTTGGAGCAAATGTGAATGTGATGATGATGGGAGATCTGAATGCCAGAGCGCGAAATGTAGCAACTGAAGGTGTAGTTGGTATGCATACTGTGCCTGGAAGAAATGAAAATTGGGGAACGAATGATAGGGATGTGTGTAGAGCGAGAGATGGTGCTTGCAGATACCTTGTTTGAGAAGAAAGATATTTTTAAGTATACATGGGTGAAAAATGTTCCCCCGAGCTAGACCTATCAGGGCTATATAGCCCTGCTAGGTGACAGGAGGACGCTACCCCTCCCGGCATGGCAACTACCAGGCGTGGCTAGAACTCATGATCCCCCGGTCCCGAGTCCGACGCTCTACCACTGAGCCATCCTGTCCCCGTATACATGGGTGAGACAGAAGGGTGAAACGGTTGTTGATAGAGCATTGATGGACTATGTGGTTGTGTCCAGGAATGTAATAGGAAGATTATTGGCTGTGAGAGTTGGGCGGAGGTACTATCACGAACAAAAGTTCGTTCCCCCAACCAGCCACTGTGTGAATCCGAAACACCTGAGGATCGAAAATCGAAGCATCTGAAAGAATTGCCATTTTCACCCAACAGATGGCGCAGAGTAATGTTTATGAGGGGGGCAGGGAGGTGGGGAGAGGGAGGCGCTACGAAAGGAAGTTTGTATCTGGGTGCAGATTACGTAGCTTAATCACCAGATGTTGATTACAGTTGTGATAGAGATGGATTACAATAGGAATGATACATAATGTTCGGTAACAATACCTGTATGTGTGGTGGATGTTGTAGCAGCAACAGTGGTCGAGTTAATATTATGATTACTAGCAGTATACTGAAATCATACGTTTTAAGTGTTGAAGCATGGGCATATGATACTTGTTACTGATATACAGTATTTGTGATATTATTTTCAGTGTCGATAAACGGCCAGCGTTCAGACAAACTGTTATAACAAACTTTATTTTCTTTTGTCCGTTATATTAGATTTTATTCCACACATTATCGACACAGTAAATATCTCGCAGATAAGTAAATACATCGTACACTATTATGTGTATATCGTCAACAAATGTCGCCTCCCCCCCCCAAGTACTAAGTGTATTGCAGGAATTAGTGGCTGAAATACACCTAACGTTAGACCTGGCAGATTTCCCTGAACCTCGGGTTAGCATAACAAGTGTTCATTCATTATTCTTTGTTTTCCATTTTATATCACTGACGGGCTACTTTAATGAACAAAAATAGCATTGCATTGTTTTCCCTCTTAGTAAAGTAGCACCTTCAGTGAGGTAAACTGTAAAAAAAAAAAAAGGGGGGCATATTATGTGGACTAGTTATTGTTACCCCGTACCTTGAGACAAACCTGTAAGGGTAACCTTAGCCACATCCTGACTCGCCTGGTGGGGTTGGAATAGACAGTCCACACATGGTGCAGACACTATCAGCTTCCTAGACTCGTTAAATAGGTCTAGTAATCATAAGTGTTGTTCATTCCGTTATTATTACTATGCAGAATAATAACGTGATGTCCACACCTTATGTAATAAACATAAATACCTTACTAGAAGTATATTGTGGGTCATTAATGGTCTATAATACACGTAACTGGTTATTGCATGTCAGGACCACCCATAAATAGATGGTTAGCTATCCAGGAGTGATGGTCTTCACGTCTCTCATTACTCTCCTTTGTCTGTCTCTTGTAGAAATGTTTGCTTCTATATTTGTTTATGATGGGGTCAGGGAGGCTGGGAGAGGCCGATGCCACATTTTTATGTTTGTATGGGAGTGGAAATTATGTAGCTTAATCACCAGATGTTGAGGTAATAAAACGATTGTTATAGTGATGTTGACATACCAAGTTCACTGAAAAAGAAAAAACAAATGCAGCAGACATGACACGTTTCTATACATGTTGGTGGGATGTCTAAAACATATTGGTAATTCCCAGGAGATATTGTTCACTACCGTCCAGGCCACTAACTGGTTGCACAGGTCACAGGTTGCCAGGGAGAGGCCCATACAACAATATGCTTTGTAATACGAAATATATAAGCAACCGACTTGCACATATACACGTGCAAACATATTTTACAAGGCATAGCCAGACAGAGGAGGCAGGAAGAACGAAGAAGGTGAATGAGGAACGGAGACCAGCTCTGCTGGACAGTTCGCCATCTGTCTATGGGTGGTCCTGACATGTGATAACCAGTCATGTGCGTCATAAACAGAGTAAGACCCATAATGGACTAAGCACTTTGTGTTATCATATAATTTGTGGACCCCACGCTTTTATTTTACTTTACATAGTAATATTACGGAATGAATAACTTTTGCAATTGCATTAATATCACACTGGCAGTGTGTGACCCTTGTACGGGTTGGCTGTCCCACCGGCACCAAAGCTGGGCTTACATTAGCAGGTTTTCTTCAACAAGGAATGGGCTAGGAATATACAATATACCCCACCGATGGTGCTACTTTACTGAGGGAGTATAACAAGAACAGTATAGCCTATTTCCACAATCAAGTATACATAAAAAAATATGTATACCACTTGTTACTTTTATGCTGACTCGTGGTTGACGGAAACCTGCCAGTGTGACCACATCTTTACTTAGGACACTGTTTCCTGCAATACGCATTCACTAAGGGTGAGGGTGGGCTATGGGTCAATTTGTTCGCAATATTCACATAACAGTGTGAAGTTAGTCCCAGTACAAAAAGCGGAGCCAAGGAATAGCAAACCCGTCCTCAGCAGTAATTTTAATGCTGATGTATAAACGCAACAGGATATCTAGTCAAAGATGTCACATCATATTTAGAATAAATAGAGTGAATTTTGACGATTTTATGCTCATTTGAAATTTTAGGTCCGACCCAGCTGACACTGACCCCCTTACCGCTAACTAATGGGTGACCCCCCTGAAGTAATGAGGCATGTTTAAGAATGCAGATTTAAAAGATGTTCTTTCAGGCTTTGCTTTCATGTCGATATGATTAATTTCAGAGGAGTTATGACGAAAAAACGATTTTTACCCCCTCCCCATTTGTATACATTTTTTGGGTCCTACAGCCTGGGCCTTGGCTCAGTTTGGTCCAGAATTTAATCAGGTGATCAGAAGATCATGGCCAATCATCTCTGTAATTTTAGTCAAAATGGCAACAGTAGGCTTCACGTAAAGTGTTAACAGACAGACAAACAAACAGACAAACCGAGTGATAACAATATCCGTCCCCAAGCACCTCAGGGGCGGGGACGGGTAATAACAAAGGCCAATTTACCTTGTGTTGGTAATGTGTGGAATGAAATAAAAACATTTATAATACAGGAAATAAATTATTGTTCGGTATAATAGGTTGTCAGAGGAAGGGTCGATTGTTAGGAATTGAATATTATCACAAACATATTCATTACACATGTCACATACACCTAAACATAGTATCGTGGCAACGGCATCTCCCAACCTTCCCGACCCCATCAGAAACAAATACAGAAGTAAACATTTCTACAAGAGAGACAAAAAAGAGTGATGAGAGACGTGAAGACCATCACTCCTGGATAGTTAACCACCTGTTCATGGGTGGTCCTGACATGCAATAACCAGTTACGTTTATTATAGACCATTTATGACCCACAATATACTTCTAGTAAGGTATTTGTTTATATTACATAAGCTATGGATATCACATTTTTATTCTGCATAGTAATAATAACGGAATGAACAACACTTATGTAACTACATGATTACTAGACCTATTTAATGAGTCTAGGAAGCTGATAGTGTCTGCACCATGTGTGGACTGTCTATTCCAACCCCACCAGGCGAGTCAGGATGTGGCTAAGGTTACCCTTACTGGTTTGCCTCAATTAAGGTACGGGGTAACAATAACTAGTCCACATAATATGCCTTTTTTTTTTTTTTTTTTACCACATTGAAGGTGCTATTTTACTAAGAGGGAAAAAAATGCAATGCTATTTTTGCTCATTAAAGTAGCCCGTCAGTGATATAAAGTGAAAACAAAGAATAATGAATGAACACCACTCTTGTTATGCTAACCCGAGGTTGAGGGAAACCTGCTAGGTCTAACTGTAGGTGTATTTCAGCCACTAATTCCTACAATACACTTAGTACTTGGTGGGGGAAACGACATTTGTTGACGATATACACATAACAGTGTACGATGTATTTGCTTATCTGCGAGATATTTACTGTGTCGATAATGCATGGAATAAAATCTAATATAACGGACAAAATAAAATATTGTTTGATATAACAGGTTGTCTGAATGCTGGCCGTTTATCGACGTTGCAAATAATACCACATATACTGAATATCAGTAACAAGTATCATATGCCCATGCTTCAACACTTAAAACTTGATCACTCTTGCTGCTACAATATCCACCATGCATACAGGTACTGCTACCGAACATTACGTATCATTCTTACTGTAAGCCATTTCTATCACAATCGTAACCATATGAACATCTGGTGATTAAGCTACGTAATCTCCATCCAGATACAAACTTTCTTTCGTACCACTTCCCTCTCCCCACCTCCCTGCCCCCCTCATAAACATTACTCTGCGCCATCTGTTGAGTGAAAATGGCAATTCTTTCAGATGCTTCGTTTTTCGATCCTCAGGTGTCTCGGATTCACATTGAATGGTTGGGGGAACGAACTTTTGTTCGTGATAGCACATTTGACCACTACCTGCTGGAGGGAAGGTTGAGAGTAGGTATGAGCTAGGAGAGTCAGGTGTGGCAGGGATATTTTGAAAGTGAGATGGATAAAAAAGAGAAAATTATAGAATATCAGATGATGAAAGATGAGTGGAACGCAGTGAAAGATCAGGAAAATTGCAGTGTGGAGGAGGAGTGACAGCTGTTTAAGAGTGCTGTGGTGGGGCACGCGAAAGTGGTGTTTGGTGTGAGACGAGTGGGTGGTGGTGTAAGAAAAGGAAATGAATGGTGATGCGAGGAAGTAAGTATGGCTGTGACTGAGAAGAGACGTGCATATGAAGAGTGGCTGCAGAGGAAGGATGAGGTGTAATATGAAAGGTATAAGGAAAAGAAGAATAGGGCGAGAAGGGCAGTGCGTGATGCTAAAATGGCAGCAGATGAGAAATGGGGTATTGGTTGACTATGAATTTTCAACAAAATAAGAAAATATTTTGGAAGAAGGTGAAAAGGGTGGGAAAGGGAGAGTCTGGATAAGAAAAGCGAGTAAAAGCAAAGGATGGAAGGATGTTAATTGAGATGAATGCAGTAAGGAAGAGATGGGCGGAGTATTTTGAAAGATTGTTAAATGTAGAGGAGGAAAGGGAGGCTGAGACTGTGGCAGTTGGAAGGGTGCAAGGAATAAATGTGTTGGGAGAGATGAATGATTCTTTGATCACGATGGAGGAAGTGCAGGAGGCAGTAAGGGAGATGAAAGCAGGGAAAGCTGCAGGTATGGATGGGTGTGCTGCGGAATGCCGAAGGGGGATGGAGCGACTATTGCTGAGTGGTTAGTAAGATTGCTGAATGTGTGTTTTGTGAACAGTATGGTGCCGATTGACTGCAAGAGCGTGTGTGGGGTTCCGTTGTATAAAGGTAAGGGTGATAAGTATGAATGTACTAGCTTTAGAGGTATAAGTTTGTTGAGTGTTGTAGGTAAGGTGTATGGTAGAGTGTTAATTAAGAGAGAGAGAGGGTACTGTACAAAGGGAGTGGTTGGTGATGAGCAGTTTGGCATTTAGAGAGGGAGGGAAGGGATGCGTGGATCAGGTGTTTGCTGTGAGACGGTGTGAAAAGTATTTAGCGAATGGTAAGGATGTGTTTTGGGCGTTCATGGATTTAGAGAAAGCGTGTGATAGAATTGGCAGGGAGACTTTGTGGACTGTTTTAAGATTGTATGGACTTGGTCGTATGTTGTTAAAAGGAATGAAAAGTTTTTATGTAAATAGTAGAGCGTGTGTAAAAGTGGGAATTACTGAGTGATTAGTTTCCCGCGAGAGTGAGGCTGCGACAGGAATGTGTGATGTCGCCTTGGTTGTGTAATATTAATATGCATGATGATGTAAGGAAGGTGAATGCGAGTGTTAAGGTGGAGGTTTGAGTCTGGTGAATGCATAGTGGAATCTGAATCAGCTGCAGTTTGTAAATGAGACTTCAGTGGTGGCTGATTCGGAGGAGAGGTTGAGAAAGTTGGTAGAGGAGTTTGGAAGGGTGTGTGAAGGGAGGAAATTGAGAGTAAATGAAAATAAGAGTAAAGTGATGAAGTGTGCGAGGTTGGTAGATGGTAGGAGGATAAATATAATTTTGAATGGTGAGTTGCTTGAGGAGGTAGAGTGTTTTAAGTATTTAGGGTCACATGTTGCTGAAGATGGAAGAATAGATGTTGAAGTGAAGTTTAGAATGAATGAAGTAGGAAAGGTGATGGGAGGAATGAAAAAATTGCTCAGATGTCGTTTGCTTAGACTAGATGCAAAGAGAAAGCTGTGTGAGGGTGGTGGTACCAACTGCGTTATAAGGGGCTGAAACATAAAATATGGGTGTAGCAGAGAAGAAAAGTTTGAATGTAATGGAGATGAGGTGTCTGAGGAGTATGTCTGGAGTGACGATTATGGATCGAGTGAGAAATTATGAAGTGCGAAAGAGAACTGGAGTTATTTGGGAGATGACTGATCGAGTTGAGCAGAAAGCGTTGTGATGGTTTGGGCGTATGGAGAGAACGGACGAAGAGCGATTTGTGAAAAAGATAGCTGGATCGGATGTGAGAGGTGTATGGCTGAGAGGAAGACCACGAATAGGATGGATGGACAGTGCGAAGAGAACATTAGATGCGAAAGGGATGTCTTCTGAGCAAGGACGAGTGACTGCGTGTGATAGGAATGATATGAGAGAAATTGTGAATGAATAAATGGTGATGCGGCCCTAAGAGGATATTCTCCCGCATTTGGTCTGATCAGCTGATCAGATCAGGTTCGGGTAAGGGGATGGGTCCATTATGATGTGGCAGGGGTAAACCAGCTCTGCTGTCGGGCCCTGCTGCGGATGTCACTGATTGAAGAACCTAGGGAGTCAGTTTCGTGTCAGTTTAATTTGGGTTTAGTTCAGTGCAGCTCAGCTACTTGTGAAAACAGTGAAGTGAAGTTGGCAAGCATTAAGCATAATTATTTGGAAAATAAAGACAGCCAACTTAAGAAGTCAGCGTTTATTTACAATGCCTGAGCTGATCTCGTTGTTGCACACCGAAAGACTGACCATAAGAACAACTTACTGGACAACGTCCTTCCCACAATGAACTAATGCTGTTGAAGCCTGTGGCAGTGTGGAATGGGGACATAACAGTTGTGTTAGTAGTTTGGATCATTAGAAAAGTGCTACAGTGAGTAAAACTTTTTACATAGAGGCAAAAGATGTACAGACAAAAGGCCAAACTAAGCAAGAGGAGGCATCGCTGCATGCAATTATGAAGCTATTACAAGCACAAAGTGTGACACCGCAAGCACAAAGTGTACAACTACAGGCACAGAATGAAGAACAGAAAGAACTCAAAGAACACTTACAGGCCCCAAGTGAAGAACAGAAAGAACCCAGAAACGAAATCAAAGACAGTTATTACAAGCACAAAGTGAACAGCTAGAGGCATTACAGAAGCAGCAGAGGGAGTTACAACTGAGGATGCAAGGAAAGCTAGATGCCTTCATTGGGGAAATGAAGGAAAAACAACAGTTGAAGGAGGAAGTATGTGCCGAGCTACAGGAGCAGAAGTGTGAGGTAAGCAAAAAGGTGAGGGAGTGCAGACGGTATCTAGACGACCAGTTAAAGATAATTAGTAAGAGAATTGAGGCCGTAGAGAACTTGCACTGCTGGGCCTGAAATTAGTGTACAGGGAGCATATAAAAAAAATGTAGTGTATGGTGAATCTTCACGAATCCCACGCATTTAAAGGTAGCATTACAGGGTTGAATAATCAGAATGTAGGAATTTTGAGTCCTGGGCTTATTATGCCGCAGTTTTCAGGCCCCAAACCAGTGAAGTGCATGGCTATAATGGGGTTGCAACTGAAAAGAAACCTCAGGATTTTAATGGTAGAGTATTTTGGGAATCCTACCGTGCGCAGTTTGAGTTACTTGCTGATCAGAAGGGTTGAGATGACAGGCAAAAGGGCAGTGCAGCTAGGTACTAGCCTCAAGGGTGTTGCAATGGAAATTCTGGGCCAGATGTCAGTAGAGGGGAGGAACAATTATCAGTCATTAGGAGAAGTACTGGAGCGCAGATACGGGGCCTTGTACCAGACTGAGGTTTACGGAGCAAGATTCCGAAGTCGTGTATAGGATCAAGGTGAATCCCTACAGCAACTTTATGATCTGGAGAGTATGGCATACAGGTCATACCCTGGAACAGCACCTAACCTGTTGGCTATTCTTCTGAGGGACCAGTTCATCGATGCTCTTGACAGAACAGAGTTAAATGTGCAAGTGAAGCAGACACAACCAAGAAGCATGCAAGCAGCACAAGCCAGGGCTCTAGAATTTGAGTCCTACATCAGATATAGGCGGGACAGCGAGAGGTGGCGGAGAAGCTCATCCCACTCTCTTCCCACTGGAATGCCTGTGATTGGTGGGTGGTGGGGTTAATTCAGTCCCTGCTCTAGAGACCAGTATTTGAGTTAGGGATACCGCCCGCTTCAAAACAGTGTTAGGTGAAATTGCCAGAATCATAGCATAAGTGAGAAAATGGCGGTTCTCAAAATGGCTGCCACCGGGGCATTTCAGGACTATGAAGGCTTACAATTTCTAACAGAAATGTTGTACCTGGCAGACTTTTATGGGGTGTTCAGGTACGGCCGACACCATGATGCTTATAAGAAAATAAATATGACCTTGCATAGTACCCGAAATCCAAGATGGCCGCCATTCGGACCCTCCTCAAACAAGAACTTCATGTATCTTATGAAAGAAACATCGTGACAGGATAATTCTTATGTTACTTATGAGGTTTTCAGGCTCTGCCGAAACGATAGTACCTTTACTTATTTGAAATCACCACGCTCAATACCCGAAATTGAAGATGACGCTCTTCTAAAATCCATACCTAACAAGAAAGTTTTCTGACTTTCGATATAACTGAAATAAAGCAATCCTCTCAGGATATTACTATTTCTGTTTTTTGTACATGTCTGTTTGGCAGTGTGATGTTAAGAAGACCTTGAAAGTCCTTATATTTGTTTCATAATTTTACTAGGTACTCTATTCTACACCATTTACAAGTCAATTTGGAGAAAATGAACATCAATTTACAGGAACACAATCTGAATTTGAAACAACTGACCTTCAATTTGGAACAAGTGAAAATCAGTTTGGAAAAAGTGAACGTCGATTTGGACTAACTGAATTATCTCATTCTGGAAAAAGTGAGTCTCGATTTCGAAACTTGGTGCAACAAATTCAGTTTCCAGGTTTCCAAATTGAGATTTACTTTCTCCAAACAGATTCTGTAATGCCAAATCGACGTTCATCTTCTCCAAATTGCCTTGTAAATGGTATAGTCACTAATGTCCACATCTCTGTCTTTTCAGGTAATGGAATTCTAATTGATGGGAATTCTGTGATCTACTTTTGTAACAAGCCTACAGTATGGACGAAGATACAGGAATTAATTTATGTATTTCCCGGCCAACTCCAACCTTTCAACCAGACAGGTGCATCATCTGCCAACAAAAAGCAAGACCCCCGAAAAACTCTACGGGGTTGCAATAGGCACGAAGCGTGTCCATGAAGTTGCAGCTTTGAATAATGATGAAGTTCACAAAAGGTTACGATTGCCTGGACCTGATGAAGAATTCAAATACCATAATACCTATTCCTGCTATCAGAGTTACACTGATATAAGAAAGTTACCGACCATTCCCGAACCCATTGATGAAGAGATGACACAAGAATCAGACCAGACTGCTCACAATACGGCCCTTTCCAAACTTGGCTTCATTTGGAACATTCGGAAGTGCAATCCATTGTGTGCTATCAGCAGGCAGCTCCATCTGTTCCAGATCCAGCCTCCATATCGTGTTTGACAGCTACTTAGAGTCACTTGTTAAGGGAGGAGAAAGGCTACATCACGCCGATGGTGCAGGTGTCCCAATACCCCGACAAATGAAGAAGTTCTGGAGCTCCTCGGTCAACAAAACAGCGTGGTGTTCGTGATCTCGTCTCGACTTCTGAGCTGGTGAAGTTGGATGTTGTACATGGTGGATGCATTACAGATGATGGTGTTGTGCCTGAAGAGTTTCTGCACTCTGGAAGGCCGTCCGCTCAACCCCCTTCTGAAATTCCAGAACCTATTGAGGCATTGATATGTGATGTAGAAGAAGCCGATGATCGCATAGTGATGCACTGTGCATGGGAGGTGAATCGAGGATATAGCCGGCTGGTAGTAGTCTCCAATGACACAGACACAGTAGCTCGTCTACTTCATTATGTTCAATATTTTCGTAGGCGAGGCCTCCAAGAATTGTGGGTAGAGTTCGGCACAGATGAGCGACGGTGTCATATACCACTACACACTCCTGCAGCTAAGCTGGGGGAAGGACTATCTAAAGTTATCGTGAAGGCGCATATACTGACTGGAGATGATGCACTGGGTAAGATAGGTACCAAACACGTGTTTCTGTCATGTGATCCAGAGCTCTGCTTGACTGATTTTGCAGAGTCTGACACTCTCACTGATGAGATCTTGATGAAAACCGAGGAGTATCTCATTCGGGTGTGCGCTGGCGCGAAGAGCAAAACCGAATTGCGAACGTTTGACCAGCTCTGGGTGGAAGTCCAACTGCAAGCTCCGACACCAAAGTCATTGGAGGCCCTGCCACCAACTTCAAGTGCAATTCATGGCCACATCATGAGAGCATTTTACTCTGTCCATAAATTTCTATGCCTTCTTGATGTTACCCACCCTGCCACAGACCCGACCAAAACGGATGTGTGAAAGACAATGATACCCTACTACCTGAAAAATGCCTGATTCCATTACCACAAAGAATGATTGTCGTTTGTAAGTGCACAGGCAAGTGTGGCTCAATGCGATGTTTGTGCAGCAAGACGGGTATCAATTGTGGAAGTTTTTGTCATAAACAAGAGTCAGCCTGTCAAAATAAGTGAAAATGCCATCGTTCAGTCATGATTGTCATATGTACACGAAATGTGTGATATCGGTATGAATAGGAAATGTTCTTGAATAAATACTTTTCTATGCTTATTGTTATGCTGGATGTTTTTAGACCGACATCGTTCTAAAGACACCAGCGACTGTGCGGGGTCCTCTTTCTAGACCGGAAATAGAACACTTACAAAGGAACTCTGCAAGACACCTCAAAACATATATTGCCTTAGTCCAACTTCCTTACAATATGCATACAATGGTACACTGAATGTGGATGGGATATAGTGACAGGTCAGTTAATACTGGTACAATATATCACATGGGCACTGTGCTTACACCTGAGTTACTAAACAAGAGAATATCACATAGATATTGTGACACTGTTCATACACTCTGTCTCTTTGGATTCTACGTAGTGTATTGGTCTCCTGGCCACACACTAGTATATTACTCTGGTTCTAGGGTGCTTAGGCATTAACACAGCGCTCTGGATAAACCGGGGTAGACACACTTTATGGGTGGTGTTTCTGTCTCACTGTTACTATACCACATACAGTCACTGTCACTATTAAGTCTCTAGCACGACACTGGGGTCTTGGGGCGTCGTCACTGGGCTGCTGAGGTCTGGGCTTAACTGAGGTGGCACCCAGGGGTTGGAGGGAGCCCTACTGGGAAGCCCTCCTGCAGAAGGCACGGGACAGCTCTCGGGGGCATCGCGGTCAGGGCGTATGTCTGTTCTGGGGTGTAGGGAGGCCCTTTCCTGCTCGGACCTCGACCTGGTGAGGGGCCCTAGGAACTGGGTCCAAACAGCGTCAGGAGTTGGGCCTGCCGCTTCTTGCTGCTGGCAGAAGGCTGAAGGTGACTGGGGCCAGAGTGGTCCCGCCCTGGGGTCCAGGGGCTGGCCCTGGGAGGCTTGGGACTGCGGTCGTCTCTAGGTGGGGGCGCCATCAGAGGTTGGCTGCGGCACCTCGCCTGCGTCCGTCAGGATCCGGCGTCGTCCAGGGGCAGGCTGGAGGGCGTGAACCCCACCTTCAGCGACAGGACCTCTCCACCACTCCTGGAACGGCAGCACCTCCAGGGGACCACACCTGGAGGGAGAGACAGAAGGGCGTCCCACGCAGCTGAGGGGTGGAGAGTGGACCTTCTTCTCCGGAAGAACCCTCGGGACTGTGGACAAAGGGTGTACAGTGGCCGTCCCTTCCCCGACACATACAGTGGCCATCGTCGCGGTTCCACAGCCCCTTGGGGTAGCAGCAGAAGGGCGTACAGTGGCCGATCCTCCCCCGTTCCTTCCCTGAGGTGTACAGTGGCCGTCGCCGCGGGTCTGCCTGCCCAACGGGATGTAGCTGAGGGATGTACAGTGGCTGTTCCCTCCCTGGTACGTATAGTGGCCGTTACCGCGGTGCTACTCCCGTAGGAGGAGGAGGAGGAGGTGGATGAGGGATGTACAATGGCCGTTCCCTCCCTGAAGCATACAGTGGTCATCGTCACGGTTCCACTCCTACTGCCTTTGCCTGTCAGTGCGTGTACAATGGCCGTCACACCGAGGCGGGCTCCAGATGTGGCTGCAGCAGAAGGATGTACAGTGACCGTTCCTTCCCCGACACTTACAGTGACCGTCGTTGCAGGGCTGCAGGGGGAAGCAGCTGAGGGACGTACAGTGGCCGTTCCCTCCCTGGTACATACAGTGGCCGTTACCGTGGTGCTGCCTAGGACAGTATCTGGAGCAGTCCCACCCCGATCCTGACGAGGGCTGGTCCGGCCGAGAAGTAGTCTCGCATTCCTGCGACGTCGTGGTTGGTCTGGTTGAGGGGAAGAGGGATACAAGGTCGGGGCGCACCTGAGCCCGTCTTGCTCTGGGTCAGCGTCTCGTTTACCTGGCCCACTGTGGTGTCCTCCTGGGGTGGGGGTGGGGCTGTGGCTCCGTAGCAGGGTGGGGGGTCTGGCAACGAGAGCCCGCATTTTACTTGTTTTCATTCCTTATTTGCGGCCAACCTGAATTTTGGGCATCAAATGTGGTGATATCGTACCAGTAAAAGTACTATCCTGTCGGCAGTGCCTGAAAACCTCATAATTAACATAAAAATTAGCTAGTCACGATGTTTCTTTCAAAAGATACACAACTTTCTTGTTTGGGAAGGGTCTGAATGGTGGTCATCTTGGATTTCGGGTACTATGCAAGGTCATATTTATTTCCTATAAGCACCATCGTGTCGGCTGCACCTGAAAACCCAACAAAAGTCTTTCGGGTACAACATTTCTATTAGAAATTGTAAGCCTTTATAGCCTTGAAAGACCCCGGTGGTGGCCATTTTGAAAACCGCCATTTTCTCACTTATGCTATGATTCTAGCAATTCCACCTAACACTGTTTTGAAGCCGGCAGTATCTCTTACCCAAATCACCAAAGTCTCTTCCTAAGAAGATGTGTACTGGTCTCTACAGCAGGTGGAAGGTGTGTGGGTGAGGTTAGGAGTCCATTTGATGACAGTACAGGTGTACCATCTAACCTGGAAAGACATCGTCACCTGTCTGGTGTTACTCTCTCTCTCTCTCTCTCTCTCTCTCTCTCTCGAGCGGAAAAAGGAAACATAAGACCTATGAAACCCTTCAGCCCTCCATGAAAATGCCCCGGGACATGAGCGCAGGGTGAGCCAGAGGGAACATTTGCCTTTGTTTCCTCAGTATATTGCATCATGCCTCTCACCTCACCTTTATATTCTAGAATATCAACATGCACACCTGTATGTACTGTAATATACCATAGGTAATATTCTATGTATGCATATTAACTGTTGTAGCTAATAAGTAGTTTCGAACAATGGCTATCAATTTGGTGACAGTAGAACAATCTCAGTGGCTGATTCTAGGTCTATCGTGGTGCATATTTTAGCAAACCTTTACATCCTCATCAAAATTAGTTCATTGTCATAGAGAATAATAGGATTCTATACATTCTTGTGAGAACATATTCATACACGATGATGACTGGACTAATTCCAGGAAGAAATACATGATATCTGATTGTAATGCTAGGTGTTTTGGGGCCGGCTTCCCGTCCCTCTAAAGGCCGGTTCACACGAGCTAAATCACGGCCGTTATTTGCCGGAATTAGCTCCCCGGTAGACATTCCGGCCGCTTTTTTTGCCGGAATTGGGAGAAAGAGGCCGGGCCGATTTAAATGGAGCACCGAACAAGGCAAAGCTCTGGGAACGAAGACGAATACATCTTGTGTGTTTACCACTACTGCTGCTACTACTCTCACTTTAACGTTCATTCCAATTTGGGTGTATCTGGGATGACCATGAGTATAAAAGTATGATGATTTAAGTATGAGTTAAAGGTATACACAAGAAACCTTATACGTGATTTTATGCTTAAGAAAATTTATGCATATGGCCCCTGAAGCCACCAGAAACCTGAGTGACAGTAAAGGCTCTTTCTAACGAGCTAAATCGGGCCGTGAGGGCTCATCTTGAAGTAGTCAAAGTAAAATGCAGTATAGTGCCACAGAGGGCGACCTAACACCCCCAGAAGGAGCCCACAGAGGAGCATCGACAGTGCGCCGGGACTCAGGGTGACAACAACACAAGTCAGCCCAGGCCGCAAGCCCCTATGACCTGGAGCTCACCTGCCGCCACCACACCCGGAATACAAGACTACCTTCCGGGCGAGCCGTCCCCAACCAACATCGGGGTAGAGCTGTTACTCCAGCTCCAGTCAGCACCCCTGAGATGGCAGGTAGCCGCTCAACCTTCCTGCAGGAGACGGCCTGCAGCTGCTCTGGAAGAAAACAGGAGACAGCCTGTAGCCACTCCCACCTTCATCAGGAGATGGCCTGTAGCAGCTCTGAAGTGCCCCTTATGAGACAGCCTGTAGCCGCTCTGAAGGTGCCCCTAATGAGACAGTCTGTAGCTGCTCTGAAGGTGCCCATAATGAGACAGCCTGTATCCGCTCAACCTTCCTGCAGGAGACGGCCGGTAGCCACTCTGAAGGTGCCCCTGAGTCGGCCTGTAGCCGCTCCTCTCCCCAGGCCACAGCCATTAGCCGGGCCTTAGCGACGGCCTGCAGCCACGCCCCCAGGAGGCCACGGCCTGTAGCCGCTCCTCCGTCAGGTGCTGACTCCTGCTCATCAACCTACGACCCAGAGGGAGCTCCCAGCCTGGGGGAGTATTGGAAAGCCCCCATGACTTCCACCAGGCTCTTCTCCCTGTAGCCGGATCCAGAGAGGACCCACCTGACGGACCCCAACGTAGGCCAACGCCGCAGCCCCCTCCTGACGGCGTCTCTGAACACCGGGGACCGCAGCCCTCGGGACCTCCAGACCGCCCACAGGACCCCTGGGCAGGACCTCCTTACACCCAAACGCTGGAGATCTTCATCATCTGTCAGGCACCTGAGTGAGAAGTTCAGGCAGTTATTCGGCCCCAGCCCCGAGGGCAGTACTCCTGCCTCAAGCCCCGAAAGTCCGGGGCCCTTCGCCACCCACAGCTCCAGATGAGAGAGGACGCCCCTACACGTGATCCCGTGGCCCCTGAACACAGAGGCCCCAGCCAGTACCCAGCCCCATCAGTAGGGAGACTGGGCCACTTCCGCCGCCCGTGTACCTGACCGCCACGACGCCCAGATCCGAAAGGAGTGACAGTGAAAGCACAGTGTCCGTGACTTAGTGACATGAAGGCAGAGCAGTGAATTAACCATATAAAGGTAATCAGTGCAAGAAAACACCAGTGACAATATAAAAGTGGTGGAGTACATAAAAACAACAGTGAAACCGTGAACACGGCCAAACAGTGAAGTACGGGTCGATTACAGTGAATATGCTACCATCTAGTAATGCTGCATCATGCTAAGATCATACCCAGACCCCAGTGTTAAAGTAATAGTTACCAACAGTGAAACAGTGCCACCCACTCCACAAATATCTAACCTGGACTTTCTGGAATAACAATATATAAACCTCTGCCCTAAGTGCTATTCACCCTACCCGACCTTCACCTAAGTACCATCCTGCGTGATACTAATAACCCATATCTAGGCCTAAGAATTATAATTGTCTGGTGTATCTGTATTTGTGACATCTACCTGTTCCACTGTAGAATTTAGTAATACACATGTAAGGTTGTTGCTTTGAGTTTTTGTGTTCTGCCTCTCTCCTATTTGTCTAAGCTCCGGTCTAGAAAGACAACCCAGCTACACACTAGGCGTTGCAGGGACGGGAAGCTGACCCTAAAACACCTAGCATTACACTGGTGGACAGCGATGGTTCTTGACCCTGGCGTACAAGAGAGGTAATCAGGAAATATCGGCAAAATGGCAACCAGACCGCATGTGTAATTACCTAAATTCAACACCAAACAGTATGATGTGCACATATACCTGGCAATTATTAAACCTTTGCTAGATATCGGTTTCGAGGATGACAAGCAGAAATTGCAGTCACACTCCCGCTACTGGGCAAAGCGGCAGCTAATATAGCACCCTAGATTGTTCCAGAGCTCACCTGGCAGAATTTAACGACTCTCGTGATTCAATCCATCACCCCATCACTATGTAAAGTGGTGGCGCTAACTGGATAGCTTAACCTTCGATGGCAACTTGGATAATACTCAAATCCAGGACAGATGCGTGGTCACCGCTGCCTACCCAGAGGCAGATGATGAAACTCGGGAGCAACACACCTTTAATACTCTTCTGAGAGTGCTCCCCAGCATGGTCAAGGAGCACTTTACAATCCATGATCAGAAAGGAGACATGGACAAGGATGTCCAACTGATACACCGTCTCCTGACCCCCTGCCCTGCACCCCAGCAAATAAACGTGGTGAAAATGTTTCCCACGAATATTCCGGCTCCCCCAGTCAAGCCAGGTCCGCCTATACCCAGCACCAGACCCATCAGCCAGTGTCGACCCAGCATAAGTTCATAGTATTCAACTCTTCCTGCTGCAATTACGACGGATACCTGGGGTTGGACCTGTTGCAGAAGTTAGGAGCCACCATTGATTGCCACAACAGACAGCTCCAGTTTCGAAAACGACCCAACCCCCCCCTCCCCCTCGGGCCGTCTGCAACTGCACGCCACGGGCCCGGCCTGAAGACTCTACATCCCCCCCTTTCCTCCCCCCTCCCTCCCCCTCTCCCCCCTCTTTTCCCACAACCATTTCCTCCGTTGTCACCATTTCCCCCTACCACGAAGCCTGGGTGCCCCTCAACTGGCTCTCAGGCACCTCTGTCCTATTCTCCTGTCACCCGTAACCCTCTCGGCCTGCCTTCTGCCCCAAACCTTCCATCCCCCTCATCACACGGCAGTCCGGATTGCCAACCTTGCCCCCTTACCCCTCACCCTTCCCTAAAGGGCTCATAATCGGAGAGATGAAGCAGAGCCCTGCATTGCCTTCCCCTCCCACTCTCTTGCCCCTCTGCCCCCCATCCCTGACCATCTCTCCGCTCACCAATCAGACACCCTCATCTGCCTCCTCCTGGATTTCCAGGAACTGTTCGTGGCAGGACCCGCTGACATTGGACACACCACCTACCTGGCTCATGAGATTCATATGATGGGCCCACCAATCCGACAGCCATCCCGGCGGAAGAACCCCAAACAGAGGGAAGAGGAAGACCGCCACATACAGGAGATGATAGAAGCTGCAGTTGTCTCCCCTTCCACCAGCCCCTGGTCCTCCCCCGTCGTCCTTGTGAAGAAAAAAGGATGGCACAATGCGGTTCTGCATCGATTACCGCCGGCTTAATGACGTGACCACCAAGGACGCCACTCCACTCCCACACACAGACATCTCCCTGGATTCCCTATATGGCACCTCCTGGTTCTATACCCTTGACCTCCAGTCAGGGTATTGGCAGGTCCCGGTGCACCCGTAGGACAGAGGGAAAACTACCTTCTCGACCAGCAATGGGAAACATTATGAATTTAATGTTTTGCCCTTCGGCCTCTGCAATGTCCCCACCACCTTCTCCAGATTAATGGAATCCGTCCTCAGTGACCTCACATGGGAGATCTGTCTCGCATACTTGGATGACGTCATAGTCTTCAGCCAGACCTGGGCCAACCACCTGCAGTGCCTCTGCTGGGTTTTCACCAGGATTCGACAGGCGGGCCTCAAACTCTGGCCCACCAAGTGTGTCCTGGCCACCAGAACTTTCTCATTCCTGGGGCACATCATCTCCCAGGCTGGCATATCTCCCGACCCAGACAAACTCCGCACCATCGCGAACATACCCCCACCACTAGACGTTCATGGGATTCGAGCCTTCCTTGGCCTGAAGACCTATTACCATCGTTTCGTGAAGGGGTTCGCCCACATTGCCAAGTCACTCCATGACCTGACCCGTAAAGGGGAACCGTTCATCTGGACGGACGAGAGACAAGCAGCCTTCCAACAACTTAAGGATAAGCTTGTTTCCGCCCCCATCATGGCCATTCCCGATTATGCCCTCCCATTCCAGCTCTACACGGACGTTTCCCTAATTGCGATCGGTGCTGTGCTGGCACAAGTCCAAGAGGGCCACGAGCACACCATCGCCTGCGCCAGCCGTACCCTCAATCAGGCAGAGAAAATTTATGCTGCCACCAAGAGGGAGTGTGTGGGCATAATCTGGGCACTTGAGCACTTCCGGACGTATCTATCAGGGACCCAAGTTACCATCTTACTGATCACCAGTCCTTCCAGTGGCTGCGACAGTCTGACACCCACAATGCCCAACTCATCCGACGATGCAAAACTCTGGAGGAGTTCAACTATGAAATCTCTTACCGCCCCGGCAAACTCCACACCAACGCGGATGATCTCTCCTGGCTCCTCATCAATGCTGCCCAGCCAGAACCTGACCTCCTCCGGCAGTGGCATCATAAGGAACGACTCCACTGGATCTCCCAGCACCTCTTCAAGAAGCTGTATTGACAGGGGGACCACCTGCTCACTCCACCCGGGCATATCATCCTAGCCCCAGACACCGCCCTCAACGCCCTCCAACACCTGCATACTCTAGCAATGGCATTCACCTGGGCACGGAAAAACTCCTGCAGGTCTTTAACGATACCTACGGGGCTCCCAATCCCTCCACCCTAGCCAAGGAGATTATCCAATCTTGCCAAGCGTGCGCCCTCGGTAAGGACATCACCCCTACCGCCGGCCCATCAGGACATAGTACCACCCACAGACCTTGGCAGTTGTTGGTGATCAACACAGTGAGACCTCTACCTCCGAAATCAGGCTATCGGTACGTGATCACGTTCATTGATAAGTACTCCAAATTCGTCACAGCCTGCCCAGTGAAACAACATCACGCTGTCGCAGTAGCTGACGCCCTGATTCGGCACGTATTTCCATACTTCGGTATCCCACAGGCAATCTACTCCGATAACACACCGGAGTTTACCAGCAAAATCTGGGAGGAGCTGGCCCACATATTTGGCTATAACATCTCGCACTCGTCCCTTTACTGGCCCCAAGGAAATGCCATCTGTGAACAAAGCCATTGTACATTGATGAATCGACTCCGAACCTGGATAGAAGCCACCAAAGACGACTACTGGCCCTCCCATGTAAAAATTGTGCAATTGGGCATCAACTCCTGCCCCCAAGAGGACGGAATTTCACCGTACAAGCGTGTGTTTGGGGAAACACTTCTCCTGCCCCTTCAGCAACACTTACAACCCCCCACCTCTACCCCTACATCTGACCGACTACACCATCTCAAACGACGGCTAACCCACCTTCAAAACAACCTGGACCTCTGCCCTGACACCGCCTCCAACCCCTACAAGCCAGGCGACACTGTTATGATAGCGCAGCTCCCCACCCCCCACAAGCTCGCGCCACACTTCATGGAGCCCCATACCATCATTCGCGTCCCTAACCCTTACCAGGTGACTATCGAATATCACGGCACTTCCCGCACTCTCAGAAACTGTCATGTATGCCCTTTTCACGCTCCCGCCTCCCCTGCCTCAGCCCCACGCCCCACCCCACCCACTACCCCCGCACCGTTTCCCTCTACCTCTTATGGCTGCTACATCTCCCCCTCGCCATCTCTCCCTCCCTTTCCCCCGCCACCTCCACCTCACCTGATAGTTCACCGACACCGCCAATTCCTCACCTCTCCCCCACGCCCAGCACCATGTGCCCTGCCCGCGTGCCCGTGCCCCCTCAACCCACCACACCCCCGCCCCAGCCATCGCCCACCCCTGGCCCCAAATCTCCCTGTCCACTGCCCACACACGCCCCCTCAACCCCGCCTACCCCATCCCACACCCCTGACTCCACCTGCACTGCCCATGCACCCACTACACCACCACCCACTAAGCCTACACCCCACTCCACGCCCCGTGCAACCCACACTCCTATCACCCCACAGCCGCCCTCGCATACCCCGCACTCCTCACACACACCCCGACACCACACACCCACATCACTGCCCACACCCACCCTTAACCCATTGACTGTGGCTGTATCATATATGATATCTGAGTCCAAATGGCTCTCACTGCGGCTGTATCATATATGATATCTGAGTCCAAATGGCTCTCACTGTGGCTGTATCATATATGATATCTGAGTCCAAATGGCTCTCACTGCGGCTGTATCATATATGATATCTGAGTCCAAATGGCTCTCACTGCGGCTGAATCATATATGATTTCCTGCTTTCAAAAATTCCGCCTTCAGAAATCGCATGAAATAATTCAGCTAGCAATTCATGGCACCCAATAGAATATTGCCATACATAGGTTATGCATTTTTACGAGGTGCAGAGCTCAGCTCAGTTACCTACAAAATGCCGAAGGGAAAGGTACGAAATCTTCTCCATGCCGCCGCTAGCAGTAGTCCATGCAAATATTGGCTGAAATCTCTGGATGAGTGTAGTAATGATAGTGATTTGTTGTTAGATGATGACAAGGATGGTTCAGATGCTGTTTTACATCTTATCTGATCGCAAGATTGACACTGACGACACAGTGCAACCATAACTCATTGTTCGCCTGGCACCACCAGAGAGGGAATATTTTATTACTTCATGGACCTGTATCAAAGGTTATTTTTTTGTTTGCCATATTGTGTTATATACCATTGAACTCGGGATTTTTTTCTCTATATTTTGACAATATATTTCTTTCTAAATATCTGAAAACTGCCACACACGGGATGTACATGTAAACAAACACTGTTGCAGTGAATGGGTTAAAACAACCATCACATGCTCCAGCCGCCTCTCCCGCACACCCGCCCAATACACCCACACTCCCACCCCTCCCACCTCGCTGCAAAATCACACTCCAGCCCCTGCCATAAATCATCTCACATTCATGCTACACCATGCCCAAATCTCAGCCACCTACACTCGCCAGAGATGCTGCACCGCATTACCACGGCATAAAACCCCACACTCGCCATCCATCTCCAGCATTCTTCACAGCCCTGCACAGAAGACAACACCTACCACCATGAGGATTCACCGGGCCTTATGGGCGCCTCCCTTCGGACGAAAACATCTAGTCCATGGACCCCGCCACCTCCCATGACTCCTCCGCTCCTCCGCTGACCCATCCACCCTCTTCACCACCTGTGACGAGCAGCTAGAGAATCCTGCCACCACAGCCTGGCATGCCCTCCTCCAACACCTACAGCCAGTCTACCAAACCTATGACACCAAAGTTTACCACCTCCAGTCACAGGGACGTGACTTTTTTCCAGAAGACGGTGGTTAAATGCAGTATAATATCACCGAGGGCAACCCAACACCCCCAGAAGGAACCCACAGAGGAGCATATATACCGTGCCTGGACTCCGGGTGACTGGAACATAAGTCCGCCCGGGCCGCGCGCCTCTATGACCCGGAGCTTGCCTGCCGCCACCATAGCAGGAATATGAGACTACCTTCTGGGCGAGCCGCCCACCGACAACCACGGGGTGGAGCTGTTACTCCAGCTCCAGTCAGCACCCCTGAGACAGCTAGTAGCCGCTCAACCCTCCTACAGGAGACGGCCTGCAGCCGCTCTGAAGGTGCCCCTAACGAGACGGCTCGACCCTCCTACAGGAGGCAGCTTACAGCTGCTCCGGAGGTAACAAGGAGACGGCCGGTAGCTACTCCCACCTTCGTCAGAAGATGGCTGGCAGCCGCTCTGAAGGTGCCCTGAACGAGATGGCCGGTAGCTGCCCGACCCTCCTACAGGAGACAGCCTGTAGCCGCTCTGGAGGTAACAAGGAGACGGCCGGCAGCCGCTTCTGCCTTCGTCAGGAGATGGCCAGTAGCTGCTCTGAAGGTGCCCCTCAAGAGACAGCCTGTAGCCGCTCGACCCTCCTACAGGAGATGGCTTGCAGCTGCTCCGGAGGTAAGAAGGAGATGGCCGGTAGCCACTCCCGCCTTCGTCAGGAGACGGCTGGTAGCCGCTCCGAAGGTGCTCCTGAGTTGGCCTGTAACCACTCCCTTCCCCAGGCCATGGCCAGTAGCCAGCCCTTAGCAACGGCTGGTAGCTGCGCCCCTAGAAGGCCACAGCCAGTAGCCCTGTGGTAGGAGACAGCCGGCAGCTGCTCCTCCATCAGGTGCTGACTCCTGCCCACCAACCTACGACCCAGAGGGAGCCCCCAGCCTGCAGGAATACTGGAGAGGCCCCGTGACTACCACCGGGCTCTTCTCCCTGCAGCCGGTTCCTGAAAGGACTCGCCGGATGGACCCCGACGTAGGACGACGCCGCAGCCCCCTCCTGACGGCGTCCCCAACCACCGGGGACCACAGCCCTTGGGACCTCCAGACTGTCCCCAGGACCCCCGAGCGGGACCTCCCTACACCCTGACGCCGGAAATCTTCGTCCTCCATTAGGTGCCTGAGTGAGAAGTTCAGGCAGCTATTCAGCCCCAGCCCTGAGGACCAGACTCCCGCCTCAAGCCCTGAAAGCGTGGGACCTTTTGCGCCCTGGGAGAGAGATGACGCCCCTACGCGTGATCCCGTGGCCCCTGAATACAGAGGCCCCTGGCGGAAGTCAGCCCCGTCAGTAGTGAGGCTGAGTCACCTCTGCTGCCCTTGTACCTGACTGTCACTACTCCCAGACCCGAGAGTGATGGTGAAAGCACACTGTCTGTGACATAGTGAAGTAAGGGCAGAGCAGTGAGTTAACAAAATAGAGGAAGTCAGTGAGAAAAGCATCAGTAATAATATAAAAGAGTGGTGGAATTTGCTAAGCAAGGTAACAGTGAAACAGTGAACACGGCAAGGCAGTGAAATATGGGTCTATCTCAGTGAACACGTTACCAGATGGTGACACCATCTCGCACTAAGATCATACGGAGGCCCCAGTGCAAAAGTAATAATTAACGACCCGACCAACAAACCCGTTAGCCTACCGTAGTGAAATAGTGCCACCACCTCCACCAGTACACAGAACCTATGTTAGGACTCCATATTATATTTACAAATCATAATAGATAGATAGATAGATAAATAGACAGATAGACAGCTCTATGCGAGCCTGGGAAAGGGAAATGATCTTGAAATGTCACAAAAAGGACTTTGTAGTTATTTGTAGAGAAGTTATATATATATATATTGAACTTGTGGACGAGCGGTTGTTATACTTGAGTAGATTTGTAAGTAGATAATCTTCGTTCCCATTTGTCATGCAATGACAGGAGAGGTAAAGAATAGTATGGGACTATTTTCTATTTGTCTTGGAAATATTAACAGTCTCTCACACACGAGTGAAGTTAAGTAGAGTCCCGCGAGCTACCTCCCTGTCTCGCTCTCTCTCTCTCTCCCTCTCTGTGTTGCTAAGCCTTTCTCCCTACTACCTGCCGATTCTATGGCCTCTCTCCTTCTGAGCTCTCTTTCCTAAATTCTGGTGAAACAGGGGTCGTGTCACGTGTGTTACACTGTGGTTGGAAAGTTCCAGAAACCTGTGTGTGAGTATGTGTGTATGTCACTAGGCTTTGTTCCCCTGCTTTCTCGCTGACAAACTGCCTGCATCACCTCCTGACATTGCTACTTCCTAATCTGTCGTCAGCTTTTCCTCAGTTAACTTGCAAGATCATTTCCCTTTCCCAGGCTCGCATAGAGCTGTCTATCTGTCTATTTATCTATCTATCTATTATGATTTGTAAGTATAATAGATAGATAGATAAATAGACAGATAGACAGCTCTATGCGAGTCTGGGAAAGGGAAATGATCTTACAAGTTAACTGAGGAAAAGCAGACGACAGATTAGGAAGTAGCAATGTCAGGAGATGATGCAGGCAGTTTGTCAGTGAGAAAGCAGGGGAACAAAGCCTAGTGACATACACACATACTCACACACAGGTTTCTGGAACTTTCCAACCACAGTGTAACACACGTGACACGACCCCTGTTTCACCAGAATTTAGGAAAGAGAGCTCAGAAGGAGAGAGGCCATAGAATCGGCAGGTAGTAGGGAGAAAGGCTTAGCAACACAGAGAGGGAGAGAGAGAGAGAGCGAGACAGGGAGGTAGCTCACGGGACTACTTAACTTCACTCGTGTGTGAGAGACTATTAATATTTCCAAGACAAATAAAATAGTCCCATACTATTCTTTACCTCTCCTGTCATTGCATGACAAATGGGAACGAAGTTCAATATATATAGATATATATAACTTCTCTACAAGTAACTACAAAGTACTTTTTGTGACATTTGGTAGCAGCGAAAGTACGCACCTCGTCTTCGAATCAACAGTGAATTTCTACAAAAGCAGGCGACACTCTACAAGATTAGCTTCAGTTCTACAGTGAATTCCTACAAAATATCAAGATTGAAAACAAAAAATACCTCACACAACCAACAACTTACAACCAGCTCCTGACAGTATTCTCTCCCCCCCCCCCTCCGTCTCCATGATCATCACGCTGATTTTGAAGTGGTCACACAACGTCTTGCCAGTAGTTTAACAAAGTACTGATATAAACAATCTTGCAATTTCTACGACGAACCAACGAGCTACAACCATCTACAATCAACTACAAGTAACAACTCTACGAGTCGTCTGTATAATCTTCTGCACGCTCCTACAAGTGGCGACAGTCTTCATCCTACAACGAGTAAATCACAAGCAACAAGGACCGAGAATACATCAAGAAAGAAAAAACATAACAAACAAACGAAGAGTGAGATACGACTCACAACTCACAACCACCAGACCTCACCCTCCTTTCTCTGCTACAACCACCCAACCTCCACCGCTGACGCAGGAGTGAAGAGGTCAAGACGACGAAGCAAATACCAAGCCCATATTCACAACTCATCTTACTCACTCATCTTCACTCAAGTTACTCATTGTTACTCATTTACTCACCACAGCTACCAGTGTGGGAATCAACGTCATCATGCGTGCTTGCTGAGACGACAACACGTTAATCAACCCACGAAGGACAACGCTATCACCACGTGCAACACTGCTCACACCATTTCCACCACGGTAAAAATTAGTGAGTTACTTCATTTATACTATACACAGTGATAGACAACACATTTTGCACAAACATATAAAACCTGCTGTATAGTTACAACTTAAATACATATACCTACTTCAGTTATCATCATAATTCAATTTCTAAATAATCACCAACAATAAATATTCACACTGTATATATTCATTCATTTATTATAGCATTTATTTACTACCAACGAGTGTTACCATTTATACCTACATAAAATACGAATTTCATACATACAGCTATATATTATTACATCTACAAAGTAATAAAGAAAATATACCATCACAGTTACTCAGTGAGCGATCAAAAGAACTGTATTAAACATTTATTAATTAAAGGTACCTAGTGGAAACAGATAAATTAAGTTACAAGGAAAACCAGAAAAGAAAAAAAAATGGCCAACACAAATGACGTTAGCAAGAATGAACATCTTCAACACAATCGTGAAGACAATGATTTCCACACAGTGCTGACACATATATTGCCCACGATAGGTACAAGTGGAGAACAAGTCAGTGTATATAGTTAATACTGTATATAGTGTATATATATTTTTTATATAAAATAACAAAATATGGGGCTATATAATATCATTTTCAGCAATATCTGTGCAATATAAACTAAACCTTAAAAAAGGGTGCTAAGGGAATTAACCAGTAATTATGCAACCATGAACAACACAGAAAAAGCGTACACAAGCGAAGAAAAACAAACTATAGAAAATCTACAAAAAAAAAAAAAGAATGAAAGAAAAAGAAATAGAGTAAGATCACATAATAAACAAATGAAAATAAGTGTAAGTGTTACTACAAATGACAAAATACCACACAAACTCCTTCTATAAATGAAACAAAAAGGAAATTGTTGTCTCCACAAGCTAGTGGCATGGCACATCATATCATCGACCGCAGCAAGACCGGATTCAATGTCAGGACTGCAATTATTACAATTATGTAACTACAAACGATATGTAACAATTATGTAACGGCAAACGATTGCATTATATTACACTTGCTACAATTATGTAACTACAAACAATATGTAACAATTATGTAACAGTTGCATTAACAAGATGTAAGTTTTATGTAACTTTATCTACAATTATGTAACTACAAACAATATGTAACAATTATGTAACAGTTGCATTAACAAGATGTAACTTTTATGTAACTTTAACTACAATTATGTAACTACAAACAATATGTAACAATTATGTAACAGTTGCATTAACAAGATGTAACTTTTATGTAACCTTAACTACAATTCTAAGGCCAACACAATTATGCAACAGTTGCATTAAGAAAATGTAACTACAATTATAAGGCCAACACAATTATGCATTACCACAATATCATGTAACAATTCATAAAATGTTACATTATGTATTACTACAATGTAACAATTACAATACAATTATGTAACAATTCACAATGTTACAATTATGTATTACCATAATTCTGTATTATCAGAATCATCTTACAAGTTAGGTGAAATATTAGACATTACTAAACGGATAACTCAATATGTAATGTATAACCTAGCAGTATTAGCATTGCACAATTATATGCGTATGTCTGTTATACATACTCATCTTACAAAATGTCATACAACAACCATTGCATTTATTCAAATATGTATACAACTTGCTTAAAATGTAATATTACTGAATCATTGCAATTTACTATGAATATTATATGTATACAATATTATAATCAATATTATGTACTAATAGATTAGCATATGTCAATGATAATTGCTGTTGGAGGACCTTCAGCGGCGCGGCCGAGCATATGTTAGGACTCCATGTTATATTTACAAATCATAATAGATAGATAGATAAATAGACAGATAGACAGCTCTATGCGAGCCTGGGAAAGGGCAATGATCTTGCAAGTTAACTGAGGAAAAGCTGACGACAGATTAGGAAGTAGCAATGTCAGGAGATGATGCAGTCAGTTTGTCAGCGAGAAAGCAGGGGAACAAAGCCTAGTGACATACACACATACTCACACACAGGTTTCTGGAACTTTCCAACAACAGTGTAACACACGTGACACGACCCCTGTTTCACTAGAATTTAGGAAAGAGAGCTCAGAAGGAGAGAGGCCATAGAATCGGCAGGTAGTAGGGAGAAAGGCTTAGCAACACAGAGAGAGAGAGAGAGAGAGAGAGAGAGAGAGAGAGAGAGAGAGAGAGAGAGAGAGAGAGAGAGAGAGACAGGGAGGTAGCTCGCGGGACTCTACTTAACTTCACTCGTGTGTGAGAGACTTTGTTAATATTTCCAAGACAAATAAAAATAGTCCCATACTATTCTTTACTCTCCTGTCATTGCATGACAAATGGGAACGAAGATTATCTACTTATAAATCTACTCAAGTATAACAACCGCTCGTCCACAAGTTCAATATATATATATACATATATATATATATATATATATATATATATATATATATATATATATATATATATATATATATATATGTATATATATATATGTATATATATATATATATATATATATATATATATATATATATATATATACATATATATATATATATATATATATATATATATATATATATATAAAACTTCTCTACAAGTAACTACAAAGTCCTTTTTGTGACACCTAGACTTTCCTACACTAACAGTGCATAACCTCTCTGCCCTAAGTGCTATTCACCTTACCCGATCTTGTTCTGAGTAGTATCCTGCGCGATACTAATACTCCATATCTAGGCCTTAGAATTTATAATTGTCCAGTTTACCTGTATTTGAAACATCTGCCCGTTCCACTGTAGAATTTAGCGATACACATGTAAGGTTGTTGCCTTGAGTTTTTGTGTCCTGCCTCTCTCTTATTTGTCTAAACTCCGGTCTAGAAAGAGAACCCAGCTGCACACTAGGCGTTAGAGGGATGGGAAGCCGACCCTAAAACACCTAGCATTACACATATAGTCATTGTTTTGGCTTGATGCTAGCTTTTCAATTCAAATTCAAACTCCTTGAGGGAGGATGCTGTGAATAATTTGCTGTATATTGTAATCAAACCCATTTCTTTTGAAATGATATATTAGACGTTGCAGCAAATACATGGAACTTTTAGCCTTAGGAGCGTATTCCTTAAAAAGTCGGAAATTATAGGACAAGTTTGAAAAAAGCGCTGCAGAATATTTCACCTTGATTAATTTAGACATTTCTTTGTGTTGTTATTTTAATTCTCTTGAGTAATAGACTTGAGCAATACCTAACGTCAGGTAATTATATATCTATTGTTTTCCACATGAAATAGAATACAACTCTTTAAATTGGATTTTTTTTTTTTTTAGGTTCTTTATTTAACATTCAGTACAAGCCCCAACACTCTGGGGAACACTGTCCCTGCAAGCCAAGCAGGGAGGGGTGCACGAGGAAAACATAATCGGTGGGGTTTTTCTCGGTCATTTTCAAAACTTTTATCTAATATACTGTAGGGATAACCATGGACATATACGTGTGTATGTCGTACTGCTCAAGGTCAAACTTAGGTGATAGAACGCGTGGTTTGGCAGCCATTTTTGTAACCTTCCCTTTTTCCCTTGTTGCACTCTGCCGGATCAAGAACCACCGCTAGCCACCAGTGTTATGCAGCGTACTCTGCGCCCAACTTCTTGGGTTCAGATATGGCCTGGCCCTTGGGTTCTTTATTCTTGACCGGGCCAGAGTATACAGACAAGGGGACAGGGCTCAAACGCAGGCCAACCAGGTTTACATGTATATTACCAGAGTACAACAATTTACACACAAGTACATGGGCAATCCTATATAAAATACAAGTACATTAGATGACACAGTCTTACACTAAACATATCATTATACAATACACACAGGGAAGCCTAAATACATTATGACACACGACACTAGATATATCACAATATAATACACATAGGTGTATAAACACAATATAACCTATGACACGGTATATCACAGCATAAGTATACACGTGTGACATGAACGCAATACCTCGTGGGATACGATATATCACTATACACCACATGCGCATAACATAGACGCGATATAACAACAGGCACAGTATATCACAATATACGTACTACGCCTATGTGGGACAAACACAATACTTAGACACTAGATTGGAATATAGTCAGGTCAGTTATGTATTGCACGGGGGAGGGAACAACACACTTGACAGCCCGAGAATGGTTTCAGTGCACTGAGCTATACTACTACAGTATATTGTGGGGACAGAGCTGGGTAGTCCCTTACATTGAATCACAGTGTATTACCACTTTTTAGGGTCTAGAGCACATGGGGGGGGGGCAGGGCATTGCATAGGGGAGTAAAAGAAGGGGATGTCACTTGGGGGAAACAGGGAACCTTCTCACAAGGGCTTACACTAACACGGGGGGGGGGGTCAGTACAAGTTAAAGGGCACACACAGGGGCGCAGTACTTTAGCTATGGGGAAGGGGTGTAAACACAAAGTCTGTGACACTATGACTCACGGTATAGCTGGTCGTCGGTGGGTGTGAGAGGCGCGCCTATGGCCACTACACAGGCAGCCGTAAGTGGTGGCCAGGTGTGGGAGGAGGACCATCTGAGGTGTTCTCCCGGTGTGTCTCTGGCGGTGTAGTCTGGGGTCCGGGTCGAGCTGAAGGGCAGAGTGTTGGGCAGCCATTTCCTGGTGGGGGCCCTGGGAGTATGGTGGCCTTCTGGGCTAGGGCCGAACAGGGCTAAGAGGTGCTCAGCACGACTCCTACCCTTTGTAATGTGGGGAGTCCTGGGAGTGGACCTGGGCTGGTTCGGGCCTAGGGTCTGCTGCAGGAAACTCACAGCCTCCCTGGGGCTGCGATCTCACCTGGAGGAGGTATTTGCCAGGGGTGGACTGCGGCCGCTCGCTCTGGGGAAGTCCGTCAGTAGCTGCAGGCATTGCGAGCTATGCTGCAGTGACAGGACACCTAGCCGCGGTGTGGACTCGACCTAGGTACTCTCTGGCATGGGTCCTGTGGAGGAGCAGTCTCCACCCTCCATGAGGGAGGGGAAGCGGGAGGATGCCTCACTTGGCCACAGGATGGGCGGGCTGAGCAAGAGGCATCGCCCTCACAGGGAACCTCTGGGGACCAGACGGACCCAGTTGAAACTCCGTGCTGATGCGTAGGAAGGAGGTCTGGAGGACACTTCCTCGGCTGGGCAGGTCTGGAGGAACCTGCCTAGGCTCCCTCCCAGGGTAGTGGTCGAGGGAGATCTGGTGGATACTCCCTCGGGCTGGCAGATCCAGGGGACACTGCTGGGGGACCACTCATCCCAGGGACAGCCGGAGGAGAAGTCCCATAGAGCATTCTGGCTTGTGCTGCAGGTCCGGTGGACTCTGCTGCCTTCCTGCTGTCGGGGGATAGTTAAGCTGGGGGACGACAGGTGGTCTCTTCCCCTGTGGCAGATCCGGTGGATACCACCATGGGGCCCGCCACCCTCCTGGGGAGCACAAGCGAAGGTAGTCAGTGGGACGGTCCAACACGCTGGCTCCTGGAGGTGGGTGGCAGAAGGAGGTCCAGTGGACACTCCCCCTACAGCAGATCCGGTGGATGCTACTGTGCCACTGCTCCCCTGATGTGTAGTAGGCATATGAGTGCTAGTTGTGGCTTGTCCTCTCTTAAAGAGAGGCCCGGTGGACTCTGCATCTGAGGGTCTACTTGGTACTTTCCTAGGGCAAGTCCCACCCCGATTCTGGCGAGTGCTTGCTCCATTGGAAAGTAACACACTTGATCTGAGTACTGCCTGGTGGTCCAGCTGCGTGGAAGAGGGGTGTCGGGTAACGGGGGATATATGTCCCTCCTGCGCGGAATGCGGGTTTACCTCCCCATCGCCTCCTAGTGGGGTGAGGGCTACCTCCCTATGTCCTCCTCCTGGGGTGGTGGTGTCGGGCTCGTTCCGCCAGGTGGATATTTCAGGTGTTGTCATGTGCAGGGATCTCATAGTGATGAGAGAGGACGAAATCGTACATGAATTTGTGCAGCAAGACATAATTGATGCTAGATTCATTACTCGTTACTCGGAAGGCACAAAGATTAAGACGGCAACTATTACCTTGACGTTTGGCAAAGTTTCTCTTCCTAGTCATGTCAAAGATGGATATGAAATTGTTCATGTTCGGCCGTACATCCCTAACCCTTCACATTGCTTGAAATGCTAGCTGTATGGGCATAGTGACAAGGCTTGTCGGGCTTCTCAGCCAGTGTGTGGCAAGTGTGCAAGCCAGGGTCATGATGCAGAATGTTGCAATATCCGAAACAGTATGTTGCTTTCACTGCAAGGGTCCTCACTCCACTTCCTCTAGGGACCATCACAAGTGGAAGGAGGAGAAGGAGGTCTGCACGGTGAAGGCAACTGAGGGTATTTGTGATATACCCACGTGGCAGGGTGAACCCGACACCATCACCCCAGGAGGAGAGTACAAGGGGGTGACACCCACCCCACAAGGGGATGATGGAGAGGGTGTTTTCCCTGATGCACCGTCCAGGCAGGAACAGCATATCTCCCCCTTGACCTGACGCCCCTCTTCCCCATAGCCAGACCACCCGGCAGTGTACAGTAAAAGTACACTACACTTCAGCGGAGTGAATACTTGCCAGAATCGGGATGGAACTTGCAGTAGCAAAGTCCCAAACAAACCCTCGGACGTCGTGTCCACCGGATTGGCCTCCACCAGGAAAAAGGACTCACAAGGAGCCTTGAGGTTTGTTACACCCCAAGGGAGCAGCACCACAGTAGTACCCACCAGATCTACTGTGGATGGAGTGACCACTGGTTCTCCACCCTCTGCCACCTACCTTCGGGAGCCGGCACATTGGCACATCTATCAGATGACCTTCGCTGGTACTCCCAGAAGGGAGGCAGGCCCTGGGGTAGACTCCATCGGAGATACCACTCGGGACAGGCCACCAGCCATCCCTAAGGCTGCCCCAACCCCAATGGACGGAGGACAGACTCCACCGGAGCTGTGGCTTGGTCTAGCAGTACCCACTGGGCCTCTCCCTCCTGACGTCCCAGGGACAGGCGCCCCAGTCCCGACGGCGGAAGAACAGACTCCACCGGAGCTGCGGCTGTTGCCAAGAGGGCCCATTGGGCCTCTTTTTCCCATCGCCAGGTTTTGCGGCACCTGAAGGAGTCCCCTCAGACCCCTCCTCTTCCCCTGTCCCAAGTAGGAGCTCAGGCAGTGCCCAACGGGGCTGCCTGGTGGAGGAAGTGTCCCTCGGACCTCCCACATGCACACCAGACCAGAATTTCAGCAGGGCTTGTTCAGGCCTGCCAAACCGGAGGGCAGACCATTGGCTGCTCTCCCTCCGTGAGTCACAGAGCTCCTACCGAGGGTAGTGCCTCTTGCTCTGCCCACCCCTCCCGTGGCAGAGCTAGGTGCCCCTCTCCCCGCCTTTCTCCCCAAGAGGGTGGGATCTTCTCCCCTGCAGGTAACTCACCAGAGACCAGACTAGGCGAGGTGTCCCTGAGGCCAGGTGTCCTGTCACTGCAGCCCCTTCCTTCCCAGGCAGTCAGACTCCGCCGAAGTGAGAGGCCACAGTCCATTCCTGATGGCCTTATCCCACAGATAAGGCCACAGCCCCTGGAGTCAGCGGGCCACCCCCGACGCCTGCTGTAGCCATCAGCCCTCCCCTGGTGCAAGCGGCTGCAGTTCTCCCCTGCCAGCCACCCCTGCCGGACGAGACCGTGGCCAAGCCAGGACTCCATCCTCTCTGCAGCCGACCCTTGGCCTGGGCCTTCCCAGGTCTCCCCCCAGGACCCCGACGACGACTAAGGGCCTGCACCGTGTGGTGCGCCTCCTGGCCCTCTTCGGCCCCAGTCCAGAGTCCCGCATCACTCATGGCCTCTACGGAAAGAGGGCTGCCCACCACTCCACTCACCAACTCCTGTGGGACTCATGGCAACCCCACAGGTGACCTACTCCTGGAATACACTCCGGACGGCCCACCCCCAACGCTCGGCTGCCACCTTCAGTTCCCGGCGTAGGGCCTCCTGCTGCCCATGACCCGAGCACTCCACTCTGCCTGTTCCATGAGTAAAAGACTCTGAGGTTGTTTGTTCCCTAGTGTCTGTGAGCCCCTACCCCAGTGAACCAGTTCCTCTTCCCCCCCTCATCCCCAGTGCACCCCCCCAATGCTCCCCCTCCCCAGTGTTATCTCCCCGTGAGGAACAGTGAACTCCCCATCAATAAACTCATGCGTGGAGTGCATGGCGCTAGGCCACAGGTCGCCCTCAAGTGTGACTATCCCCCCCAGCATTACATTATTTTTTTTTTTTAAATAACAGAACGGAGGAAGGAAAAACAAATGAGTAAAAATAAAATCCATACACCAGATTACTGGTGTCCTCTGTTCATAAAATATCTGTAACAGTTAGATTTGAACAGTTGTGGGTTGAAATTTGCAGGGAAACAACTCTGGGGAAGCGAGTTCCAGAGAGATGCAGTTCGGGGAATGAAAGAATTCTGATAGGCAGAAGTTCTGCAATATAGCTGAGTGACAATTCAGTCATGAGCGCTACCAGATGCCCGTGTAGCATGAGGGAATGCATGGAGAGGTGGCACCATGGACGCAACTTCGTCTGAGAATTTGCCAAAAAAATATCTGTAAAATAATGCAAGGGAGGCAACATTCCGTCTTACTTGCAGGGGAGGTTGTTTATATGTAATGGCAGGGTTGTTAATGATTCTAACAGCTTTGTTCTGAATTTTGTCTAGTTGTCTTAATGCAACCTCTCCACAACCATTCCACAAGGGTGAGCAATATTCGGGCTGAGAGTGCACGTGGCTCTTATAAATTATAGCTAACTGCTCATCGGCGAAGAAGTTACGGACTCTGTACAATAATCCAAGTTTCTTTGAGGCAGTTTTAGCAAGTGATCTGACATGAGAGGTCCAGCTGAGGGCACTGTTAAGTGAGATGCCAAGAATTTCAATACTTTTGGAGATGGGAATATTAGTAGCACTGAAGGTAATGTACGAATCTGGCAATATCTGTCTATTGGTAAACTGTATATATTTAGTTTTACTAGCATTAAAAGAGACAAGGTTGTTTTGTCCCCATTCACTGATTGTAGATAGATCTTGATTTATGGAGATGGCTGTACTGAGTTGAGAGGTAGAGATATTAGACTTTGTAAATGGATGTCTGAGTGTGAATGAACTATGTAGTGTTGAGTCATCTGCATATGAGTGAATGGGATTGTGGGTGACAGATAAGAGATCAATAATATGAACCAGGAATAAGGTTGGCGCCAGAACTGATCCCTGCGGCACGCCGGCGTTAATTGAATGGAAATAGGAATATACATCATCTACTTTTACTCCTATTTTCCTGTCACTAAGATATGAAGAAATCAAAGCAACAAAAGACATTAGTCCATAGCAAGGAAGTTTGGACAGCAGGGAACGGTGCCATACTCTGTCGAAAGCTTTAGAGATATCAAGAGCTACTGCATGAGTTTCTCCAAAAAGATCAATTGATTGATGGATGGTATGAGTTAAGAGATTGAGTATGTCAATGGTGGATCTTTCGTGGCGAAAACCTATTCTCTATCACTAATTAAGTTGTTGGATTCAAGATGTTTAACAATGTGCTTCTTAATTAAAGTTTCAAATGCCTTACCAAGAGAAGATGTGACAGCTATTGGTCTGTAATTGGAGGAGTCAGACGAACATCCTTTCTTCGGAACTGGGTGGATATTGGCTTCTTTCCATGAATTTGGGAATAAAGAAGTACGTATGCATAGTCTGAATAGTTTAGCTAGGACAGAGGCAAGTTCAGGAGAACACTTTTTCAAAACAGTTGGCGGAATTCCATCTGGGCCTGGAGCTTTGTTGGTAGGTAAATTGTCTAGGATGGATTTTACGTATCTTGTCTGTATTTTAAGTGGGGCAATTTCGGGAGAATCAAGTTCCAGTACTGGGACATTCTGGCTGGTATTGTCTATGGCAGAGTTTCTGGCAAAGGTTCTGGCAAAGATATCTGCTTTCCCACGTGGGTCAAAGAATTAAGAGTTGACCAGAATATTCTATTGTCATTAGGGTTGTTAAGTAGTTTTGATGCTTGCTTTTGAAGAAAGTTTGATTTAGATAGATTTAATACAGCTTTTGCATGATTCCTAGCAATTTTAAATTGGGAGTGATTCAGATGTTTTTTATTTTAAGTAAGAGTTATATGCTAATAACTTTTGGGCTGTTGCTCTGGCACAGATGCCATCAAACCATTTTGGAGAGGTCGATCTTTTAGTGAACTGTTGACTTGGTATGAATAATTCCATACCAGCTAGTATTAAGTCGCATATGTGGGACTGGGGAGAATCGTGATCACTAGAGAAGAAAGACGGCCGTGGAACATCAGCAAGATAATTTCTAAATCCATCCCAGTCTGCCCTATCAAAGTGTCATCGGGTCACCCTGACAGGTTCAGAACGGGGAGGTGTGGGAGGGTTTACTAATGAGTCTTTGTTGATATTGGGGTCAGAGGATCCAAGTGGTGACAGTACCTCTATCCTGTATTGATCTGGATTATTTGTCAAGAATAAATCCAAGAGATGGGCATTATGGTCAGGATTATCAGGTATTCTGGTTGGTTGCTTTACCAACTGGGTGAGATTAAATGATTCCGCAAACAGCTCGCACTCAAGACCAGCGTCGTCAGTCCGGGCAGAATGCAATAACAATTCAACATTGTTTATGTTAAAATCACCCAAAATGGTAATTTCGGTGCCAAGGGCAAGGTTACTGAACTGAGTGGATATGGAATCAAATACACTGGGTTCCAAAGAAGCATTGGGGGAACGATAAACTACATAAATATATTTGGTAATGTTTTGACAATTTAATTTATATAATGAATAATCAAAACTGGATGAAGTGAAGTTTAAAATAGTGTCAACTGCATATTGGGATTTGAGAGGTGAAGTCAGTAAATGTACAGCGAGGTTGGATGGTGAGGAACTGGAAAATGTGAGTACGTTTAAGTACTTGGGTAGTGTGATGAGTAAGGATGGAGGTTTGGAGGGTGAAGTGCTTGAAAGGGTACAGCAGGGAAGAAAGGTTGCTGGTTCTTTGAAAGCAGTGATAAGAAACAGGGAAGTGAGCATGGAAGTGAAAAAGTTACTACATGACAGTATTGTGATACCAACTCTAACGTGCGGAAGTGAAGCTTGGACGTTGTTGGAAGGACACAAGTCAAGAGTGAGAGCCGTGGAAATGAGTTATTTAAGAGGAGTCTGTGGAGTCACATGGAGAGACAGGCTGACGAATGAGGATATAAAGGAGCGTTGTGGTGTTGATGTGGATGTGATAGGAAGCATTATGAGGAACACACTGAGGTGGTTTGGCCATGTGGAGAGGATGGAGGGTTAAAGACTGACGAAGAGAGTGTATGTGAGTGAGGTGGAGGGGGAAAGAGGGAGGGGGAGGCCGAGGATGAGATGGAGAGATGGGGTGGAGAGGTATATGAGAGAGAGGGGTGTGAGTTGGGAGCAGGGGAGTGAAATGGCGGGGGACAGGGCGACTTGGAGGCGATTTGTTTGTGGCCACCCCAAACGGGTTTGAGGTGTCTGGCAATAGATAGATAGATAGATAGATATAACAACAGGTGCCGCCCTTGTTATGGAAGTTTGTAAGGAGATGGTAACCGGGAAAACAAAATGGAGATATATCGGAAGAAGGTGAGATTTGTGGTTCTGTGAGGAAAAGGGCCAAAAGGGGATATGGATTGAAGGAAAAAATGAACTGAGATTAAATTTGTGGTAAGGCCACGGATGTTGGTAAAGAATAAGGCCGCACTGTCACCTCTTCGCTGACGAGCATTCCCGGATATAGCAACAGTCGCTGCCGGCACAGTCGCTTGATGGCGACCGGGAGGACCCTGTGGCACCAGCCCTACCCTGCCGGTGGTGGGAATCCGAGGTACCACCTCATTTGATAGTAAGATTGCAGCGGCCATTACTAAAGACGTGAATAGAAGGTGTGATATGTTATGCGCATGTAATGTGGTGTAGACAGTTGAAGGTAGAGGTATTATGAGAGCATGCTGGCCTACTCTTTAATGAATGCACTGAAAATGTTCAGCAAAGGGAGATGGTCAAGATCAAGTCCTGAGGGCTGGTGAAACGGGAGCTCCAGCTCTCCCTATCACCAGCTTGCCATCAACCTCGGGAGTACTGCCCTGTTCGACTGGTGCTACAGTCTACTCCACACATACGGACAGACAGCATCAGTGTCGCCCCTTCCCCCCTCCCCTTGCTTTGGCCATATTGAAGTGAATCGAAAATGATATATAAGGTATACTCCCAGCCACCTGTCCCATAAGAAAGTCTACATCACCACTACCCCTCCCCCTTCCCCCCTCAGCCTCTCACGCACATATAGAGTGTAAGTGCTATATTCTCTCGTTCTATGTAACGTGCAAATAGCATATGGACAGCTAGGGTATCATTTCTGTCATGCGGATGCATATAACTAGCATAGGAGGCCATTTACGTTATGTAAATATATATATGAGGACGAGTATATACTGCCGTCTGTCATGCGTTTGGGTATATTGAGATATACTTGACTGTCTTTGTCATACCTGTGACTAAGTGCACCTGGTGTATTGTGTGAACCATATGTATGACAGTGCGGGAATTATCCTATGTAAGGAAAGGTAGAATACTGTGTACAGGTCAAACTCGCTGAACTAGGTGGAAGTATTTATTGTAAGAGCTAGCCTTCTGAGATTATCAGGTTATTATATGTCACATAGTTTTGATCACGGATTGTGTGTGTAATTATCTATTGTTAATATATAAGTGTGCCTTTGACCAGTTGTGTTTGGACTTTCCTTCCTTGCCTGTGACTGACCCGGTCGAGAACAAAGAACCCAAGGTTGCACCGTGCCTGAACCCGAGAAGTCAGGACTCAGAATATGCTGCATAACACTGGTGGCTAGCGGTGGTTCTTGATCTAGTGGCGGAACAGCAAGGAAAGGAAAAATCGAAAACACAGCGGCCTAACCACATGTGCAACTTCCCAAGTTCGATTCTGAACTTTTCGACATACACACCTATATGCCTATTGTCAAAACTATACTAGATATAAGTTTTGAGAATGACCAAGAGAAGATAGCCATTACACTCCCCCACCTTGGAAAAACTGTTTCAAGTATAGCCATGAAAATAGTCCCAGAGTTGAAATGGGATCAATTTCAACACATCATGATAACTGGGACTGGATAATGAGGACCCGGGATCGAAACCATGTTGAGTCCATTGGCTTCTTCATCCCTACGTGTCAAGTGGGGTTGGTGGAGGATTAGTGCCCCTCCCTGTAAAACAATTAACTCAAAGCCCTTGGCCACCCCATTTGGGATACATGGCGTCTGGCAATGATGATCCAAGCTGTCACACTCTCGTTAGGGAAAGTTGTCGCCTTTTCCCAAATGGACACACTCACATATGATGGGAATCTAGATGACACCCTTACTCAAACTCGACATCTCGTTGCCACCACCTACCCAGAGGCGGATATACAAACCTAGGATCAACATGTATTCAACACATTGCTAAAGATACTCCCCAGCATCATCAAGGAACATTTCACCATATACGACCTGACTGGGGATATCGACAGGGACATGCAATTGGTGAGGTGCCTACTCACCGCCCGCACCACCCCCTCAACAAATTGGGGCAGTAAGTAGAATCCCCACCCACAAACCACCCCCCAGCAAGCCAGAAACGCCTCCCACAAACCCGCCGCCCCCGGAACCTCCTGCCCTACCAAGAGCCATCCACACCAAAAAACACCCACCCCAGGGAGACGTCCAACCTCATCTCCATTAATCCCTGGGAGTTTACTGCATGCAGCCACCGCTGCCCCATACACAACATCTGGGAGCAGCTGAAAGCTGCCAGGCGGAGGGCAACAAACCAGGAGGGCCACAAGGTGTCGGCCATTGAGGATGACCCACCGCATGAACCATCCCCCCCCACCGATGCCCATAACACTGAAGAGGCAGAACTAGGCAGCGAGGGGAAGGGCGCCTCACCCCAACCGGATTTTTAGGACCGCCTCTGCATCTCCCCAAGGTGGCGGGGGTCACCTCACACAAATATCGCCCCCCAGTCTACGATAAGGTCAGGTTGAATGGGGTGAAAGATCGACTGCTGGTTGATATGGGAGCAGACAGATCTTGCTTATACCATTATTTCTACTCCCGTCACTTCAAAGCCTTCGGCTCTCTCCTCCCCACCGCAGCCCACCTTGTAGATTTGAGTGACAGCCCCCTGCCTATCCGTAAGGAGACACGGGCCATGCGTGTCCAGACACATCAGAAAGCAACCGCCCAACATCAGTTCATTATATTTGACTCCACTTGCCGTGCCTGTGACAGTTACCTGGGGTTGGATCTGTTAAAAAACTCTGGGCCAACACTGACTGCCACAGAAGGCAGCTGCACTTTGACAAACCACCAGATCCGACCCCACAATCCCTCTGCACATCCCACACTATGACACCGCCACCCTCACCGGACATTCCTGACCTACCCCCCTTGCTCCCTCCCTTTTCCCCACTCAACACCACCCCCAATCCTCCCGCCTCATCCCCCACCTTCCCTGCTACCATTGCCTCCACCATCACCATTCCCCCGCACCACGAGGCCTGGCTTCCCTTGCACCAACCCATTGGAACCCACGTAGTATTCTCCCCAACTACCCCAGCAGGTGCCACTGCCTCCTGCCTTATGTCCCCCGTCTTCCTTCCCCCCCACCTCACCGCAGTCTGTGCAGCTAGTCTGTCCACATCACCCCTCACTCTCCCTGAGGGCTTGGTGGAGGGTGAGTTGGAAGAGGCCGAGTCCTGTACAGCCCCTCCCCACCCATCCAACCCTGCCCCCTCGCCCCAACCACCTCTCCCCTAAAAAATCAGACGATCTTAGATGCCTCCTCCTAGACTTTCAGGACATATTCTCGTAAGGACCCACAAACATTGGCCACACCACCCTCCTGTCTCACGAGATACACACGACGGGATATCCCATCTGGCAACCCTCACGCCGGAAAACTACAACACAACTGGCAGAAGAAGACTGGCAGGTCCAGGACATGTTAAATGCCGGAGTAATAACACCATCAACCAACCTGTGGTCCTCCCCCATCGTCCTTGTAAAGAAAAAAGATGGGAATGCTGCACTTTTGCATGGATTATCATCACCTTAACGATGTCACGATCAAGAACGCCATCCCCCTACCGAGAATCTATGACTCTCTAGACTCCTTCAACAGGGCGTCCTGGTTCTCTACCCTGGACCTCCAGTCGTGATACTGGCAGGTCTCCATCCATCCTGAGGACCAAGGAAAAACCTCTTTCTCCACCAGCAACGGGAAGCACTACAAATTCAACGTGCTTCCCTTCGGCCCTTGCAACGCCTCCACCACATTCTCCTGATCGATGGAGTCCGTGCTTAGCAGCCTCACTTGGGAGATCTGCCTTGCCTACCTAGATGACATTCTCATCTTTAACAGGACCTGGGCCGACCACCTCCACCACCTACACCGGATCTTCTCCAAGTTACGCCAAGTTGGGCTTAAACTCCGCCAATCCAAGTGCGTCTTGGTTCAATGATCAATCTCCTTCCTGGGGCATGTCATATTTAGAGAAGGCATAGCTCTCGACCCCGAGAAACTCGGGGCCATCGCCGAACTCCTCCTGCCCCAAAATGTACACGAGATCTGCGCATTCATAGGCCTTGCCTCCTACTACTGGCTTTTTGTGAAAGGGTTTGCGACCATCGCCAAATCGCTCCACGACCTCATAAAAAATAGGGAGCCTTTCACATTGACAGAAGATTGCCTCCAGGCCTTCCGGACTTTCAAAGACAAGTTAATCACAGTCCCTGTAGTGACATTCCCTGATTATACTATCCCCTTCCGCTTGTACACTGACATCTTGCTGGTGGCCATTGGCGCTGTTTTAGCTCAAGTACAAGACAGCAAGGAACACATCATCGCCTGTGCCAGCTGCACTCTCAATCACGTGGAATGACACTATGTGGCTATGAAACGGGAGCGCCTAGGCATCATCTAGGCCCTCAAGTACTTCTGTGCTTACCTGGTAGGGACTCACGTTACCATCATCAAGGATCATCAGTCCCTCCAATGGTTGCGCCGATCCAGCACCAAGAATGAGCAGATGATCCGCTGGAAAGAGACCCAAGAAGAATTTAACTTTGACATAGCATACTGACCTGGGAAACTCCATGCGAATGCTGATGCTCTCTCCCTACTTCCTGTAAACGCCATCCAGGCTGCACCCACCCTCATGCAGCACTGGCAGGCCCGGAATCGTCCCAGCTGGATGCCAGCCCATACCTTCTCCAAGTTGCAACAGCAAGACGACTTCTTATACACCCACTCCAGCCACATCACCTTTGACCCTGACGCCGCCCTGGACACTCTCACACACCTCCACGCTGATAATGGGATCCAGCTTGGCGCGAAGAAATTACTCAAAGTCTTTAAGGACACCTTCTGGTCCCCAAACCCCTCCAAACTTGTACAACAACTTGTGCAAGCCTGCCTAGCGTGTGCCCTAGGAAAAGATACCACCTGCATGCCAGGCCCCTCTGGCCACCTCGTAGCCAGCAAACGTGGCAGCTGCTATCCGTTGACGTTGTCGGCCCCCTCCCACCTAAATCAGGCTACCGATACATAACTACATTCATGGACACATACTCTAAATTTCCAATAGCGTGCCCAGCAAAAGAACATCATGCCTTCGCCGTCGCCAATGCTCTGACACGTCATGTGTTCCTGTATTTTGGTATTCCCCAGGCCCTTCACTCAGATAATGCACCAGAATTCACAGGCAAAATCTGGACAGAGCTATCCACTCTCTTCGAATATAACATCTCCCGCTCCTCCTCATACTGGTCACAAGGAAATGGTATCTGCGAGCACAGCCACAGCACTCTGATCAACCAAATGTGGACCAGAATCCAAGCCACACAAAATGATGACTGGCCAGCGCATGCCAAAATAATACAATGGGGCACGAAAACCTACCCATGCGAGGACGGAATCACACCACATGAGCAGGTATTTGGCAAGGCACACCTGCTCCTACCCCTCACACATCACCTAGAAGCCCCTGCCAACCCCACCTCATCCAACTCCCTTCACCACCCCAAAAAAAAGCTCCACTGCCTCCAAGCCACACTGCACTTAGCCCCCGACATTACACCTATCAACCCTTACAAACCGGGCGATTTCGTCATGGACGCCACCCTGCCCACTACACACAAGCTAGCCCCTACTATACATGCCCTTACGAGACAGAGAGTATCCCCAACGCCTATCAAGTCATGATCAGATACCACAACACTACCTGCACCTACTGGAACCGCCACGTGTGTTGCTCCCCGGCACCAAATACACCGCCTCCCCTGCCACACAGCCTGCCGGTCGTGCCTCCCACCTCCCTGCCGGCACCGGAAAATTCCTACGCCTGCTACCTTTCCCCTTCCTTCTCCTCCCCCAACACTCCCACCAGGTCCACCCCCCCAACCCAGCCACCCCCCCCCTCGCTCACACTTGGGCCCCCGACATCCGTCCCCTCCCCACACTCTACCTCCATCCTGCCTCTCCCCTTGAGCCCCGCACCATTCAGCACCCTGCTCCTCTTCTTTCCAACCACCACCATCCATCACTCACCAGACCTCATCTACACACCTGCCCACACTACCAATGCCCAAGCCCTATCTCAACACTCATCTCCGCCACAACCACCCTCCCTGCCACCCCAACCCACCACACCACGTGCGCACCCACCCCCTACTACCTCCTCCCCACTCACACGTCCTCTCCACCACCTGCACCAAATCCGGCTGCCTATCCTACCCTCCCACCGGTACTCCCACACCCCCTCCCTACTGTCCACCCCTAATCCTAACACTGCTCCCCTCATCCTCAAGTCATGCCACTTTCCAGGGACTAACCCAATTGCCCACACCACTAAGCTGATTAGCTGGAGATGTCCTCATAAAAGCACGACAGCCTCCTCCCTCTCCAGTCTCCAGCTGAACATCATCCATCACGCCCCTCCACCATTGCCACCCAAGATGATAATCAAGCACATTCTCTGGACCCCAAACCTAGGGCACAAGCACCGCATCGAGGACACTGCCCAGCTTCTCCACCTCCTGTGGCATACACCCGTACCATCCACCCTTACCATTGTATACTTCCCGTACCAGCTACCCAACCACCAACCGTCCACTGGACAACTCTCCTACACCACCTCACACCCTCGCATCGCACCTCCAATGCTGACTTTTTAAAACTCCAGTCATGGAGACGTGACTTTCACCTCCACAACGGTGGTAAAATACCTGCGTGGTAGGGTGAACCCAACACCACCACCCCAGGAGGAGAGTACAAGGGGGTGACACCCACCCCACAAGGTGATGGCGGAGAGGCTGTTTTCCCTGATGTGCCATCCAGGCAGGAATGGCATATCTCCCCTGTGACCTGACGCCCCTCTTCCCTACAGCCAGACCACCCGGCAGTGTACAGTAAGAGTACACTACATTTCAGTGGAGGGAACACTCACCAGAATCGAGGTGGGACTTGCAGTAGCAAAGTCCCAAACAAACCCTCGAACGCCTTGTGCACCGGATCAGCCTCCACCAGGAAAGAGGACTCGGGAGGAGCCTCGAGGTTTGTTACACTCCAAGGGAGCAGCAGCACAGTAGTACCCACCAGGTCTACTGTGGGTGGAGTGACCACCGGTTCTCCACCCTCTGCCACCCGCCTTCGGGAGCCAGCATGTCGGCACGTCAATCAGACAACCTTCGCCAGTACTTCCAGGAAGGAGGCGGGCCCCAGAGTAGACTCCATCAGAGGTACCACCTGGGACAGGCCACAGGCCGTCCCCAAAGCTGCCCCAACCCCAACGGATGGAGGACAAACTCCACCGGAGCTGTGGCTTGGCCCAGGAGTGCCAACCGGGCCTCCCCCTCCTGACGTCCCCGCAATAGGCGCCCCAGTCCTGACAGCGAAGAGCAGACTCCATCAGAGCTGTAGCTGTTGCCAAGAGTGCCCACTGAGTCTCTTCTTCCCATCGCCAGGTTCTGCAGCACCTGGAGGAGTCCCCTCAGACCCTTCCTCTTCCCCTGTCCCAAGTAGGAGCTCAGGCAGTGTCCGACAGGGCTGCCTGGTGGAGGGAGTGTCCCTCAGACCTCCCATGCGCACAGTAGACCAGAGTTTCAGCAGGGCTTGTCAGTCTGGCCAAACCGGAGAGCAGGCCCTTGGCCGCTTTCCCTCTGTGAGTCCCAGAGCTCCTACCAAGGGTGGTACCTCTTGCTCCGCTCGCCCCTCCTGTGGCAGAGCGAGGCGCCCCTCTCCCCGCCTTTCTCCCCAAGAGGGTGGGATCTTCTCCCCTGCAGGTACAGTCAACAAGAGTTCCACCTGGACCACCTAGTCACGGGATATGGCTAATGTGGCAACAGCGCGTGTGTCTGTGTTTGTGTGTACATGCCCGAGAATTTATCGAATCATCAAGCTTCATCCTCTTTGCCATATTAGATTATTATGTGGTCATTGTATTATGCTGTGATAATGGCTAATAAATACTGTGTGATTGGGATGATAAGCTGTGCACTATAAAGTCTTATTTTTATAAAATAATTCTTCTCTTCTCTTGTAGCGTGATCCACAATACAGGTTGAGCTGTGGTTCAGAAACATCGCGCCATTTATGGGTGAACTTGCTCACTGTTTCTGAACCACAACTCAACCTGTATCGTGGTTCACATTACAAGATAAAAAAATTATTTTATATAAATCAGACTTTACAAATAGCATAGTGCACAGCTCATTATCCCAATCAAACAGTATTTATTAGCCATTATCACAGCATAATACCATGACTATATAATAATATAATACGGCAAAGAGGATGAAGCTTGATGATTTGATAAATTCTCGGGCATGTACACAAGAACACACACACACACGCCGTTGCCACGTTAACCATGTCCCGCGACTAGGTGGTCCAGGTGGAACTCTTGTTGACTGTACCACACCAGAGACCAGACCAGGCGAGGCGTCCCCGAGGCCAGGTGTCCTGTCATTACAGCTCCGTCCTCCCCAGGTGCTGTTGGACTCCACCAGAGCCAGAGGCCGCAGTCCATCCCTGACGGTCTTCTCCCGCAGATGAGGCCACAGCCCCTGGAGTCAGCAGGCCATCCCCGACACCTGCTGCAGCCGCCAGACCTCCCCCGACACAGGTGGCTGCAGTTCTTCCCTGACGGCCGCCCCTGCTGGACGAGACCGCAGCCCAGCCAGGGCGCCACCCTCTCCGCAGCCGACCCTTGGCCTGGGCCTCCCCAGGTCTGCCCACAGGGTCCTGATGACGACTAAGGGCCAGCGCCATGTGGTGCACCTCCTGGCCTTCTTTGGCCCCAGCCCAGAGAGCCCCGCATCACCCAGGGTCTCTACGGAAAGAAGGCTGCCCACCACGCCACCCACCAACTCCTGCGGGACTCGTGGCAACTCCGCAGGTGACCTACTAGAATACACTCCGAACGGCCCACCCCCAATGCCCAGCCTGTACCTGCGGTTCCTGGCGTAGGGCCTCCTGCCGCCCGTGACCTGAGCACTCCACTCCGCCTGTTCTGTGAGTAAAAGACTCTGAGGTTGTTTGTCCTCTAGTGTCTGTGAGCCCCTACCCCAGTGGACCAGTCCCTCTTCCCCCCTCAACCCCAGTGCACCCTCCCAGTGTTCCCCCCCATTCTTACCTCCCTGTGAGGAACACTGAACTCCTCAATAAACTCATGCATGGAGTGTGTGGCGCTAGGCCACGGGTCGCCCCCAAGTATGACTATCTTCCCCCAGTGTTACATACGGACAGACGCATCAGTGCCGCCCCTTCCCCCCCCCCTTGCTTTGGCCATACTGAAGTGAATCGAAAGTGATACATAAGGTATACTCCCAGGTACCTGTCCCATAAGAAAGTCTGTATCACCACTCCCCCTCCCCCTTCCCCCCTCAGCCTCTCACACACGGATAGATCATAAGTGCTATATTCTCTCATCCTATGTAATGTGCACGTAGCATATGGATAGCGGTATCGTCTCTGTCACACGGATGCATATAACTAGCGTAGGAGGCCATTTATGTTACGCCAATATATATATATATATAAGGACTTGAGTATATACTGCCGTCTATGTCACACGTTTGGAAATGTTGAGATATACTTGACTGTCTTTGTCATATACCTGAGACCAGGTGCACCTGTGATGTCTTCTGTCAAGACACAAACTGACCTTGTCCTTTTCCCTCCTGCCACTCACTGTACCTCTCCATCTCAGCCTCCTATCCGCTCAAACTCCCTCACTGACATCCCTAAGGCTTCAACATATTCCCAGGCTGCTGCTGCCTCTCCATGAGTACAACTGAAACTGAAGTCTGACAAGTCTATTAAGAGTAACATAACTGAAGTGCGTGGTCCTGCCGCCAGACCCCCCACCCCACAACGGAGCCGCAGCCCCACCCCCACCCCAGGAGGACACCACAGTGGGCCAGGTGAGTGCAAAGCTGGCCCAGAGTGAGGCAGGCTCAGGTGTGCCCCGACCTTGTGTCCCTCTTCCCCTCAACTTGCCCAACCACGACGTTGCAGGGATGAGAGACTACTTCTCGGCTGGACCAGCCCTTGTCAGAATCGGGGTGGGACTGCTCCAGATTCAGTCCCAGGCAGCACCGCAGTAATGGCCACAGGACGTAATGGGAAGGGAACGGCCACTGTACGTCCCTCAGCTGTTTCCCCCTGCAGCACCGCAACGACGGCCACTGTACTCCTCCTCCTACGGGAATAGCACCACGATAACGGCCACAGGACGTACTGGGGAGGGAATGGCCACTGTTCGTCCCTCAGCTCCTTCCTGTAGGGCAAGCAGACCCATGGTGGTGGCCACTGTATGCGCCGGGGAGGGAACAGCCACTGTATGTCCCTCATCTGCCTCTTCCTCCTTCGGGAGCAGCACCGCAGCGACGGCCACTGTATGTACCAGGGAAGGAATGGCCACTGTGCATCCTTCTACTGCTAGCCCAAGGGTCTGTGGAACCGCAACGATGGCCACTGTACATGTAGGGGAAGGGACGGCCACTGTACGCCCTTCGTCCAGTCCCGAGGGTTCACCCGGAGGAGAAGGTCCCTTGCATGGCCCACTCACCACCCTGCGGCTGTGCGGGACGCCCCTCTGTCTCTCTAGCCAGGTGTGATTCCCCGGAGGTGCTGCCATTCCAGGAATGGTGGTGAGGCCCAGTTGCTGAAGGCGGGATCCACGCCCTCCAGCCTGCCCCTGGACAATGCTGGGTCCTGATGGATGCCCCATGGACGAGGTGCCACAGCCACCCCCTGACGGCGCCCCAACCTAGAGGTGACCGCAGTCCCAGGCCTCCCAGGGCCAATCCTCGGATCCCAGGGCAGGATCACCCTGGCCCCACTCACCGTCGGCCCTCCACCTGGAGTAAGAAGTAGCAGGCCCAACTCCTGACGCTGCTTGGCCCCAGCTCTGAGGGCCCCTCACCAGGTCGAGGCCCTGACAAGAAAGGGCCTCCCTACACCCCAGACCAGAAATGCGCCCAGACTGTGACGCCCCCAAGAGCTATCCTGTGCCTACTGCAGGAGGGCTTACTAGTAGGGCTCCCTCCGACTCCCAGGCGCCATCTTGACTAAGTCCAGACCTCGGCAGCCCAGTGACGACACAGTGAGATCCCGATGTCATGTTAGAGACTTAACAGTGACAATGCCCGTGTATTCTAAAAATAGTGAGACAGGAACACCACCAATAAAGTGTCTCTAACCCAACGTACTCAGTGTGCTGTGTTAGTGCCTAAGTTCCCAGGACTAGAGCAATATACAAGTGTGTGGTGATACCTAAGCGCAACAGACCAGTGTACTACGCAGAGTCCAAGGGACAGATTATATGAACAGTGTCACCATATCGCTTGTATAATAACTCATGTATGATCACAGTGTCTGTGTGACGTGATATCTTATTGTTAACTAGCCTGTCACTATACCCGTTCCACATCTAGTGCACCATTGTATGCATATTGTGAGGAAATTGGATTAAGGCAATATATGTGTTAAGGTGTCTTGCCAAGTTTTTATGCCCTGTTCCTTTGTCAGTGTTCTATTTCCGGTCTAGAAAGAGGACCCGCTCAGTCGCTGGTGTCTTTAGGACGAGAAGTCGACCTAAAAACATCCAGCATAACAATGACCACCCTCACGAAACAGTCACGTCCTCATGTTCTTCCAGCTTCTACTCCAGTGAGGGAGAGAAAGGGTAGCATTTCCTCAGTGGAGTCTGAGAGCCTAGTTATTGATGAAAATATGGAGGTTTCCGTCAACAAGCACCGGGATAGGTTCCCCGGTAGTCGCTCGCCTGTTGGCGGGCAGCATAAAAAGACAAAGCACACTGGCCCCCAACGTAAATCTTAAACCATCGCATTCACTATATTACAGTGGAATTGTAGGGCTCTTGGGAATAAACTACGTAATTAGCAATCTTGCTTTCAATACACAGGCCAGGCATTATTTATTTACAGGAGACGCACTTAGTTGATCATCCTGATCTTCCACAGCTTAAATACTGCCACTTGTATAGAAAATATGAAGGTCACAGAGTTGCCATATACACACACAAATCACATCCACAAACGGTAGTGATTCTAAACTCTACTCTGGAAGCTGTCGTGTGCAGAGTAAAATTTAATAACACCCCCTGGGGGTAGGTTCTTTTTTTCAAGAATACTCCCCCAGTATACCCCCTGGGGGTAGGTTTTTTTTTTTTTTCAAGAATACTCCCCCACTATCCCTGCTTGTCGTAAAAGGCGACTAAAAGGGTTGGCGGAGGGTTAGTGCCCCTCCCTGGAAAACAACTAACTAAAAAAACAAACAATAAGCCTCGGACAAGGACTGACCAAACGATGACGACCAAGGACCGGACAAAGGACATGGTTATCGGAACGTGGAATGTAAGGGGAGCGAATGATGAGGTGAAAGAGAGAGAGAGATTGTCCAGGTGCTTGAGGGTGCGAAAGTGGATGTATGTGGAATAACTGAAACAAAATGGGGAGGAGAAAGCGTGAGAGAATGGGAGTATGGATGGGGTATATGTGCAGGAGTAGGTGAGAATGAGAGGGCAAAGGAAGGAGTATGTATAGTTGTGAGTAAAAGATGGAAGAAGAGCATAAGACAGTATGGATCAGTTGGGTCAAGGATTGTGTGGGTAAGGTTGAAAGTTGGAATACAAATGTGGGCGATCGTGTGTGTGTATGCGCCAACGCAAGATCGTGCTAGAAGAGTGAGAGAAGAGTTCTGGACAAATGTAGAAGTGTGCATGGAAAAGTTTAGAAGGAATGAGAGAGTGTTTTTGATCGGTGATATGAATGATAAAGTTGGGAATGTGAAGGTGGATGCAATAGTTGGTGAGTGGGGTGTGCCTGCTGAGATAGATGAGAATGGGAGTGCGTTAGTGGATATTTGTGCTGGGAGGGGGTTGGTGATAGCCACTACCCTCTTCAGGCATAAAATGATCCACAGGTATACATGGCGAGTGATGAGAAGGGTGGGTGGTGAACTGAATGAAAGGAAGGCAATGATTGATTATGTGTGTGTGGATGAAAGGATGCGAAGATGTGTAATGGATGCAAGAGCTTAAAGAGGTTGGGGGAGTGGACTTTCTGACCACTACTTGGTGGTGGCCAGAATTAGGATTCAAGTAAGATGGAGGAATAAAAGAAGGGAAAGACGAGAGGAAGGAGTAGTTGCAAGGAGAGTGGAAAGGTTACAAGAGGATGAGAAAAAGGCAGAGTATAAGAGAGAAGTGGAGGAACGATTGGGTAAATAAGAATTGGAGCAGATCGGAGACGTGGAAGGTGTGTGTAGGATATTTACAGAAGAAATATACGCAGCATGTGATGTGGTGTGTGGAAGGAAGAGAAGACGGAGGGGGGTGCAAGGAACAGCGTGGTGGACTGAAGAGGTGAGACAGGCTGTGGCACAAAAGAAGAAAGCATACAATGAATGGATGAGAAATAGGGGCGTGGAAGAAGTTGAGAGGCGGAAGAGAGAGTTATATGTAGAAAGAAAGAGAGAGGTGAAAAGATTAGTAACAGAGAGTAAGAAGAGAGTGGGTGAGGAATTTGGAAGGAATTTGAGTGTAAAGTGGAGGGACTGTAAGAAAATGTTCTGGAAAAAGGTGAAAAGAGTAAGACAGGGTGGAAGTGAAATTAGCAAGGGAGTGAAAGATAAAAATGGTAGATTACTAGTGGAGAAGGGAGAAAAAGTGAGCAGATGGAGAGAACACTTTAAGGAATTGTTGAACATAGAGCATGGAAGTAATGCGAGTATAAGTGGCTGGGGAATGGCTGGGAGAAGGAGGGAGGTGAGAAGACAGGAAGAAATCAGTAGGATAGAAGTTGTGGAAGCAATGAAGAAAGTTAAATCGGGGAAAGCCCCAGGAATTCATGGAGTGTGTGATGAAATGCTGAAGCATGGGGGAGAGATAGTAGTAGAATGGATGTGGAAGATGTGCAGATTGGCCTAGGAGGAAGGTAGAGTCCCGGTGGATTGGAAGTCAGGTATAATTATTCCCTTGTACAAAGGAAAAAGGGAAAAAGAAATGTGTGGTAATCATAGGGGCATTTGTCTTCTTAGTATAATAGGAAAAGTGTATGGTAGGATACTTATTGACAGAGTTAGAGAAAGAACAGAGAAATTAGTTGGAGAAGAACAGGGAGGTTTTAGGAAGGGAAGAGGTTGTGCAGATCAGATATTCATTCTTAGATCTTTAGTGGAAAAGTTTCTAGAGAAGGGAAAGAAGTTGTATGCGGCTTTCAAGGATTTGGAGAAAGCATATGACAGGGTGGATAGACAAGGATTGAGGAAAGTGTTAAGAATATATGGAGTAGATGGGAAGTTGTTGAATGCTGTGAAGAGTATGTACGATGGTGCGAAGGCTGCAGTGCGTGTGGATGGTGAACTAAGTGAATTTTTCTCTTTGAAAGTTGGTTTGAAACAGGGATGTGTCATGTCTCCATGGTTGTTCAATCTGTACATGGATGGGGTAATAAAAGAGGTACAAGGTAGGGTAGTGGATGTTGCAGTGGCCCTGGTGAGAGAGGATAGTGTTTGGAAACCCCCTGTACTGTTGTTTGCAGATGAAACTGTGTTGTTGAGTGAAGACGAAGGGGAGCTGCAAGGCTTGGTGGATGAGTTTGGGAGAGTGTGTAAGAAACGGAATCTAAAGGTGAATGTAGGGAAGAGTAAAGTGATGGTCTTTGAGAGATGTGAAGTCAGTGAATGTACAGCGAGGTTGGATGGTGAGGAACTGGAAAATGTGAGTACGTTTAAGTACTTGGGTAGTGTGATGAGTAAGGATGGAGGTTTGGAGGGTGAAGTGCTTGAAAGGGTACAGCAGGGAAGAAAGGTTGCTGGTTCTTTGAAAGCAGTGATAAGAAACAGGGAAGTGAGCATGGAAGTGAAAAAGTTACTACATGACAGTATTGTGATACCAACTCTAACGTACGGAAGTGAAGCTTAGACGTTGTTGGAAGGACACAAGTCAAGAGTGAAAGCAGTGGAAATGAGTTATTTAAGAGGGGCCTATGGAGTCACATGGAGAGACTGGCTGACGAATGAGGATATAAAGGACCGTTGTGGTGTGGATGTGGATGTGATAGGAAGCGTTATGAGGAACACACTGATGTGGTTTGGCCATGTGGAGAGGATGGAGGGTGAAAGACTGACGAAGAGAGTGTATGTGAGTGAGGTGGAGGGGGGAAGAGGGAGGGGGAGGCCGAGGATGAGATGGAGGGATGGGGTGGAGAGGTAGATGAGAGAGGGGGGTGTGAGTTGGGAGCAGGGGAGTGAAATGGCGGGGGACAGGGCGTCTTGGAGGCGATTTGTTTGTGGCCATCCCAAACGGGTTTGAGGCGTCTGGCAATAGACAAATAGATAGATAGATCTGTCTATTTACTCTCTCTACTGTCCACCACATGTCCCCATTGATAGTGATGCTTTGAATTCACTAGCTGCACATCTTCCGGGGAACAAGTTAATGTTGGGCGATTTTAACACCCATCACTATCAATGGCGTAGCTTGAGGATCGATGGTCGTGAGGAACAAGTAGCCGACCTAATAGACCTTTTCCAGTGACGTCATAGAAATCACGTGATTTTGTTTACGACTCCATATTGGACGGCAAACTCCTCGCAGTAATGGCTGTCCAGACAAGGCTGTCAGAGACTGAACTGTCAGATATATGCAGAAATCTGAATCAACACCACCAAGATCTGTACAGGAACAAGATAAATTGTTTGGGGCTAAATCCTTACACCATATCTAGGGAGAAATTCATCAGTTTCAAGGATTGGGGACCGAAAGCAGATCTCAGATATGGCGATCGTTATCACTATTTGGTAAACACTCCATCAAAGTTCATCGGGGCATCCTCCAAGGTATACAGACATGTCATATTGTATGTATGCAATGTAGATAGCTGGAATTGACATATGGTACTTGTAAATCGACTTAGTAATCAGCAAATTATTGACGTGGGGCCAAGAAGGGAGGGACTGTATTACACTGACAGGTAATCGAGTAGTTAATGAATTGGTTTCCCACTGATGTACCCTAGTTGCCGCCCCCTATTTAGAAAGTTGCTTGCATAGGTTAGATAAGCGTATGACAGGTATGGGTTACATACAAAATTGGTCATTCTTGTAGTCACACTCCTGTGAGAGCTGCCTAGCATGGGCCTGTATGGGCTATTGTAGGCAGGGTAAATTAGTCTCACTCTTGTAGGAGCTGTCTAGCATGGGGCTATTGACCTACTGCAGTTATCCTCTCTTCTTAATCTTTAAGTTAGGTCTTAAGTTAGGTCAAGTTGGTTGGGTTAGCTTGGTTTGGAATTTAAAAAAAAAAAAGTAATTTCCAACGGAAATGAATGTCAGATTTCAAATTAATCACACTATAAAACATTTAAAAATGAAAACTTTCGAGCTTCAAGGTAAGTTGGGTGTAATTTTGGAAATTTACCAAGAATATTTACTTATTTTGGAAATTTCAGTAATTACAGACCTACAAACATACAAACAGCCTATACACTGATGTTTTAAGTAGTTTTACATAAAATGCATGATTGACAGTATAGGCCAAAACTGTCAAAACTACTCTTGAAATTAACATTTACATTACAACTGAAACAACATTGGCACAGATTTAAATTAAGGTTAGTTATTTCATGCTGATGAGTACCATAACATAAAACTAAAAGACTTCAACAATATAGTTTTTTATGATTTTACATTTTATATTAACAAAAAAAAAAAAATCTCAGTAGCTACATACCTGGTAAAAGAAATATATTGGGGGCTCTTGATATAAGGACATTATTTATCCTCTTATTTGTAATTAAAGTATTTTTGTTCTAAGTGGAAAATGTACATTTTTAATTGGAGCATGTACTGACAGTTTTGCTTTCTGTGGAGAAACATTTTTTTCTAAATAAAATAGAAAGTTATAAATAGTAGTACTATTATAGTAACTTTGCTTCAGTTTTAATTGCAACATTGTTTAGCACACAGGCTCACAGTGGTATACATATAAGTTTTATAATGAAGTCTTGAACAATATTCCGAACTGCAGTATTATTATCATCCACCATGACACAAATAACAGTTTCAAATGAATCAGAGTGAAAAACATTGAAAAGATAAAAATATAAGCTTTAACCTAACCAAAAGTAACCTAACTTCCTTACCTAACCTAACTTCAGGTATGACCTAACCTGTAATTTAATCGGTTTTACTTACGCATCTAACATTCTGGATCATCACTGCTATATCAGATTTGGTTTTGGTGAAACTCTGGAATAATATCAAATCATGGCCTGTGACATGGACCCTCCCCCTCTTTTCCCACGCACACTCATGGCCGTGTGGGTCTTGTGCTCTGACATTAACACAATTAGGATATCCCACGACACCTGCAGCTGCTAAGAATGGTAAATATGCCCGTATCTACTCACAAATCATCGGCTCACCTGATATGCTTGCGACAGAGCCGGGAGTAGGCGGTCGGCTGCCAATTCTCCCTCTTCATGGCAGCTATCCACTTCTCTCGTCTTTCCCCATTGGCTAGAAACCGGTTGAAGTTTACCCCTCTTCCAGTTTTCTGCCATGTCTTACAGCTGAAGGTTCAACAGCGGAACACCATTGTGGATTAAGCAATTCTCCCTCTCTAGACGTCCGACAATTTGCCGTCTAATATGGCGCTGTAAACAAAAGGCACATGCCTTGTGACGTCACGTGGAAAACATCTCTACTACAGTCCAACCTCTGTCTTCTGAACGATGGTAGAGCGACTCGTGTAGATGATCATACTGGTAACTTTTCAACTACTGACTTGTCTCTGGCCTCCCCAGGTATACATCAAGACTTCTCGTGGGATCCTTACGACGACTCTTTGAGAAGTGATCACTTACCCATCTGTCTTTCTCATACACGCGACATTGTTCGGACCCTCCACCCCCAAAATTTAACTATAAGAAAGCAGATTGGGGATCCTTCTCAAGGATCGCCAATTTAGATATGTCTGGGGAGACCATAGATGTTAAGGTCGAAAACCTAACCAATTCCATATTGTACGCAGCTGAGGCTGCTATTTCCAAGACTCCTACAGTTCATGCGAAACATAGAGCACATTGGTGGACGCCGGATTGCCGACAAGCACTAAGGAAACGCAATAGGAGATACAGGATTTTTGATAGTCAGCCTACGGAGGAAAATTTTACTGCATACAAACAGGCACGAGTTGAGACAAAGAGAATAATAAGAAGGGCCAAACGTGACTCCTGGCAGTCCTTTGTGTCCACGGTGATTCGTACTACACCGTTAAATAAAGTCTGGTCCACTATCAGAATAATAAATAATAAAGGCCCATACTTCCCTGTGACCACACTGCATGTCAATAATAACATCTATGATGATCCCATGGACGTTGCTAACATCCTTGCCAGGAGTTTTTCTTATGTTAGTAGCTCAGCCAATCATCATCCGCGTTTCCAACATCATAAACACATGGCTGAGCTACAGATGTTAGACTTTGCCACAGAAGACGTAGACTCTCACCAACCAAGAGTTTACGCTAGATGAACTGCTCCTTGTCCTTAAATCCTGTAAAGACACCAACCCTGGACCAGACACCATCACGTACAGTACGATCCAGCATCTTAATCAGGACAACCTGATTAAAATCTACAACGAAATTTGGGCGTCTCGAACGTTCCCAAACTCATGGCACTTTGCCCACGTCATACCGATACCCAAAGAGGCTGGTCGACTTATGAATCCCAATTCATTTCGTCCTATTGTGTTGACTTCTTGTCTATGTAAGGTCATGGAACGAATGGTTAATAATATGCTTCTTTTTGTTTTAGAGTCTAAGAATTTGTTAGATAATCAACAGTGTGGCTTCCGTAAATACAGAAGTTCACTAGATCATTTAATGAATTTGGAGCATTGTACTGCAGAGGCATTTGCCAATAAAGAATTCATGATAGGGGTGTTCTTGAACATCCATAAAGCCTATGACATGACATGGCGACACGTATGCTAATGAAGCTCTGTACTTATGGTTTAAGAGGAAATTTGCGTATTTTCATTTCAAATTTCTTAAGGGACTGGACTTCTCTGTCAAATTGCCCCGTAACGTAACATCGGATATATTTATCCAGGAAAACGGGGTGCCGCAGGGAAGTGTGCTTAGTCCTACTTTATTTAGTATTATGATCAATATTCTGTCATCAGCTTCCATCCCGAGGAATCTTAAATACTCGCTCTACCCTCACGATTGTGCAATATGGCACTCCTCCCGTAATGTACAATTTACGGCTGGGCTGATTCAAGCAGTCCTTGACTCCGTCCACCAATGGGCATTGCAGTGGGGATTTAAGTTTTCCGTCCCTAAGTGTGCCGCTGCAGTTTTCATTAATCGTAACATACCTAATTTGTGCTTAACCTTGGATAATCAGGCTGTACCTTTTCAAAATTCTGTAAAGTTTTTGGGCCTAAATTTTGATCGTCGTTTGAACTTTAAAATTCATGTTAATAATTTGCTTGGTCGTTGCAATAAACTGGTAAATGTCCTGAAGTACCTAGCGGGTACTACATGGGGTGCCGACAGAAAATCTTTATTAATAGTGTATAAGTCCCTTATTAGATCCAAGCCAGTCTATGGCGCACAGGTATATGGCTCGGCATCCAATGCCATACTGGGGAGGTTGGATGTGTTACAGAATAAATGTTTGCGAATGTGTCTTGGAGCCGTCCAGTGTACACGTGTAGCTCGAATGAAGGGGGAGGCGAATGTTCCTCCCCTCCGTATTTGCCGAGACCATCTGGCCCTGCCCTACGGTGTGCGGAAATGAGAAGTAATATCGGCAATGGGGCCTGTACTCCCCTGCGTCAACACCACCGTCCTATGCGGAGGGGGAGGGGGTGCGTCGGCCACTTGCCGTTCGCCTCCACTTACTGACTCAGGAGCTTGGTGTGGACCTCAGTGACTGTGACAAATTGGTGTTTAAAAATATGGTATACTTTAGAAGTAACCAACGTTACCGATTTTCATTATATTATCATGGTTCCCTGCACCTAAGACCATGGTGCCGGAGGCGGAGGTCCGCCATTTGTTTCGTAACATCATCGTTCGTCACTTGGGGTCCCACCAATTGTACACCGATGGCTCCAAGTCGAGTGAATGTGTGGGTGCTAGTGTGTGGTCAACTGAATGTGCCCTCAGGTATCGGTTGCCGACTCATACATCTGTGTTTACCTCCGAACATTTTGCTATTTGCATAGCCATAGACTATATGCTCTAAATTCTCGGCATGACTCATTTGTCATATTTTCATATTCGAAATCGGCCCTTCAGGCAATTGCATCTTGCACTACGAACTCGCACGAGATCCAGAGCAGCATTGTTAAAAAAACTGCATCCAACAAGTCATTCACGCTGATCTGGGTGCCTGGTCATTGTCGTATCTACGGCAATGAGCAGGCTGACTTACTTGCAAAGTCGGCTGTAGAGCTCGAGGAGACTTGGGACGTTCCTCGTGATCTACGGCCGAGTTTCTCTCTCGGAAAGAAATCAATAAATCTTCTCTGGCAAGGTCAGTGGACCAGACTAAATACTCCAACATGTAAGGCGTACCTGGGTGACTGGGATACTGCCAACCGTCCCTGTCGCCTGGAAGAAAAAGTGTTGGCTCGTTTGCGGCTTAACGCAACCATTATAACTCATGTGAAACCATATATGGAAAGACGATTCCCACCTCACTGTCACATCTGTGATGCGGTGTTATCCATCAATCATATCCTGTGCTGTCGGCGATTTATTCGGGAACGCGCTTCACTTATAAATTACTGCAGCGCAGCACACATCCCCTTCACCTTTTCCACCATCCTGGGTGATGGGGATATTGTTATGACTGATAAACTGATGGTTTTCTCGAGAGAGACCGTACTGATCAAAGTGATGTGACCTTTTTACTGTATGGTTATGGTTTTTATCGACTGTAAATATGTATATACTGTACTATTCATTAGGGTTGACAGTTGACGTATTTGAAATAGTTCGTGCTTCCTTTTGATCTATTTCTATTATAGATGTCCCCTACATTAAACTCCGTTCCTCGCCTGACAGGCAACAACTGATGAGTGCAAGTGTGCAATGAAGAAAGATAATGGGCATTTTCAGAAGATGGTGGTCTGTTGGGTGAGGTCTTTCACGTTTTGTATATATGTAAATTCTTTATACCTTCCTGTAAATGTTATCTTAATTAAGGGCGACAGTTGACGTATATGGAATAGTTCCTGACTCCTCTGGTTCTCCTTCATATACTGATGTTCCGTATATTATTTTCTGCCTCGACTGACAGTCAGCAGCTGATATTACCAGATTCGTACATTACCTTCAGTGCTACTAATATTCCCATCTCCAAAAGTGTTGAAATTCTTGGTGTCTCACTTAACAGTGCCCTCAGCTGGACCTCTCATGTCAGATCACTTGCTAAAACCGCCTCAAAGAAACTTGGATTATTGTACAGAGTCCGTAACTTCTTCGCCGATGAGCAGTTAGCTATAATTTATAAGAGTCATGTGCGCTCTCAGCTTGAATATTGCTCACCCTTGTGGAATGGTTGTGTAGAGGTTGCATTAAGACAACCAGACAAAATTCAGAATAAAGCTGATAGAATCATTAACAACCCTGCCATTACATATAAACTACCTCCCCTGCAAGTAAGAAGGAATGTTGCCTCCCTTGCATTATTTTACAGATATTTTTTGGGCAAATGCTCAGACGAAGTTGAGTCCATGGTGCCACCTCTCCATGCCTTCCCTCGTGCTACACGGGCATCTGGTAGCGCTCATGACTGGAATGTCACTTAACCATATTGCAGAATTTCTGCCTATCAGAATTCTTTCATTCCCCGAACTGCATCTCTCTGGAACTCGCTTTCGCAGAGTTGTTTTCCTCCAAATTATAACCTACAACTGTTCAAGTCTAACTGTTACAGATATTTTATGAACAGAGGACAGCAGTAATCTGGTGTATGGATTATTTTTTTTTCCCTATTTGTTTTTCCTTCCTCCGTTCTGTTATTTAAAAATATATATATATATATATATATATATATATATATATATATATATATATATATATATATATATATATATATATAATGTAGAAAGGCATTGCATATCTGCAGTCCATGGTGTTCTCTTGGTCGAGGCATTTTTACCATTAGTGTAGGTTTAGTTATTTGTATCTTTAGGCATGAGTATAGGTTAGCGATTTGTCTATTAGGTTTAGATTTAGGGTTTTTAGATTAGGCATATATATGTATTTTTTGTCTAAATATATATATATATATATATATATATATATATATATATATATATATATATATATATATATATATATATATTGTTACGGAACAGAGAAAGATAATGTACACTTTAAGTGAGAATACTAAAAAATCACTACTGTCCCGTAAAGTTCCAGGTTCAAAACAAAAGAGTTAGGTAAAATTACAAGTTAAAGTTTAATGCTCAAACTAACAACAAAACATTCAGGACTCATAAGGATAATGTAATGGCAAAAACAGGTTAAATATATGGTTAACTGCAATAGCCTCTATTAACACGAAATTAGCATGAGTAAATTTATCTAAGTCAGCCCTGATGAAATGAAAAACACTGGGTAATGCTCAGTTAATGGAAGATAAATAATTACAGATACAAACTATTATTACCATTGGCTGACAAAATGAATTCTACACAATTTACAAAAACTTTCCAGGCCTAAGAATTAACCTTATGCTATACAGTACAAGAACAAAATGCAATAACACTTATACTCAAATCACACAGCTGCTAGATGGTTGGAGACTTCCTGAGAAATTCACAATAATAATAACTATACAGAGGAGGACAGAGATGTGAACAAAATGAGGAGCAGATCTAAGTGGCAATGATGCAGAGACTGAGCTCATTATATAGGGGCCAGCAGAGCTTGATACAACTTGTAAGAAGGACGCGCAAATGAAGCCATGGGGACAAAGAGATGAAAATCCCTCACTGAACAACAGAAAGGACGACTTACTCTACTATAACGGTAGAAGGGGGGGACTGAGGCAGAACACGCTCGTGATCAAACATGCAGCATACTGTGCGTTAAAATTACACAAAAAGGATGATGAAATCATAGGCTATGTAACACCTCCCCACAAAGAAAAAGAAATTTACAAAGGAAATTTCTTATTACTCTAAAACAATCTGTCTAAAGTCTAGATAAACAATCTGGAATAACATTTTCTTTCCCCTTGACATGTTGTATGTCTAATGAATACTCCTGAAGAAGTAGACTCCATCTTGTCAATCTCTGATTTTTATCTTTAAACTTACTAAGGAATTTCAGTGGGTTATGATCGGTATAAATGACTATGGGGTCAAAACCAGAACACAAATAAAATGAAAAATGCTGTAAACCCAAAATCAAGGCCAAAAGCTCTTTCTCAATAGTTGAGTAGTTCTTTTGAGGTGGAGTAAACTTCTTACTGTAATAAGATACAGGATGTTCAATACCCTGATCATCCTCTTGCAGCAAAACAGCCCCAGCTCCTGTATCACTTGCATCAACAGCCATCTTAAAAGGCTTTGCAAAATTTGGAGTAGCGAGCACTGGCTGACTTAATAGAATAGCTTTAAGTTTGTTGAAAGAGGATTCACAGTTATCGGTCCAGACAAATTTAACTCCCTTTTTCAGTAGGTCTGTAAGTGGTGATACAAGAATAGAAAAGTTAAGAACAAATCTCCTGTAATAACCTACCATTCCCAAAAATCTTTGTAGCTCTTTCCTACTTTTAGGTCTGGGAAGATCACTTATAACCTGAACCTTAGCTGCTGGTGGTGCAACATGTCCATCACCAATTACGTACCCAAGGTACTGAACTTTAGCTTGACCAAACTCACACTTTGATAAATTAGCTACAAGATTAGCCTGAACCAAACGCTCAAGAAATTTACTGACATGGCATAGGTGATCTTTCCAGTTGTCACTGAAGATTAATACATCATCAATATAAACAACACACCCTGCCAAACCCTCTGTTACAACATTCATGAGCTTCTGAAATGTGGCTGGTGCATTCTTCATGCCATATGGCATTACAGAACATGCAAAAGTCTTTCCTAGTGTTACAAAACATGAGATCTCCCTAGCACGTTCAGTCATAGGTACTTGCCAGTATCCCTTTAACAAATCAAACTTACTTATGTACCTAGCCTTTCCGATTTTGTCTATGCAATCTTCCACGCGAGGGAGAGGGTAAGTGTCTGTTTTGGTTATCTGATTAACACGTCTGTAGTCAATGCAAAGCCGCTGTGACCCACCTGGCTTAGGGACTAGAGTGACAGGAGAACTCCACTCGCTCTGACAGGGCTCAATCATCTTGTGGTCCAACAGGTAGCCAAGCTCCTTCTCGATGAGAGAAACTTTCACTGGGTTCACACGGTAAGGAGGCAGTTTAATTGACTTTGCGTCTCCAACATCGACATCATGCATCAACACAGTGGTTCTTCCTGGAGTGGCACGGAACACTTGCGGGTACTCCTGCAGTAATGCCGAAAACTCTTGCCTTTCCTCGGAAGCTAGATGATAAAGCTTAGTCTGGAGATCATTCATGATATCAGGATTCTTCCCCAAACTATCAGTCAGGCTCATACTGCATGGGAGAGCTTCACTTGCAGACTCGGGTGGAACAGCTACAGTGCAGACTGGGTTATTTTCGTCCCGCCTGTGATATAACTTTAGCATGTTGATGTGACATAGTTGCTTGTTCTTTCTACGATCTGGTGTGGCGATGACATAGTTGACATCACTTAGTTTCTTCTCCACGAAATAAGGACCACTAAACTTGGCTGGAAGAGGTTGCCCATGCACTGGTAGCAGAATCAAAACCTGATCTCCTGGCTGAAAGTGGCGTAACCTGGACTTCTTATCATACCAAGTCTTCATCTTCTCCTGAGCAGCTCCTAAATTCTCTCTCGCCAGCTGTAAAGCAGTGGACAGCCGTTCTTTGAACTTCATCACATACTCCAGCAGGTTGACGTCATCTTCCTCCGACAGCCAGCATTCCTTGAGTAGCTTAAGGGGTCCTCTTACTTCATGGCCAAACAGTAGTTCAAAAGGTGAGAAGCCCAGTGATTCATTTGGAGATTCTCTTGCGGCAAACACAACGAATGGAAGACCTTTATCCCAGTCTTTCTGATGTTCCAAACAGTATTTCTTGAGCATCGATTTAAGTGTTTGATGATATCTCTCCAACGCTCCTTGGGTCTGGGGATGGTAAGCTGAAGACGTGATCTGGGTGATGCCCAACTCTTTCAGAGACTGCTTGAAAACATTCGACATGAAATTACTTCCCCGGTCTGACTGTACCTCCTTGGGCAGACCAAACTTTGTGAAGAACCCTAGCATTTCCTTAACCACGTTCCTTGCTGAGATATTTCTAAGTGGAATGGCTTCAGGATAACGAGTAGCCATATCAATCAGGGTCAACACATAAGAAAATCCTGAAGAAGTCTTAGGAAGAGGGCCCACAATATCCACCAAGACACGGGTGAAAGGCGCCTCAAAAGGAGGAATGGGAACTAGAGGTGCAACCTTTTCTGTCTGATTACACTTCCCCACAACTTGACAGGTGTGACAAGACTTACAATACCAGGAAACATCCCTGAAGATACCTAGCCAGTAGAAGTGTTTCAAAATGCGTGCCACAGTCTTCCTCACTCCAAGGTGTCCTGCCAAACTGGAATCATGAGCCACTCTAATAATATCCTGCCTTCAAACACGAGTGATGACAACTTGATGTACAACCTCCCATTCACAGTCGGCTGATGCTGTTGGGGGTCTCCACTTCCTCATAAGTACTCCTGACTTTACATAATAACAAGTAGAAGCACCGGCTGACTCTTCTTCACTATAAGCAGATTTAGCTAGACCTTTCAACTCAGGGTCAGCAACCTGCAACTCAACCAACTCTTGACGAGACAAATTATCAACACTACGGGGTACTGCCTCATCTGGTGAGTGGTCCAAATTAGCAAGAAAAGTGTCAGCTAGGATAACATCATCATCATCATCATCCTCTAAATCACCAGTAACTTTAGACTTAGCCCTAGTGACAGCACATGCAGGGAACACATCAGGGACATCACAATCCTGGGTCGCAGCCACTGGCTCACTAGACAACTGAGGAGCTGAACACACTTGACTTCCACCAATATCATTTCCAAGTAAGAAAGTTACACCTGACATTGGGAGTGTCTCAACCAACCCAACCATAACGGAACCATTAACAAAACCAGACTCTAAATTCACTCTGCACAGAAGGACAGAGAAGTAATTATTCCCTACACCTTGTAAGATTACAGTTTCATCAGAGGAATTAACATTAGAGCCTAGAACACTGGTCAGCATAAGGGATTGGCAAGCACCTGTGTCACGATATATTTTAACTGATTTTCTGTCATTACTGTCCAGAGGACTGACAAAACCATCAGACAGGAAATTAGCACATGAACTCTTGAGAGTGTCACCCACGTTACTGCTCAAAAGAGGAGCTCCATCATGAGAATTTAAGTTACCCCTCAAAGCAGGTTCAGTTAACTCAGTTAAAGAATTCTGGGAACTCTCAAGGGTGGACACTAGACCAATTGACTGAATATTTAAAGACTCCTTTTTGTTCACATCACGCTGTCTCCTGAAACATTTCTCCGTAGTATGACCAAGCTTACTACAATAAGTACATTTACTTTTCTGAAATCTAGAGGTGAAGCTGGTTTTTACTTCCTGAAAAACATCATCTTTATTCTCTTTCCTGTTACCTGTACTCTGAGTAGAGGCAACGTACTTACTCTCAGCTTTCCCTTTTTCTTTAGAATATCTTTTGTGAGTGAGAACATATTCATCAGCTAAAACTGCAGCATCAGACAAATTATCTATTCTTTTCTCATCAAGATATAGGCTTACATCTTTATAAATACACCTCTTGAAGTCCTCCAGCAAAATCATCTGCTTAAATTTACCAAAATCAGAATCCACATTCTTAAAATTTAACCACTGCTCCAACAGATCTTCTTTGATTTTTGCATACTCAACATGGGATTTTTTTTTTTTTTTTTTTATGTGTCCGACTCTGGGCATAGGCTTCACAGCCTGCTATCAAGGCTCAGCAGTCCTCCTACATACCATACACCTCTACATGTCACCACTTCGGTGCTAACACCCACCGTCCATATTGAATACATGCTAGGGCTGTCTCATACAGGACTGGTGTAACGGTATTGCTTATCTTGCTTGTAAGTTGTCCTAAATTTTACTCTATAGGCTTCAGGAACAAGCTCATACAGTAGGCCTTAAGAATCAAGCTCTTAACTACATCATAATTATCAGATTGATCCTGAGGCAAAGATGCATAAGTTACTTGAGCTTTACCGGTGAGAACAGTTTGAAGGAGTACCGGCCAATTCTCCTTGGGCCAATTAAAACCTGTAGCTACCCTCTCAAACAACTGAAAATACTTTGTTAAATCAGATTCATTAAAAGGAGGGACAAGTTTAATATTTTTAGCCACATCAAAATCATCAGAGCTAGATGATCCAGTTCCACCTTGTTTCATGCGATACTCATGGTCTGCCTGAATCCTAGCAAGTTCAATTTGTGCCTGAGCCTGTACCTGTGCCTCTTGAATACGAGCATTTGCCTCCTTAACATCAGCCTCTTTACCACGTGCTTGAAATTCAGCTTCCTTCACACGAGCCTCCTGCAGGGCTAGCTGTAACTTAGCTAATTCAATCTGCGTTTGCTCATTTGGAGGAGTTACATTAAACAAGCATTCATTAATCATGTCAACAATTTGATCTTTAGAATGATGAGAGCGAACAGCGATTCCCAATTGTTGAGCAACGAGCTTAAGTTCATTCTTTGCTCTGTTTCCTATATCACACACTGTTTGCACATTTGACAAAAATCTTTGGCTTCATCTCTTTAGTAATAGTAGACATCATGAATAAGTAACAGTCACAAAATATCAAGCAATATCCTTATGATAATATCCTGAATATCCTGATAAGAGGTCGCCAAATTTATGTTACGGAACAGAGAAAGATAATGTACACTTTAAGTGAGAATACTAAAAAAATCACTACTGTCCCGTAAAGTTCCAGGTTCAAAACAAAAGAGTTAGGTAAAATTACAAGTTAAAGTTTAATGCTCAAACTAACAACAAAACATTCAAGACTCATAAGGATAATGTAATGGCAAAAACAGGTTAAATATATGGTTAACTGCAATAGCCTCTATTAACACGAATTAGTATGAGTAAATTTTTCTAAGTCAGCCCTGATGAAATGAAAAACACTGGGTAATGCTCAGTTAATGCAAGATAAATAATTACAGATACAAACTATTATTACCACTGGCTGACAAAATGAATTCTACACAATTTACAAAAACTTTCCAGGCCTAAGAATTAACCTTATGCTATACAGTACAAGAACAAAATGCAATAACACTTATACTCAAATCACACAGCTGCTAGATGGTTGGAGACTTCCTGAGAAATTCACAATAATAATAACTGTACAGGGGAGGACAGAGATGTGAACAAAATGAGGAGTAGATCTAAGTGGCAATGATGCAGAGACTGAGCTCATTATATAGGGGCCAGCAGAGCTTGATACAACTTGTAAGAAGGACGCGCAAATGAAGCCATGGGGACAAAGAGATGAAAATCCCTCACTGAACAACAGAAAGGACGACTTACTCTACTATAACGGTAGAAGGGGGGGACTGAGGCAGAACACGCTCGTGATCAAACATGCAGCATACTGTGCGTTAAAATTACACAAAGGATGATGAAATCATAGGCTATGTAACACTATATATATATGGCCTTAATGACGAGGAGCTTCGGCCCCAATGGTCGATAGGCCAAAATAAAAAAGAAAATCCAGAGATTTCTTACACTACTTAACACTCTGAATTATTTAGCATACAAACTAAATTAAAATTACATAAATTAACAACCACATAAATAAAACACTACAGTATAGAGAAAAAGAGCTCAAAAATCAATGTACAACTTACGAAATACCTCCTGTTATGCTAGGTGTTCTTAGGCCGACTTCTCGTCCTTAGAACATGTTAAACAGCGTGTTCTGCGCCCCGACTTCTCGGGTACAGACACGGTGCAGCCTTGGGTTCTTTGTTCCCGACCTGGTAAGTACTAGCAACGAAGGAAAACACAAACACCACTGGTCAAAAGGCACACTTATATATTATAAAAAGACAAACACACTTTTCTATGAGCAAAACTGAGAAACTTACAATGACAGAATAATGTTTACAACAATCACTTTCCACCTAGTTCAGGAAGTCTGGCCTATGCGCGGAATTACACCTTCCGGAAGTAGGGTTATGTCCACACAGTGTAACAGACAATATTTCACAAAATTTGTCAGGTACACCATATTCACACATACGGGCAGCATAATACAGTACACCCATTCCGACAGGAGTGTGACATAGATGACAACATATATTCAAGCCCTTAAAGCCTAGGCATGACATAGACGAGGCCCTAGCTAGTACAATATATATGCGTGAAATGGACGATGCCCTAGCTAATCTTAGGCTATGTGCACGTCACATAGGACGAGAGTATATGATGTCTCACACGATTGGGGGGAAGGGGGGGAGGGGTATTAGTGAGTCTAGGGTGGGTTTATTCACGTGGGGGACAGGGACTTGAGGTCTGGGGAAGGGAGGGAGAGCTCACTGGGGTAAGATCACTCTGATGTATATTGTCCTGTGGGGGGGGGGGCGTCATTGAGAGGAGGGTCGTCACTGTCGGGGAACCGACCCGGGGGGAGGGGAGAGGTGTCGAACACTCCGCGCGCAAGATCACAGGTAGAGTTCACTATGGCACGCTGGGGGGGGAATAACACCGCGGCTGCTGGGGGAGGAGAGAGGAGGAAAGGGGGGGGTGGATCACTGGGGAAGGTTGTACAACACTGGGGAGACACGCCGCAGGTACGGGGAGGAATCACAGGGGTTAGTTCACTCGGGGAGGGGTTGAACAGCACTGGGGAAATGTACAGTATAATCATAGTGTCTGGTACTCACGACTCGTGCGGAGGGGAAGACACGGCTTGCGCCACAGCTCCGATGGAGCATGCCCTCCTTCCGCTGGGGTCAGGATTCCTGTCTTTGCGACGGTTGGAGGAGGAGGTCGGACGAACTCTCTCTGCTTCTGCCACAGCTCCGATGGAGCGTGCCCTCCTTCCGAAGGGGAAGGGTTTGTCCCAGGGATGGTGGAAGAAAGAGGTCAGACGAACTCTCTCGACTTCTGCCACAGCTCCGATGGAGCGTGCCCTCCTCCCGTCGAAGTAGGGAGATTGCAACCCTTGAGGCTCCTCCTGAGTCCTCTGTTAAATAGGAGGCCGATCCAGGGGACTCGGTGTCTGGGGGTTTGCTTGGAACTTTGCCACTGCAAGTCCCACCCCGATTCTGGCGAGCGTACCCTCTGCTGAAGAGTAGTGTACTTTTCCTGTACACTGCTGGGTGGTCTGGCTGCGGGGAAGAGGGGCACCGGGTCACGGGAGAGATATGTCGCTTTTGCCTGGACGGTGAGTCAGGTAAGCCAGCCTCTCCGTCATCCCCTTGTGGGGTGGGTATCACCCCCTCATACTCTGCTCCTGGGGTGGTGGTGTTGGGTTCACCCCGCCTCGCAAGTATTTCAGAGCACTAGCTGCAGAGCTGGGGTTCTCTTTTGAGACAGGAACTAGAATACATAACAAGAGGAACAGGGCATAATAATCGGCTGACCAATCACCAACCTTACACATATATTGCCTTAATTACGATCTTTACAGTACAACAACAATGATATACATATACAGGTTAAGGGGGACACTGTCAGGCTGATAGACCTTGGCCCGGACTGTGGGGCTGGGCTTCTTACAGGTGGCGACTGGGTGTGGGAGATAGCTTGTCAGGTGTGCCTTCCCATAGGAGGCACGGGACTACTGCCAGGAGTACTGGTTGGAAATTAATGCCAGTGATATTTTTACACATTGCTCTGTAATATCCCATGTTTTTTATACATTTTTACGATAATAATGTGTATTATCTACATCGATTGAGTATTAATATTTTTCAGTTGAAAGATGACACATGAGGCTAATATGTTACCAGTGCGTTCCTATATATTTTGTGATACTCATCCACACTTATAAAAGAAAATATCATAGGCAGTTTAAAAGTTCATTTATCGTAAGGATCCCTAAGGGGAGAAGGGAGACAAGGGGATGCCTGTGCCTGCTCTCTCTGTTCTGGTTTCTGAGTGGGCAGGAGCTCAGCGTCTTGTCTGAAGTTTTTCTTTCTCCTACCCCCATGATGAGTTTGCGTACCGACTTCTATTCCCCTAAAAGGGGAACGAGTCTTGAACCAGTCTGGGAGTGGACTTAACCAAAGTCTGGCAGAGTATTTTTACTTTTGACATTGGATCCAGCGTGGCCATGTCTGTCTTTATAGCAGTATTCAAGTCTTGCCCAGACCTGGTAACAAGTCCAACCTCCCTGTTGTCATCTAGTATATAAAGGAGAAGCAGCATGTAAATAAAAGACCAATTTCCACAATCAGGGTGTTTCGTCAAACTCCTGCATCACCCTGTTCTCCTTCCCAGAAAACCTGAAGGATCAGTGCTACCAAGTATATCTTATACCCTTCTACAAGTCATAGTATGGAGACCCCTTTAAGTTAGGTCCATTTATTATTTTGTTTTAGAATATATTATTAATAACAGTCTCTCAAATAGTTCATATATACTCATAATCTTTAAATTAAAAGTACTGGTCACTTATTTTTATGTGTAAGTGGGTTTTCTGGTGGTTATTTTTCCATCAGTACATAATGGTGGCCTGTACACAGGGGTGATGTCATCCGGACAGGGCTGCTGGTCGGCATGGAGGGAGGCACTTTCCTGGTGGGGCCTTGAACGGGAAGGTGGTCCTCCGGACTGGGACCAAACAGGGCCAGCAGGCGTGCTTGCCTCCGCCTGCTTCTGGAGGAGGGTTGTCTGCAGGTGGGGCTGGGGAGGTCCCACCTTGGGGTCCTAGGGGTGCCCCTGGGTGTCTTGGGGCTGTGGTCTCTGCAGGGTTGGACCACCGTCAGGAGCTGCCTGTGGCGTCCCTTCCTTGTGGAGTCCGTTAGCAGAGGGTGTTATCCAGGGGCAGGCTGCAGGGTGTGGATCCCCAGGCTCGGGATGGGCCCTCACCGCAACTCCTCTAGCTGCAACTCCTCTGGGGGCCTGCACCTGTGTGGAGAGAGAGAGAACTGTCCCACTCGGCCTCTGGGTGGGTGGTGGGCCAAGCCAGGGACTTCCTCCAAAGGGGTAGTCTCAAGGGCTGTGGATGAAGGGCATACAGTGGCTGTCCCTCCCTGCCCGGTGCATACAGTGGCCATCACTGCTGGTCCACAGGCCCTAGACACAACAGCCGAAGTGCCTACAGTGACCGTCACTTCCTGCCTGGTGCATACAGCGGCTGTCACTGCAAGGCTGCTCCCTAAGAAGGTGGCGGATCCTTCCTTCCCGGTGCATACAGTGGCTGTCACCACGGGTCTGCCTCTTCCTGGTTTACCAGCCGAAGTGCGTACTGTGGCCATCACTTCCTGCCCAGTGCGTACAGTGGCTGTCACCACGGGGCTGCAGGGGGTAACAGCTGAAGGGCGTACAGTGGCTGTCACCATGGGGCTGCAGGGGGTAACAGCTGAAGGGCGTACAGTGGCCATCCCTTCCCGGGTGCATACAGTGGCTGTCACCGAGGTGCTGCTTGGGACTGTGCTAAGACGAGTTCCACCCCGATCCTGGTGAGGACTGGCCCGGCTGCGATGTAGTTGACCGAGACTGCGTTCCTGCTGGTGGCCAAGTTGAGAGGAAGAGGGACACAGGGTCTAGGAGCACCTAGGTCCATTTCGCTAGGGCCTTGCACTCTGTCTATGCACCTCCCAGTGGTCTCCTCCTGGGGTGGGTGTGGGGCTGTGGATCCTTCCTAGGGCAGGTGTTGCGACACACTTCCCTGGGTTTCCCGTGGGGGCGGGCATCTCGCCACCATCGATGGGAAGAAAGTCACGTCCCCGTGGCTGGAGGTGGTAGGTGTCTGAGGTGGTGGTCCAATGTGCCGGTGTGAGGTGACGGAGGAGAGTGGTCAAGTGGTGGGTGGGCTGGTTGGGTTCCTGGTGCAGAACGTTTGTGATGTGGAAGGTGGAGGTGTGTGGTGTCTGTAGGAGGAGGTGGAGTAGTTGAGGTGTCCCCCAGATTCCTTGGCATTGCCCCTGGGCTGGGGACCAGATGGCGCATTGAACTTTCATCTCCAGTGATGATGAGTGGTTGAGCTCTCCCGGCTGAATGCTGGCAACAGGTGAGGTGGCCAGGGTTTTATGGGAGCTCCCACGGCAGGTGCAAATCCTCTCGTTGGGGGATTGGATGGGTGGAAACATCCACTGCGCCTGATGCATTCTCAGTGTGATGAGGACTGTGTTGGGTGTGGTTGGGCTTGTTGGGGGTGGTTTTGGTGATGTTGGGGGTGTGGGTGAAGGCGTGACTGCCTACCTGGCTGGTGGGTGGGAGAGACGGCCGGATCTGGTCGTGGTGGTGGTGAGGACAGGCATGGGTGGTGAGGTGGTGGGGCCATGTGGTGCATTGGTTGTTCATGGGTGGGTGGTTGAACGTCCTGGAGGAGTACGTGGGGGTGGTGGTGGGAGTGGGGCTGGTGTGTGGGGTGTGCATGTGGGGGGAACTTGTGGGTGTAGAGGTGGTGGCGAGTGATAATGTGGTGGGTGCACGTGGTGTATCAGCCGGGTGCGGGCGGTGGATTGATTGTCTAGGTGGTAGAGTGTGAGAAGTGGTGGCAGCGGTGGTGGGTGGTGGGCTGCGGCGTGGTTTGGCGTTGGCGGTGGGTGGGAAGTGGGTGTGTGGGGGGGAAATTTTGGTGGGCGTAGGGGTGGTGTTGGGCATTGTGCAGTGTTGATGTTGTGGCGGGGTGACAGGGAGTGGGCAGGGGCATCCCAGAAGATCATCCTGCATGTCTGGTGGTGGTGGCACCGTGGCAGGAGGTGAAGTGTCAGGTGAGGTCGCCAGCGAAGCATTGGGGGGCCCGTGGGAGTGGTGTGGATGTGGAGCGGGGGGAAGGTGGGGTGGGGGAGGTGTTGGTGGATATGGGGATGGGTGAAGGTGAGGAGGAGGAGGAGGGTATAAAGTAGTAATTGTATGAGTCAGAGGAGTGTTCCGGGATGGCGGGAGGTGGTTGGGTGGTATGGTAGGGGGTGGAGTGGGTGCAACCTGGGTGAGTGTTGTCTTGTGGGGCACGAAATAGTCGCACGTGGCAGTTCTACTACGTGCATGTGGTGCCGTGGTGCTGAATACTGACTTGATAGGTGTTGGGGACACTGACGATGGTGTAGGGTCCCTCGAATCGTGGCGAGTGTTTTCTCGGGACCACTAGCTACCACTACCGAGTCTCCTGTCTCGTATGGGTTGGGTGTTTTGATGTCCGGCTGTAGGTCTTGATGCTTTTGCAGGTGGTGCAATCGTCTTTTGAGTTGGTGAAGGGGGTCGGATGTGGAGAGTGGGGAGGATGGTTGGAGGTGGTGTCGGAGGGGTAGAAGGAGAGAGTTTTCTCCAAACATCCATTTGTGGGGGGAGATCTCGTCATCTCTTGGGCAGGTGTTCATGCCCCACTGTATTATTTTAACATGCGCTGGCCAATCCTCATTTTCTGTTTCCTGTATTCAAGCCCACACTTGTTTGAGAAGGGTGCAATGGCTCCTTTCACATACTCCATTCCCTTGGGGCCAGTAGGGGAAGGAGTGGGAGATCTGGTAACTGTACAAGGTGGCCAGTTCTTTCCAGATTTTGCTGGAAAATTCTGGGGCGTTGTCGGAGTGTAGGGCTTGGGGAATCCCTAAGTACAGGAAGACGTGGTGGACAGGTGCTTCGGCTACAGCCATAGCGTGGTGCATCTTGGCTAGGCAGGTGAAGAGGAATTTTGAATAGATGTCCACAAATGTTATGATGAATTTGTACCCAGCTTTGGGTGGCAAGGGCCTGACTACGTCTACGGACAATAGTTGCCATGGTTTGTGGGGGTGATTTTTTCCCAACGGCCCAGGTGTGTGGGTGATGTCTTTACCTAGCAAGCAGGCTCAGCAGGCTTGGATGATTCATTTGGCTAGGTTGGAGGGGCCGGGCATCCAGTAGATGTTGTTGAATACTTGTAAGAGTTTTTTCATGCCAAGATGGATGCCATTGTTGGAATGTAGGTGGGTCATTGCATCAAGGGCGGTATCTGGGTCGAGGACTAAGTGTCCGGCCTGAGTAAACAGGTGGTCGCCGTGTCTGTGGAGCTTGGAGAACACCTGGGGTGGTATCCAGTGTGGGCACTCCTTATCTCGCCGTTGTTGTATGAGGTTGGGGGTGGCGCTGATGGAGTTGATTGGTAGGCAGGACAAGGCATTGGCATTGGTGTGTTGTTTCCCTGGCCTGTAGGCGATTTCAAAATCAAACTCCTCTATGGTCTCTCTCCACCTGATCAGCTGAGCATTATGGGTGTTGGATTCCTGTAGCCACTGGAGAGATTGGTGGTCCCTGATGATCGTGACGTGAGTGCCGGGGAGATAAGCTCGGAAATGCTCCAAAGCCCATATAATGCCTAGGCATTCACGTTTGGTGGCAGCATAATTTTTCTCGGTTTGGTTGAGGGTGGCTGGCACAGGCAATTATGTGTTCTCGCCCCTCTTGGACCTGGGCTAGGACAGGACCAATCGGCACTAGAGACACATCAGTGTACAGGCGAAAGGGCAGGGTGTAGTCGGGGAAGGCAACTGGGGCAGTGATGAGTTTAGATTTGAGTGTGTGGAAGACAGTGATTCGGTCGTTGGTCCAGATGAATGGTTCATCTTTCTTAGTTAGGTCGTGGAGGGGTTTTGTGATGTTGGCAAAATCCTTGACGAAGTGCCGGTAGTAGGAGGTGAGCCCAAGAATGATGTGCATGTTGTAGACATCTTTTGGTAGGGGGAGGTCTGCAATGGCCAGCAGTTTATCGGGATCAGGAGACATGCCTTCTGCTGAGATGATGTGGCCCAGGAAGGAGAGGGATCGTTCACCCAGGACGCATTTAGATGGTATAAGGTTCAGTCCCACCTGATGGATGCACGGGAGGACTTGCTTGAGGCGCTGGAGGTGGTTGGCCCATGTCTGGCTGAAAATGATCACATCATCCAGGTACACCAGGCGGATTTCCCAGGTGAGGCCGCTGAGGACCGACTCCATCAGTCAGGAGAACATGGCGGGGGCATTGCAAAGTCTGAATGGGAGGACAATGAATTCGTAATGTTTACCATTACTGGTGGAAAAAGCTGTTTTTCCTCAGTCCTCGGGGCGGACGGGGACTTGTCAATATCCTGATTGCAGAGCTAAGGTGGAGAACCATGACATTCCGTATAAGGAGTTCAGGGAGTCATCTGTTTTGGGTAGGGGAGTGGCGTCCTTGGTTGTCACGTCACTGAGTCTTCTGTAATCCACACAGAAGCACATGGTGCCATCTTTCTTTTTGATAAGAACGACAGGTGAGGACCACAGGGTGGTGGAGGGAGAGATGACGCTGGCATTGAGCACGTTCTTGACCTGCCGGTCTTCCTCAGTCTGTTGTTTGGGGTTCTTCCACCGTAATGGTTGGCGAATAGGTGGTCTGTGGTGTGGATTTCATGGTTCAGGTACGTGGTGTGGCCGATTTGTGCTGGTCCTGATGAAAATAGGTCTTGGAAGTCCAGGAGGAGTTGTTGGAGGCTGTCAGCTCGGTGAGGTGAGAGGTGTTCAGGTAAGGGGGTAGGGTGGCGGGGGATGGGGGGGTTTACAAGGCTCGGCTTCCTCAATTTCTCCCACCACTAATCCTCTGGGGAGGGTGACGGGGGTGTGGAGAGAGTGGCGATGCGTACTGCTCTGAGGTGGGGGGGAAGAAAGGTATGTGACAGTAGGCAGAAGGAGAAGGCCCCAGGTGGTAGGCTGGGGGAGAACAGGACAAAGGTGCTGGTAGGTCTGTTCAGCTGTAGCCAGGCCACGTGCTTGGGGGGGATAGTCAGGGCGGAAGTGATTGTTGCAGGGAAGGTAGGAGGGGGAGGAGTAGGGTGAGCAGGGGGGTTAGTGGGTAGGGTGGAGGACATGGTGGGGGATAGGGTAAGGGGGGTGGTGTGCACGTGCAGAGTGGCTGAGCAGGGGAGTCTGGAGGTTTTTGAAACTGGAGGTGCCGTTTGTGGCAGTTGATGTTGGTGTGTAGTTTCTGTAGAAGGTCCAGTCCCAGGTAGCCATCATAGGCACAGCAGGTTGAGTTGAAGACAGTCAACTTGTGTTTGGTGGAAACTTGCTGGTAGGTGTTGGCTCATAAGGGCCCGGGTCTCCCAATGTATTGGCAGGGGTCCATCCCCCATGTCTATGAGGTGAGCTGAGGTGGGGAAAAGTGGGCCAAAGGCCAAGGTGTGGTGGGAGGAGAAGTGTGTTTAGAGGCAAGATCTGGCCGCTCGTGTGTCAACCAGTAGCCTTGCTTTTACCCCATTCAGTCTCATCTTGTTGTAGACTGGGGGGCGGTATTTCTGCCAGATGGCCCCTGCCACCATGGGGAGGTGCAGGGATGGTCCTAATAATCCAGCTGTTGTGGGGCATCTTCCTCCTCAGGCTCCATTTCCTTGGAATGGGCGTAGTCAGTGGGTGAAGCATCATCCTCAGTGCGTTCGTCATCTAATGATGAGACCTTGTGGTGCCCCTGGGTAATCGTCCTGCACCGGGCAGCCTTCAACTGTTCACGGATGTCATGGAGGGGGCAGCTGCGGCTGCAGGTGGTGAATTCCCATGGGTTGATGGATATTAGGTTCGGGTTTTCCTTGGGATTGGGGTGTCTCATGGTAGGGTGCGCCCTGGGTACGAAAGGTGTTGATGAAGGGCTTGGGTGGGTGGGGGGCATCCGTTGCTTCTGGTGTTGCCCAGTCCTCTGGATGGGGAACTTGCTTACTGCACCGATGTGTTGGGGGGTGGAGCAGGCAGCTAGGAGGCGCTGCATAAGCTGCACGTCCTTGTCGAGGTCTCCTGAACGGCCGTATATAGTAAAGTGCTCCCTCATGGTGCTGGGGAGGATCCTCAACAGTATGTTAAATATGTGTTGCTCCCAGGTGGCTGCATTGGTCTCCAGGTAGGTGGCAGTGACGAGTTGCCTGGCCTGTATGAGCATGTCATCCAGGTTTCCATCATAGGTGAGGGCATGAAGCTGTGACAGAGCTACGACTCTTCCCAAAGATGGCATGACTGTCTGCGTCACGATTTGTGTAAACTGCTCCCGTTTTAATTCAGGGATGATCTTGGAGGTGATATTTGATACTGCCTTGCCCAGGTGTGGCAGAGTGATGGCTATCGTCTCTGTCATTTTCAAAGCCTATGTCCAGTAGTGGCTTAACAATGGACAGGCACACATTGATGTCATACTGCTCAGGATCGAATTTTGGCAATTGAACGTGAGGTTTGGCTGCCATTGTGCTAGATTTCCCTGTTTTGTTCCTCTCTGTATTCTGATCGGATCAAGAACCAATGCTGGCCACCAGTGTCATGCTAGGTGTTCTTAGGCTGACTTCTCATCCTTAGAACACTAGCTACTGAGCCGGGGTTCTCTTTCGAGACTGGAACTGGAATACACAAGAGGAACAGGGCATAAAATCTCGGCTGACCAATCACCAACCTTGCACGTATAGGCTATTGCCTTAATTACAATCTTTACAGTACAACAACATTGATATACAATTAAATACAGGTTAAGGGAGACACTGTCAGGCTGACAGACCTTGCCAAGGACTGCTGTGGGGCTGGGCTGCTTACAGGTGGCGCCCAGGTGTGGGAGGTAGCTCGTCAGGTATGCCTTCCCATAGGAGGCATGGGACTACTGCCATGGGTGTTGTCATCCGGATGGGGCTGCTGGTCGATGTGGAGGGAGGCCCATTCCTGGCAGGGCCTCAGCCAGGAAGGTGGCCCTTCGGACTGGGGCCGAACAAGGCCAGCAGGCGTGGTTCCCTCCACCTGCTCCTGGAGGAGGGTCGTCTGCAGATGGGGCTGGGGAGGTCCCATCCTGGGGTCCTAGGGGTGCCCTTGGGTGTCTTGGGGCTGCGGCCTCTGCAGGGTCAGACCACCGTCAGGAGCTGCCTGTGGCGTCCCTTCCTTGTGGAATCCATCAGCAGAGGGCATTGTCCACAGGCGGGCTACAGGCGTGGATCACCGGAATTGGGATGGGCCCTCACCAAAACTCTTCTAGCTGCAACTCCTCTGGGGGACGAGAAAGAGAAGCGTCCCACTCGGCCTCTGGATGAGTGGTGGGCTGGGCCAGGGACTTCCTCCAAAGGGGTAGTCTCAAGGTCTGTGGACAAAGGGCATACAGTGGGTGTCCCTTCCTGCCCGGTGCATACGGTGGCTGTCACTGCGGGTCCATGGGCCCTAGAGACAACAGCCGAAGTGTGTACAGTGGCTGTTACTTCCTGCCTGGTGCGTACAGTGGCCGTCACTGCTGGGCTGCCTAATGAGGTGGCAGACGAAGGGTGTATATGGCCGTCCCTTCCTTTCTGGTGCATACAGTGGCTGTCACTGCAGGTCTGCCTCTTTCTGGTTTACTGGGCGAAGTGCATACAGTGGCCATCACTTCCTGCCCAGTGCATACAGTGGCCGTCACCGCAGGGCTGGTTTCAGGTGTGGCTGCAGCCAAAGTGCGTACAGTGGCCGTCACTTCCTGCCCGGTGCATACAGTGGCCGTCACCACAGGGCTGCAGGAGGTAACAGTTGAAGGGGGTACAGTGGCTGTCCCTTCCTTGGTGTGTACAGTGGCCATCACTGCGGTGCTGCTTGGGACTGTACTAAGAAGAGTCACAACCCGATACTGGTGAGGGCTGGCCTGGCTGTGATGTAGTTGGCTGGGACTGCGTTCCTGCTGGTGGCCATGTTGAGAAGAAGAGGGGCGCAGGGTTGTGGGGCACCTAGGCCCATCTCACTCGGGCCTTGTGCTCTCTCTATGGGCCTCCCTGTGGTCTCCTCCTGGTGTGGGTGTGGGGCCGTGGGTCCTTCCTGGGGTGGGTGTTGTGACACCCCTCCCTGGGTTACCCGTGGGGACGGGCATCTCACTTCAACTAGCAAATAGCAAGCTAACTGGCAACTTTGACATAACGGTAAAATGCGAGAAATACTGAGAACCTTCCAGCAAATCTCGCTTCTCGACAATATTAATACTGCTCAGTCTGGGAACAGCTGAAGAGCATGCTGGCCTTCTCTCTTTGTTACTTAAACACTGAAAAGGTTTAGCAAAGTAGGATGGTCAGGATTTAGCTCCGAAGACTGATGAAACGTGAGTTCCAGCTCTCCCTGTCATCATCTTTCCATCCACCTTGGGAGTACCGCCCTGCTTGACTGGTGCTACAGTCTACTTTCCATTTTCCGTGAATATCCTGAATTTGTACCGAAATTCTAGAAAGCAATACTCACAACATTTATAATTACACATACAAATACTTGTTATTCTCCAATCTGTTTTACAATGATCGTCACCATCCACTACTTTACTCATTACTATGCACTTCCCGCATGCATATTTACATCATAGCCTATGTCTTACACTACCTAGACATTGTCGCAAACAAGTCACTGTAAGAGAAAACGCTATGGTGTACCGGTGAAGTACTTGTACAAAATAAATAAATAACTAAAAGTGATGAAGAAAGGGGGAGTGGTGTCGTGTTGGTGGGCGTCTTGGCCATCATCCACCGACTCTATACGACCCACTGATGAAGCGATTTGATATCATATTATGTTCGGGTTAACGCTGCCATCCTATGCTTCTATATACTGCTCTGATGCTAATTATCTCTCCTATATGTTGTGCACGTTATAAACTCCTTTACAATTTATAACGTACTTTATTTAATAATTGCTGACGGGCGTTGGGCCACACTACTGAGCTCTATAATATGGAAAGGCTGTCTCCGCCGCGGGCGTGTGATTTTGCCTGCGATATTGAAACACCAGCACTCAAATTCAGATTTAAATACTTTATTTCCACTAAGCAGTGGTTATAAATAAAGATACACTCGTCGCTTATAATACAAAAACATATATGAATTATGATTTTTTCTCTGCATATTTCAACGAATTATATCGGGTATATTTAGCCAATGAGTATAAAACAACGCCATAGGTTGCTGCAGTGCAGAACTTAACCTTTTGGCACTATCCATGCCATGAAATAGAATGTCCAGATTTATAATGGCCGGAAGAAACATGGAAATATCTACAAGACAGAGTGAACAGAAGAGAAGAGGACATGGAGAATGAAATACCACCCGCGATGAAGCACCACTGGGACGTCACGACCCCCACCACAGGGGGAGACCATGCCGGGGCTTCGAAGGCGTGTGCACTACCCAGGCAGTATGCGCCTATGTCCCCTACTATCTTGCACCCTTATTTTCTGCAACAGACCCAATTAGGAGTACTCAGTGCGAGGGCATTACCCTCCAGCTGAACCAGCCCTCGCTAGGTTAGGGGTGGGGCTGAATATTCAGTCCCACACAGCACCCGAGTGATGGCCACAAGCCGCTAAAGTGGAGAGATGGCCACTAGTCGCTCACTAGCTGCATCCTCCCCCCCCTTTGCAGGGACCAGTGACGGCCACTAGCTGCACAAGTGGAGAGACTGCCGCTAGCTGTTCCCTTCCTGCAGCTGCTGCAGGGAGCGAGACCTCGGTGACAGCCATTAGCAGCACCAGCAGGCAGGTGATGGCCACTAGCTGCACTGTGATTGCCATATCCTCCCCTCCCAGGACCTCGGTGATGGCCATTAGCTGCATCAGTGAAAAAATAATGGCCATTAGCCGTACCCAGTTCACAGTCCATCAAGAGAACAGGGACCCGATGATGGCCACTAGCCACGTCGGGGGATGGGCAACAGCCACTAGCTGCACCTCACCTCACAGGACCTCGGTGACGGCCATTAGCTGCACCTTGCCCTCAGTCCTGCCCAGAAGTTGGGCCCTGGTGATGGCCATTAAGTGCACCGACGGGAAAGGGACGGCCACTAGCTGCCTGACCTGTTGCCCTTGGGACCTCAACGACGGCCACCAGCCACGTCAGGGAGAGACCACCTACCATCTGGCTCTCACCTCATGTGACTTCCCCTCTGGAGGACGTCCTTGCTCAGCCCACCCTTCCTGTGGCCGAGTGGGACGCCCCTCCTGTTCTCCCCAGAGAGGCAGCCCCCAGGAGGAACTACCCTGTCTGAAGGAGGTCTGGCAAGGCCCCATCGTGACCCCAGGAGTGAAAGCAGTCCAGCCGGAGCCCAGATGAGACCACCTGCTGTCGGATTCCCAGAGGAGAGGATGCCGCAGTTCACACCTGATGGTGACCTGACCCAAGGGAGACCGCAGTCCTCAAACTCCCCGAGGCACCCCTCAAACCCTGGGGCGTGACCTCCCCAGCCCCAAGGGACGACAATCCTCTCTCCAGGGTGGGCACAGACAAGCACGCCTGCTCTCCCTATTCAGTCCCAGTCCTAGGGACCAAATGCCCCACCGAGGCCCCACTAAAGATGGATCTCTCTTGACGCCGCCCAGCAGCCCACTCCAGACGATGCAGACCCTGAGGACGGTCCTGTGCCCTCTGAGGGGAGGCACACCTAATGGGATCCCTCCCACACCCGGCTGACACCTGTAGGAGCCCAGGATTTCAGCAGCCCTGTATAAACCCTCCTGTCCTGAGATTAACTTCAGTCCCAGACAGAGCATTGTGTGACAGTGTATTGTGTCCTTGTCATTGCATAAACCCCTCCCCCATCCTGAGACAGACTTTGTACCCAGACAATGTATTGTGTCTTTGTCATACCTGCATTGTATCTGATGGCTCATGAATTTAAGATAGTACACGTGTAAGGTTGTTGCCCAAAGTTTTTATGCCCTGTTCCTCTCATAGTGTATTCTAGTTCCGGTCTCAAAAGAGAACCCCGGCACCACAGCTAGTGTTCCAAGGGTGAGGAGTTGACCTAATAACAGCTAGCATAACACTGGTGGCCAGCGGTGATTCTTGACAGAGGAGCAAAAGAGGGAAATTAACAAAACTAACAAAATGGTGACCAAACCTCATGTGTAATTATCCAAATTCGACTCCCAGCAATGCGATATTAACACCCACCTGTCCATGGTCAAACCACTCCTGGACATAGGGTTTGAAGATGACAGAAAGAAAATAGCAGTTACCCTGCCACACCTGGGCAAAGCAGTGGCCAGTATTGCACTTAAGATTGTCCCAGAGCTGACATGGGCTAATTTCACCCAAATAGTGACCCAGGCCATCACACCATCCCTGGGGAAAAGCCATAGCATTGTCACAGCTCGACACTCTAACCTATGACAGCAACCTGGATGATACACTCATCCAGGCAAGGCGACTTGTCACCATCGCATTCCCGGAGACTGATGCAGCAACCCGGGATCAATACATGTTTAATACACTCCTAAGGATCCTTCCCAGTGTCATCAGAGAACACTTCACGATACATGACCCGACAGGGGATCTAGAATGAGACATCCAAATGGTGCGACATCTCCTAGCCACCCACTCCACCCCGCAACACATCAGCGCCGTGAATAAATTCCCCACTCAGAAGATGGCACCTCACCACAAACCCTGGCCACCCCTAGCCCACGCAAGCTCCCCACCAACACCCAACCTACTCAGGGCACACCCCACCAACAGGCGCCCCACCCCCAAGGAAAACACAAATTTCATTTCAATCAATCCCTGGAAATTCTCCGCCTGCAGCCACAGATGTCCCCTCCATGACATCCGAGAGCAGCTGAAAGCCGCCTGGCGCAGGACAACCACATAAAGGGGCCGAGGACGACACCCCACCGGCCAAATGCACTAACCCCGGGGAAGTGGAACCAGAGGAAGACGAAATTCCATAGCAGCTGGATTTTTAGACCCACCCCTGCACCTCCCCACAGTGGCAGGGGCCACCTCACAGAAACACCACCCCCCAGTCTATGATAAAATGAGACTGAGTGGGGTAAAGGCGAGGCTGCTGGTCAATAGAGGAGTGGCCAGGTCTTGCCTTTACAGCCACTTTTACTCCCGTCACAAATTGGCTTTTGGCCCGCTTTTCCCTACTTCAACTCACCTCATAGATGAGGGGGATGGCCCCCTGCCCATCCGCGGTGAAACCCAGGCCCTGCGAGCCGGCATGCACAGCAAGTCTCTGCCCAACACAAGTTCATCATGTTTGACTCAACCTGCCGTGCATATGACGGTTATTTGGGATTGGGCCTCCTGCAGAAGCTACAAACAAGCATCGATTGTCACAAACTATGCCTCCAGTTCCAGAAGCCACCGGACCCCCTCCCCCAGTCACTCTGCACGTGCATGCACCCCCCTCTCTCTCCCTGCCCTCTGTGTCCTCCACCTCACCCCCACCCCCCACCCCTCCTCACCCTCCATCCCTCACCACCCCTCCTCACCCCACCTTCCCAGTAACTACTGCCTCTGCCCTGACAATCCCCCCCAGCACAAGGCCTGGCTACACCTGAACAGGCCCAGCGGAACCTCCATCCTCTCCTCCTCCAACCTGCCATCCAGAACCCTCTTGGTCTGCCTACTGTCCCCCACCTTCCTCCCCCCCGACATTGGGACAGTACGAATTGCAAATATCTCCACCACCCCCCTCACCCTGCTTTAAGGATTAGTGGTGGGCAAAATGGAAGAAGCCGAGCCTTGTGCCCCCCCTCAGTCACCCCTCGCTACCCTACCCCCACTACCTGAACACCTCTCACCTCACCAAGCAGACAGCCTCTACCCCCTCCTCCTGGACTTCCAAGACCGCTTCGCGTCAGGACCCACCAATATTGGTCACAGCACGTACCTGGCACATGAAATCCATACCACAGGACCCCCAGTTCGCCAACCATTATGGCAGAAGAACCCCAAACAACGAGCTGAGGAAGACCGGCAGGTCCTGGATATACTCGATGCAGGCACCATATCACCTTCCACCAGCCCATGGTCCTTCCCCATCGTTCTGGTCAAAAAGAAAGATGGCACCATGCATTTCTGTGTGAATTACAGATGACTGAACAATGTGACCACCAAGGATGCCACCCCCCTTCCCAGGATAGATGACTCCCTAGACTCCCTGTATGGAGCATCCTGGTTCTCCACCCTGGACCTCCAATCAGGATACTGGCAGGTCTCCACACACCCCGAGGACAGAGGGAAAACAGCCCTTTCCACCAGCAATGGAAAACACTATGAGTTCAACGTACTACCATTCAGACACTGTAACGCTCCCGCCATGTTTCCCAGGTTAATGGAGTCGGTCCTCAGCAGCCTAACCTGAGAAACCTGTCTGGCATACTTAGATGACATAATCATTTTCAGCCAGATATGGGCTGATCACCTCCAGCGCCTAAAAAGGGTCTTCCTGTGCATCCACCAGGCTGGCCTCAAACTCAGACAATGTCTCCTTCCTAGGGCACATTATCTCAAAGGAAGGAATATCACCTGACACTGACAAGCTGCATGCCATTGCAGATATCCCCTTACCCCAAGATCCGCACCTTCGTAGGGCTCACCTCGTACTACCAGCATTTTGTGAAAAGATTTGCAAACATTACCAAGCCCCTCCATGACATGACCAAGAAAGGCAAACCTTTTGCCTGGACCGATGAACGAAGGACGGCATTCCACTAACTGAAAGCCAAGTTCATCTCCGCTCCGATCATCGCTTTCCCCAATTACACCCTACCCTTCCACCTATATACAGATGTGTCCCTGTCAGCAATTGGGGCTGTCCACGCCCAGGTGCAAGAAGGGTGGGAGCACATCATTGCTTGCGCTAGCCACACCCTCAACCAAGCTGAGCGAAAATACGCCACCACCAAATGAGAATGCCTAGGCATCGTATGGGTACTGGAGCATTTTCGCATCCACCTCTCAGGTACGCATGTTACCATCATCACCAACCATCATTTGCTCCAATGGTTTCAACAGTCCAGCACCCACAATGCCCAACTCATCAGATGGAGAGAACTCCTCGAGGAGTTCAACTATGAGATATCCTTTCGCCCCTGCAAGCTTCACACCAATGCCGACTTCCTGTCCCGACTACCGATTAACTCCATCCATATGAACCCACCCACGTACATCAGTGGTGAAACAAGGATCGCCCCCACTGGATACTGCCCCAGGTATTCTCCAAGCTCCACCAACAAGGCGATCACCTGTTCACCCAGTTGGGGCATATAGTGCTCGACCCCAAAACCACCCTTGACACAATGACCCACCTCCACTCCAACAACGGAATTCATCACGGCACTAAGAAACTTTTACAAGTATTCAATGATTCCTATTGGATGCCTGGCCTATCCAATCTGGCCAAGCAAGTCACCCAGGCCTGCTGAGCCTGTGCGCTAGGCAAGGACATCACTCACACACCTGGCCAATCGGGAAGCATCACCACCCACAAGCCCCAGCAATTGTTGTCTATGGACGTCGTGGGCTGCAAATATATCATCACCTTCATGGACACATATTCAAATTTCATCATTGCCTGCCCGGCCAAGGAACACCACACCGTCGCCGTGGCTGATGCCCTTGTCCGCAACGTCTTCCCATACTTTGGCATTCCCCAAGCCCTGCACTCATATAACGCCCTCGAGTTGACCAGCACAGTATGGCGGGAACTCACCATCATCTTCGGCTACCGTATCTCACATCCCTCCCCCTACCGGCCCCAGGGGAATGGAATATGTGAAAGGAGTCATCACACCCTCCTCAACCAGGTGCAGGCTCAGATAAAAGAGACAAAGAATGAGGACTGGCCAGCCCACGTCAAGATTGTGCAGTGAGGGATGAATTCCTGCCCTCGGGATGATGGCATCTCTCCTCACGAACAATAATTGGGGAGGCCCCCCTCCTCCTACCATTGCAACAACACCTTCACCCCTCTTCCACATCCCCTATGTCTGACCTCTTCCACCACCTCAAGAGGCGACTGCATCACCTGCAGAAGCATCAGGACCTACAACCAGATGTCACCTCCTCCAGCCCCTACAAACCATGTGATTCGGTAGTAGTGGCCAAACTACCAACACCCAACAAAGTCTCACCCCAGTTCATGGGACCCTACATCATCACCCATGTCGCCAACCCCAACCAAGTCACAATCGATTACCGCAGCATGCTACGCACTTACTGTAACCGCCACGTACGCCCCTTCCCCACAAAGATCTGCCCATGCCACCACCCCCTGACCCCCACCCACCACGCCACCTCACCACCAACCACCACTCCAAGCTCCCCGTCAGATGCATACACCTTTAACTTCACACCCTCCTCCTCCCTGCCATCCTCCCCCACTTCCGTCCCTCCAGTCAACTCCACCACTACACCTCATGCCTCAGACCACCTCACCACACCAACACAAATCCAGCCAGCTGACCCCAGGACCCCCAGCCGACCCCGGGCCACTCCAGCACTGCACACCACCTGCGGCCATCATTACACCCACACCATCTCCCCCTTCTCTCTCCCCTCACTCCACAGCCCATGCCAAACCAACCACCCACTCCCCAACCACCACCCCTGCCACACCACCACCACACACCGGGACCACCTCAGTGCACCCCGCCACCACATCATGAGGCCGCACTCCCCCCTCACCACCTACACCTACCCTCACCACCACCACCACCCGATCCGGCCACCTGTCACACCCACGGGCCAGATATTCCACCACACCATCACCCACTCCCTGAATCACACCCACACTATCAGGATGGCCTACTCCTACCCCCACACACCCAATAAATCACCTATAACATTACCCGTACACCAGGCCCAGTGGAAACGCCCACCAGCTCCACTCCCCAAAGAGAAGAGCTGCTCCTATCCTGGACGGTTGAATAAAGCCCCAACCATCTCACCAATCACCAGCATTCAGCTAGGGGGCACCGATCGCCCACCACCACCCGCTATGAAGGTACGACGCATCACCTGGGCCCAGCCCACAGGAAGAAACGGCACATCCATGGGACACAACACGTCCTCCAGCTCCTTCAGGAAACAGCCCAGAGCTCCACCTTGAACATCACATATGCCTACCACCGGGACCCAGACACAGTCACCACCCACTGGACCGCCCTCCTCCATCACCTCACACCAGACCACAGTACCACCACCACGGACACCTACTACCTCCAGCCAGGGGGATGTGACTTTTCCCCTCAAAATGGTGGTGAAATACCACCCACGACAAAGCACATCTGGGACGTCACGACCCCCACCACAGGGGGAGACCACAACAGGGCTTCAAAGGTCTGTGCACTACCTGGGCAGTATGGGGGTATGTCCCCTACTACCTTGCGCCCTTATTCCCCGTGACGGACCCAACCAGGAATACTCAGTGCGAGGACATTACCCTCCAGCCGAAACAGCCCTCAGCAGGTTACGGGTGGGGCTGAATATTGAGTCCCAGACAGTACCCGAATGATGGCCACAAGCCGCACAAGTGGAGAGACGACCACTAACCACTCACTAGCTGCATCCTCCCCCCTGCAGGGACCAATGATGGCCACTAGCTGCTCCTCTCCTGCAGCCACTGCAGGGAGCAAGACCTCAGTGACTGCCATTAGCCGCACCAGCAGGAGGGTGACAGCCACTAGCCACACTGTGCCCGCCATCTCCTCTCCTCCCAGGACCTTGGTGATGGCTATTAGCCGCACCAGTGTACGAGTGATGACCATTAGCCACACCCAGCTCACAGTCCGTCAGGAGAACAGGGCCTTGGTGACGACCACTAGCCACGTCGGAGGACGGGCAACGGCCACTAGCCACATCTCCCCTCACAGGACCTCAGTGATGGCCATTAGCTGCACCTCGCCCTCGGTCCTGCCCAGAAGTTGGGCCCTGGTGATGGCCATTAGCCACACCGACAGGAAAGGGACAGCCACTAGCTGCCTGACCCCTGTTGCCCTTGGGACCTCAACGACATCCACCAGCTGTGTCAGGGAGAAACCACCTACCATCCGGCTCTCACCCTCTGTGACTTCCTCTCCAGAAGACGTCCCTTGCTCAGCCCGCCCTTCCTGTGGCCGAGTGGGATGCCCCTCCTGTTCTCCCCACAGAGGCAGCCCCCAGGAGGAACTACCCTGTCTGGAGGAGGTCTGGCAAGGCCCATCGTGACCCAAGGAGTGAAAGCAGTCCAGCCGGCGGCCAGGCGAGACCACCTGCTGTCGGATTCCTGGAGGAGAGGATGCTGCAGCCCACACCTGATGGCGCCCCGACCCAAAGGAGACCGCAGTCCTTGAACTCCCCGAGGCACCCCTCGAATCCTGGGCTGTGACCTCCTCAGCCCCAAGGGACGACTACCCTCCAGACAAATGCACCTGCTTTCTCTATTCGGTCCCAGTCCTAGGGACCGAACACCCCACTGAGGCCCCACTAGAGACAGATCTCTCTCGACAACGCTCAGCAGCCCACTCCAGATGACACAGACCCTGAGGACGTTCCCGTGCCCTCTGAGGGAAGGCACACCTGATGGTACCCCTCCCACACCCGGCCGACACCCATAGGAGTCCAGGATTTCAGAAGCCCTGCATGAACACTCCTGTCTCGAGATTAACTTCAGTCCCAGACAGTGCATTGTGTGGCAGTGTATTGTGTCCTTGTCATTGTATAACCCACCCACCCCTTTCCTGAGACTGACTTTAAATACCCAGACAGTGTATTGCATCTTGTTATGTCTACATTGTATCTGATGGCTCGTGAATTTAAGATAATACACGTGTAAGGTTGTTGCCCAGAATTTTTTGCCCTGTTCCTCTCTTAATGTATTCTAGTTTCGGTCTCAAAAGAGAACCCCGGCTCCACAGCTAGTGTTCTTAGAGAGAGGAGTTGACCTAAAAACAGCTAGCATAACAGAGAGAAAGACTGGAGATAAATGGGACCGTATTAGTGGCATCATGCATGCAGGGATACTGGGGAAGAATCTTCCTGCCCCACCCCAGGGGGCAGTAAAATGCCGGGAATAATCATGGAGGGCACCACAACACCCCCAGGAGGAGCCTATGGAGGGGTGGACAGAGCGCAACCCAACCCTGGGCGACAGGAACGAAAGTCCACCCGGGCCGTGCGCCCCTATGACCCGGACCTCGCCCGCCACCACCATAGCAGGAAAAGGAGACTACCTTGCGGGCGAGCTGACCCTTGACAGGATCTGGGTGGAGCTAGTTTCTCAGCTTCAAGCAGCACCCCAGCGACGGCCAGCAGCCGCGCCCTTTCTGAGATGGTAAGTAACTGCTCATCCATTCAGGAGACGGCCTGTAGCCACTTGGAAGGCTTTCAGGAGATGGCCAGTAGCTGCTCTGCCCTTCAGGAGACGGCCTGTAGCCACTCCCCACTAAGAGCCATGGCCTGCAGCCGGGCTCAGGCGACAGCTGGTAGCCGCGCCCTTAAAAGGCCATGGCCTGTAGCTATGTCACATGGCAGGAAATGATCAAGGCCGGGGTCGTTTCCCCTTCCACCAGCCCCTGGTCCTCTCCTGTAGTTTTCGTAAAGAAGGATGGCACCATGCGATTCTGTGTCGACCACCACCGACTAAACTACTTGACCATCAAGGATGCAGCCCCACTTCCCAGGATAGACGACTCCCTCAATTTCCTGTACAGTGCCTCCTGGTTCTCCGCCCTCGATCTCCGGTCGGGGTACTGGCAGGTCCTGGTATGACTGGAGGAGAGAGGTAAGACCATCTTCTCTACCAGCAACGGGAAGCATTACGAGTTTAACGTCTTATCTTTCGGTCTCTGTAACGTCCCATGTCACCTTCTTACAGTTAATGGAGTCTGTCCTCAGCGGCCTTACCTGGGAGATCTGTTTAGCTTACTTGGACGACGTTATCTTGTTCAGCAAGACCTGGGCCGACCATCTCCAATGCCTCAGAAAAGTCTTTGCCCGAATCCGACAGGCTGGCCTTAAACTCCAGCCCTCCAAATGCGTCCTAGCTGCCAGAACCGTCTCTTTCCTGGGGCACGTCATCACCCAAGATGCCATATCCTCTGATCCAGACAAGCTCCATGCATCGCGGATATTCCCCTGCCACAAGATGTTCACGGAGTCCAGGCCCTCCTTGGCCTTATATCCTATTACCGACGCTTCATGAAGGGGTTCGCCCACATTACCAAACTACTCCATGACCTCACCTAGAAAGGAGAACCTTTCGTTTGGATGGACAAGAGACGAGCTGCCTTCCAACAACTAAAGACCAAGCTTATCTTCACCCCAGTCGTGGCCTTCCCTGACAACTCCCTCCTGTTCTGTCTCTACATCAACGTCTCCTTGGTGTCCATAGGCACTGTGTTAGCCCAAGTCCAAGAGGGATGCGAGCACATCATCATCTGTGCCAGCTGCACCCTCAATCAGGTGGAAAAGAATTACATCGCCACCAAGAGGGAATGCCAAGGCATTGTCTGGGCATTAGAGCACTTCTGGGCATACCTGTCGGAGACCCAAGCTACTATCATTACCAACCACCAGTCCCTCCAATGGCTGCGGCAATCAGACACCCACAATGCTCAGCTCATCAGATGGCGCAAAACGCTGGAGGAGTTTAACTACGAAATCTCCTACCGCCCCGGCAAACTCCATACAAATGCGGATGCCCTCTCTCGGCTCCCCATTTACACCGTGCAGCACAAACTCAACCTCCTCCAACAGTGGCAAAACAGGGAATGACCCCCCTGGATTCCCCCACATCTTTTCCAAAAACTACACTGCCAGGGCGACCACTTGTTCACCCTGTCGGAGCATATCGTCCTCACTCCCGACACCACCCTTGATGCCCTCCGACACCTACATACCCACAATAGAATACACCCGGGCACAAAGAAACTCCTGCAGATTTTCAATGATGCATACTGCACATCTAACCCATCCACCCTAGCCAAGGATGTTATCCAATCCCGTTGAGCGTGCACTTTAGGGAAGGACATCACCTGCACTGCCGGCCCATCAGGACACATCACCACCCACAAACCCTAGCAGTTACTTTCAGTCAACGTAGTGGGGCCCTTGCCTTCAAAATCAGGCTACGGATATGTCATCACTTTCGTTGATACTTACTCTAAATTCATCGTCGCTTGTCCAGCAAAGGAACATCACGCTGTTGTAGTCACTGATGCATTGGTCCGTCATGTGTTTCCCTATTTTGGCATCCTACAAGTCATACACTCCGACAATGCCCCAGAATTCACCGGCAAGATCTGGCGGTAGTTAGCTGAAATCTTCTGGTATCACATCTCCCACTCATCCCCCTACTGGCCACAAGGGAACGCCATCTGTGAACAAAACCACCAGCTCCACACCCGGATAGAAGAAACGAAGAATGACGACTGGCCGGCACACATCAAGATCGTGCAATGGGGCATAAACTCTTGCCCAAGAGAGGACGGCATCTCACCTCACGAACGTGTGTTTGGGGAAGCACCCCTCCTCCTACCCCTGCAGCAACACCTACAACTCCCCGTCACCTCCCCCTCGTCTGATCCCCTTCACCATCTCAAACGGTGGCTTTCACACCTACATAATAACTTAGACCTCCGACCCAACACCACCTCCAACCCGTACAAGCTGGGCGACACTGTCATGATAGCCAAGCTCCCTACACCTCACAAGCTCACTCCTCGCTTCATGGGACCCTACATCATCACCAACGACCCCAACCCCTACCAAGTGATGGTGGATTACCACAACACACTCCAAACACCCAGGAATCGCCATGTCCGCCCATTCCTCACCCCCACTTCCCCAACCCCCACCCCACACTCCCCGCTGCCCGCCACCTCCGCCAAACCTCCCCCTAACTCCTACAACTGCTACATATCCCTCTCACCCTCCCTATCTGCCTCCCCCTCCCCATCCTCCCCCATCCCACTACCCGTCACGCCGCATCACACCTCACCTGACGACACACCAACACCGCAAATTCCAAACCCCTCTCCCACCCCTTCCCCACCATTCTCCCCATCCCCCACGTCCAGGGTGACATCCCACGCGCCCACCACACCATCCTCTCCCTCCCCTGCCCACCCTTCACCATGTTCAATGTCCATCACCGCCCCCAGCCCCGTCGTCACAACAGCACCCACACGCACCCCTCCGACCTCCCCACCACACGCAACCCAAACAGACCACCGCCACACGCCCAACTCGCCACCCACACCCACACTAAAAACCACCATCACATGCTCATGCCGCCTTTCACGCCCACCCGCAAGATGTGCCACCACCCCTACGCCACCTACCTCACCACAAAAGCCTACTCCTTCCTCTCCTCCCCTCCTAACATGAGCCTTATCACAGTCATGCTACATCAGGCACAAATCCCGTCCACCACTACTCCGCAGAGACACTACACTGCATTGCCCCGTCATAGAACCCCACACTCCCTAGCAGTCTCCAGCATTCAGCACAGCCCTCTACAGGAGACAAGACTTACCACCATGCGAGTACGACGAGCTACATGGGCGCTGCCCCTCGGCCCCACTGCGTCCGTGGCTCTCTCCACCTCCTGCAACTCCTCCACACCACCACTGACATATCCACCCTCTTCATCACCGGCGACATCCAACTGGATGAAAACCTGGCCACCACAGACTGGAACGCCCTCTTACAACACTTCCAGCCAGTGCACCACACCAACAACACCAAAGTCTATCACCTCCAGTCACAGGGACGTGACTTTTTCACCGACACTGGTGGTAAAATGCCAGGAATAGTCATGGAGGGCACCACAACACCCCCAGGAGGAGCCTATGGAGGGGCAGACAGAGCGCAGCCCAACTCCGGGCGAGGCCGAGAGCCCCTATGACCTGGAACTCGCCCGCCACCACCATAGCAGGAAAAGGAGACTACCCTGTGGGCGAACTGATCCTCGACAGGATCTAGGTGGAGCTAGTTCATCAGCTCCAAGCAGCACCCCAGCGACGGCCAGCAGCCATGCCCTTTGTGAGATGGCCAGTAGCCACTAAGCCCCTCAGGAGTTGGCCTGTAGCCACTCGGGAGGCTTTCAGGAGACGGCCTGTAGTCACTCTGCCCTTCAGGAAATGGCCTGTAGCCGCTCCCCACTAAGAGCCATGGCCTGTAGCTGGGCTCAGGCAACGGCCTGTAGCCACGCCCCTAAAAGGCCATGGCCTATAGCTGGGCCACACAGCAGGAGATGGCCGGTAGCTGTTCTCTGTTAGGTGCTGCTATCCCCCCCTACAGGAATCAGCGATGGCCGGTAGCTGCGCTGAGGAGAGAAGGGTACATCCCCTCTCCTCCTGTAGTTGCCTCAGTCGTCATGACATAGGTGATGGCCAGTAGCCGCGCCCATTGGTGGGAGATGGCCTGCAGCCGCACCTCGTCGGCACGTCGTCCTCCACACGGGAACTTGGCGTTGGCCGGTAGCCGCACCAACAGGCAAGTGACGGCCAGTGGCCACACTTCAACTGCATTCCTGTCAGGGAGTCAGGCCCCGGTGACAGCCAGCAGCTGTGCCAACAACAAAGGGACAGCCAATAGCTGCCCTTGTTTTGATGCCCACGGGAACCCAGCGATGGCCAGTAGCCATGCCAGGGAGGAGTGCCAAAGCCCCTCGCCCCCTGTGACTCCACTACGAGAGGACGATCTGCCATCAGACCTGCCAACCAGTGGGGGTGCAGACGACCCTGCTGTCCATCACAAGCAAGGCAACCTTCAGAAGGAAGGTCTCAGCCCCGAGGACTGTTGGAGAGGCCCTGTGCTAACCCCAGGGCTATTGTCTGTGCAGCCAGCTCCGGAGGGACCCTATTTGACAGACTCCGACAGAGGCCGATGCTGCAACCCGCTCCTGACAGCGTCCCTGACTGCAAGAGACTGCAGCCTACGGGACCCAGAGGCTGCCCTCAGAACTCCCCGGCTGGACCTTTCCGCACTGAAACTCAGGAGACACTCGTCCTCCGTCAGGCACCTGAGAGAGCGCTTCAGGAACTTCTTCAGCCCCAGTCACGAGGGCTGCACTCCAGTTCCCAGCCCCAACAGTGAGGGGCCCTTCACCACACGCAGCCCCAGATGAGAGAGGACGCCCCTACGATTGGTCCCGTGGCCGCGGGACACAGAGGTCCTTGGCGAGGCTCAGCCCCCATCAGGATCTGGGCTGTAAGCTTCCCTGCCGCCATCTGCCATCACCACTACCTTACCCAGATCCCAACAGTGAGTGACAGTGCAGGTGCTGTGACACAGAAGCAGTGACTATCAGACGGGGCAGCATATGAATAAGTGAAGGGAAATTAAGTAAAACATCTTCCAGTGAAACAGTGACTTAAATGTAGACCTTTAGTGAATACAGTGATGCGAGGAAGAGCTCGGATGTGGACACAGTGACCTCAGTGAATAAGTAAGATCCGCACCCTGACCCTAGTAATAAAAATCCTCAGCCTAATAGGGCCTAAGACCAAGTCACATATCCAAGTGTTAATGTAAAATTTCCCTTAGTGTGCCAGTGACTAGTCCTCCTGTCCAAGATTACAAGTGCTGTTCAGTGTGCTGTTCACTTTGACCCAAAATTATTGTCTGATCAGCATCCTGCGCGATACTGCCACCTAATATCTCAGTACATGTCCTATAATTGTCTAGATTACCGTTTCTGATGTCTGCCTGTTCCTGAGCTTAGAATTTTTCAATATATGTGCGAAGTTGTTGCTCTGAATTTTTATGCCCTGCCTCTCTCTTAGTACTTAAGCTCCGGTCTAGAAAGAACCCAGCCGCATCCTAGGCTTTTTTAGTGTAGGAAGCCGCCCTAAAAACACCTAGCATAACAGACAGTAATGTTACAGACTTAGCAAGAAGATATATTTCTTTAGTGGTAGATGGTGGCAACCATAATCCACTTGATGTAGTGCTGCCTACTTCTTCCCTAGCCTTTATCATTCCTTTTTTGTGCCTGCCCTCCTCGCTTTCTATTTCTCCCATCTTTCCTGTCACTTCTTATTGCTTTTCTTTCCTTTTCAGGTGGCAGGTGGCTTTACATTGAGTGACATGCCACATGGTTTCCTGTCAGCCAAGAAACCATGTACAACGCTGGGTGGTAACCATATAACCAAACCATACGTGCTCCTACGTGTCAGCAAGTGAGTTGATGGAGGGTTAGTGCCCCTCCCTGTAAAACAAATAACTCAAAGTCAAATGGGCACCCCTTATGGGATTATGGTGTCTGGCAATAGATAGATAGATAGATATATTTCTTACTTGTGAAATGTAATGCCATCTCTTTTTGATGAATTCCTGTACCTATTTTTGCATCCAGAAGCTGCATAGCTGACCATGGCACTCTACTCTATATTACAGAATCATCAATTGACACCTCAGGTCAAAAACCATGGGCATCAGGAGTGGTGTAACATGACTGCCACTACACCAGTGCCGCCCTGGTGGCGGCTACATAAATTATGCTGTGTTACCCATGTGAAAGCCTCTGCATATTATAGAGCTCAGTGGCTCCATAGTATGGTGAGGCTTTCTCACGCAATCATGGGCAGCACCACGTAGTTTGCGTAACCATCGCCAGGGGCCCAGGGTGGCGTTGATGATGTTTATGCACTAAACCATGCCCATGTCTTTTGAAATCATCTGATGAATTCGGAAAATGTAGTTCCATGGCCGACTGCTTAGCTTATGTAAGCAACAGTGAAACAGAAACAGGAAGCTAAGAACAGTGATCCGATTGCATTACCACTAGAGGCGACGAGTGCAGGTGTTTCGATGTGGTGGCTGAAGTTACAAGCACACGCTCGCTGCCGAGATAGCCTCTCCATATTATAGAGCTCAGTGGGCTACACCCACGAATTTATAACCACTGAATGTAGAAGGTATGAGGCAAGGCCCACCACCTTCTTTTATTGTATAAGTACTCTGTATAGGTTTATGAAATGCTGGCTCGGAGAGCCAGACACCACCACCCTAGGAGGAGGGTAGATGGAGGTGACCTCATCCCACAAGGAGATGACGGGGAGGCTTTTTTTTTCACCTGGCAAGCCTTCCGAGCATAAACGACGTATCTCTCCTGTGACCCGACGCCCCTCTTCCCCGCAGCCAGACCATCCAGCAGTGTACAGTAAAAGTACATTACACTTCAGCAGAAGGAACACTCGCCAGAATCGGGGTGGGACTTGCAAAGAAAAGCTACCAAGCAGACCCTCGGACACCAAGTCCCCTGGACCGGTCTACTTTTTGACAGAGGACTCAGGAGAAGCCTCAAGGGCTGCTATCCCCCAGGAGGAGCAGCGGATGTGTTGCCACCATCCACCAAAGCTGTCTCCAGGGCAGGAGCCCCAGACCCAAAGGCAGGAGAGCAGTCTCCGTCAGCACTGTGGCAATAGACGGGCGTATCCATCGGGTGCCTTCTCCCTGCCTCCAAAACAAGGGCCGGAGAGCAATCTCCACTGGCGTTGTGGCAATAGCCGGGTGTATCCATCGGGCGCCTTCTCCCTGCCCTTGAGACGATGGTTGGAGAGCAGTCTCCGTCGGCACTGTGGCAATAGCCAGGCGTATCCATTGGGTGCCTTCTCTCCATTGTCATGAACTAGGCCGGAGAGCAGCCTCTGTCTGAGCTGTGGCAGCAGCTGGGTGTATCCATCAGCTGCCTTCTCCCTCCCCCCAACACAACGGCCAGAGTGCAGCCTCTGTCTGAGCTGTGGCAATAGCCGGGCATATCCATTGGACGCCTACTCCCCGCCGTCAAGGTCTGTAGCAGCTCCAGGCCGCTCCCTCCCCGCGCATAACTGGGCTCCTGCAGAGGGCAGTGCCTCCTGCCCTGACCATCACCTTGGTGGTGAAGTGAGGTGCCCCTTGTCCTGCCCCTTGGTATCTGAGAGTGACTCTTGCTCCTTTTTAGGGGAACCTCCAGAGACCAGAGCAGGTGAGTCATCCCCGAGGGCCAGTGTCCTGTCGGTGCAGCCCCAGGTGTTGTTGGACTCCCCCAGGATGAGTGACCACAAGTTGCCCCTGACGGCCTCCTCCCAACGGCAAGACCGCAACCCCTAGAGTCGGCAGGCCTCCCCAAGTGCCTGTCACAGAAACTGAGCCTCTCCAGACGTCGGTGGCCGCAGCCCCTCCCTGACGGCAGCCCCCAAGGAGCATGATAGCTGTGCATCCAGGGTGCTGCCCCCTCTGCGCCCGACCCCAGCCCTGGGCCTCCCCAGGTCCTCTCCAAGAACCCTGGCAACAACGAAGGGCCGCCGCCGAGCTGTGTGCCTGTTGGCTCTCTTCGGCCCCAGCCCCGAGAGCCCGGCCCCCTGTCGGGCCGTAGTAGCTAGGGAGCCGCCCCACACACCACCGGCCCATTCTTCCCGGACTCATGGCAATCTGATGGACCACCTGCCTCTATACTACTCATCAGGCAGCCCTCCTCCTATGCCAAGCTGCCACTTGGAAATCCTGTTGTAGCGGGCCCTGCCCTCCCCTCCATCAGAAACTGTGAGTAATAGATCCTCCCTTTATATTCCCCCAGTGTGACCAGCCCACACCCCACAGTGGACCCTCCCCATGATTGCTCCCCAAACAACGTGAAACTCTTCCCCAGTGTGCTCACCCCCCCTTTGTGAATTCTAGTGTACCATATTACTCAAAGTGCTGTTATGTGGAGTGCTCAACATACCCGCACAGGTCAGTTCCTCCTCCTACCGTGACCGATATTTCCCCAATGTCACCTTCCCAACCGAACAGCAGATGTCAGTGTAACCTGCACCTATGGACTCCCACTAACTCCCCTTCCTCTCTCCATTCCCACGAGAGTACACCCACCATAGCCTCATTAACCCCCCCCCCCCCAGTGACTGCCTGTGTGAGACCATATATATATATATATATATATATATATATATATATATATATATGTGTGTGTGTGTCAAGACTCCATATTGTAATTATAAATCATAATAGATAGATAGATAGATAGATAGATAGATAGACAGACAGATAGAAGCAGCAAGATAGGTATTGTGTCTGCGAGAATCGAACAGTGCTAAACATTCTTACACTCTAATGCTTGATAGGCACACGACAGCGCCTCGTGACCATACACACACATACACACATACTCACACACAAGCTTCTAGAACATTTCAACAACAGTGTAACACACGTGACACGACCCCTGCTACACCAGAATTTAGGAAGCAGAGCTCAGAAGGAGGTTAGCTATAGAACCGATAGGTAGTAGGGAGAAGGAACCTAACAACATGGGCGAGAGGATGGAAGAGAGAGAGAGAGAGAGAGAGAGAGAGAGAGAGAGAGACAGGGAGGTTAGCTCGTGGGACTCTATACTTCATTCGTGTGTGAGAGACTTTGTTAATATTTCCAAGATAAATAAAAATAGTCCCATACTAATCTTTACCTCTCCTGTCATTGCATGACAAAAAGTGAACGAAGATTATCTACTTACAAAACTACTCAAGTATAACAACCGCTCGTCCACGAGTCTAATATATGTATAACTGATCAACAAAACATCACTACAAGTTTCAACAAAGTTATTGTAAGATATGGCGGCAGCGAACGTACGAACCTCGTCTACGAATCTACAGTGAATTTCTACAAAAGCAGGGGAGACTCTAACCAAGATTAGCTCCAGTTCTACAGTGAATTCCTACAAAATACAAGCTACAAGCCTAAGAGTCTACAAGCCTACGAGTCCACGAGTGTACAGTTGATTCTGCATTATCAAGATTGAAAACAAAAAATACCTCTTACATCCAACAACTCACAACCAGCTCCTGACAGTATTCTCTCCAACCCCCTCTCCGTCTCCCTGATCATCACGCTGATTTAGAGGTGAAAATGTCACAAGATGCCTTGCCAGTAGTTTAACAAAATATTGATACAAACAATCTTGCAATTTCTATGACGAACCAACGAACTACAACAATCTACGATCAACTACAAGTAACAACTCTACGAGTCGTCTGTATAATCTTCTACACGCACCTACAAGTAGTGGCAGTCTTCATCCCACAACGAGTAAATCACAAGAAAAAAGGACCGCGAATACATCGAGAAAGAAATACAAAACAAACAAACGAAGAGTGATACACGACTCACAACTCACAACCATCTGATCTCACCCTCCTCTCTCTCCTACTCCACCCAACCTCCACCGTTGACGCAGGAGTGCGAGGTCAAGACGACGAAGCAAATACCAAGTCCATATTCACAACTCATCTTACTCACTCATCTTCACTCAAGTTACTCATCGCTACTCATTTATTCACCACAGCTACCAGTGTGGGAAGTCGACGTTACCATACGTGTTTGCTGACACGACGCCACGCCTATCAACGTGTGTCTGACACCCCACAACACGTCAATCAACCCGTGAAGAACAACGCTATCACCACGTGCAACACCACTCACACCATTCCCACCACGGTAAAAATTAGTGAGTTACATACTTACTTCATTTATACAATACACAGTGATAGACAACACATTTTGCACAAACATATAAAACGTGCTGTATAATGACAACTTAAATACATATATCTACTTCAGTTATCTTCATAATTCAATCATTAAATACATGCACCAACAATAAATATGCTACACTGTATATATTCATTCATTTATTATAGCATTTATCTACTGCCAACGAGTGTTACCATTTATACCTACATAAAATACGTGTTTCATATATACAGCTGTACATTATTACATCTACAAAGTAATAAAGAGAATATACCATCACAGTTACTCAGTGAGCGATTAAAAGAACTGTATTAAACATTTATTAATTAAAGCTACCTAGTGGAAACAGATAAATTACGTTACAAGGAAAACAAGAAAAAAAAAATGGCCAACACAAATGACGTTAGCAGGAATGGACATCTTCCACACAATCGTGAAGACAGAGATTTCCACACAGTGCTGACACATATATTGCCCACGATAGGTACAAGTGAACAACAAGTCTGTGTATATAGTTAATACTGTATATAGTGTATATAGATTTTTATATATAAAATAACAAAATATGGGGCTATATATTATCATTTTCAGTAATATCTGTGCAATATAAACTAAACCTTAAAAAAGGGTCCCAAGGGAATTAACTAGCAATTATGCAACCATGAACAACACAGAAAAAGCTTAGACAAACGAAGAAAAACATACTATAGAAAATCAATACATAAAAAAAAGAAAGAAAAAGAAATAGAGTAAGATCACATAACAAACAAATGAAAATAAGCGTAAGTGTTACTACAAATGCCAAAATAGCACATAAACTCCTTCTATAAGTGATACAAAAAGCAAATTACTGTTCTCCACAAGCAAGTGGGATGGCACATCATCACATAAACTCCTATAAGTGAAACAAAAAGATAATTAGTGTTCTCCACAAGCAAGTGGCATGGCACATCATCACATAAACTCCTTCTATAAGTGAAACAAAAGGCAAATTGATGTCTCCACGAGCCAGTGGCATGGCACATCATCACTATCATCGACCGCAGCATGACCGGATTTAATGTCAGGACTGTAATTATTACAATTATGTAACTACAAACGATATGTAACAATTATGTAACGACAAACGATTGCATTATATTACACTTCCTACAATTACCGGTATGTAACGACAAACAATATGTAACACTTATGTAACAGTTGCATTAACAAGATGTAACTTTTATGTAACTTTAACTACAATTATAAGGCCAACACAATTATGTAACAGTTGCATTAACAAAATGTAACTACAATTATAAGGCCAACACAATTATGCATTACCACAATATTATGTAACAATTCATACAATGTTACAATTATATGTTACTACAATGTTTCTACAATATTATGTAACAATTCATACAATGTTACAATTATGTATTACTACAATGTTACTACAATGTAACAATTGCAATACAATTATGTAACAATTCATACAATGTTACAATTATGTATTAGTATTACCACAATGTTACTACAATATTATGTAAATTCATACAATGTTACCGCAATTCTGTATTACCAGAATCATCACACAAGTTAGGTGAAATATTAGACATTACTAAAGGGATAACTCAATATGTAATGTAATAACCTAGCAGTATTACCATTGCACAATTATATGTGTATGTCTGTTATACTGTACACCCTCAATCCAAAGTTTCTGAACCCCCCTTGGCGTGAGAGTGGTCGAAGCCAGGGATGTGGAATGGCCAGGTGAACGGACAGTGGTTGAGGAGACGAAACCACGCCCCCAAACACCGTCACTACCACTACTCTCTCTCTCTCTATCTCTTTCTTTTTGATTGTATTATTACCACCGCCAAAGAAGGTTATGTGTTTGCCTGTGTCTGTTTGTTTGTTTGTTTGTTTGTCTCTTTGTCCGCGAGAAAGGGCCAGTCACTCCTTGGAGGAGGTATGCGTTTTCAGAGTCCCGTCTAATAACAATCATCATCATCATCATTATAATCATTATCATTACATCATCATTATGATCATTATCATCATCATCATCATCATCATTATTATCATTATTATTATTATTATTAATATTAACACCGTCACTACCACTACTCTCTGTCTGTCTGTCTGTCTGTCTGTCTGTCTCTCTCTCTCTCTCTCTCTCTCTCTCTCTCTCTCTTTCTTTCTTTTTGATTGTATTATTACCACCGCCAAAGAAGGTTATGTGTTTGCCTGTGTCTGTTTGTTTGTTTGTTTGTCTCTTTGTCCGCGAGAAAGGGCCAGTCACCCCTTGGAGGAGGTATGCGTGTTCCGAGTCCCGTCTAATAACCATCATCATCATCATCATCATCATCATAATTCATTATTATTATCATCATCATCATTATTATTATTATTATTATTATTATAATTGTTATTATTATATATATTATTATTATATTTATTATTATTAGTAATATTAGTATTATATTTGCTACATCCTTACACACAACGAATAACATCACCGACATAGTAATGCAGGTAGAAGTGAAAGAGGAACGGACCAATGAAAGAGCCAGTGCTGGAGAACACAGTTTAGAATGTGAGTTGGGTATGGCATTTCGGAACAAAATCTGGGGGAAGGTATGATAACATCTATGTTATTTGAAGCCTATGCAACTGTTCTAGAAGCAGTTGCATGTTGAGACACTCTTTTCAATACTATTTCAGTAGGTTTGATAGGAAAGTGAGGTTTGTTAGCTGCATCTGAACTTTTCTCTCATCATGTCTGACAACGATAGTGATGAACTAGTGTGTAACTGCTTGTCATACCCTCACCAACCTCCAGTCCCTCCCCAGTTACCCCTCCCCCTGTCCTTCCCACTATGGAAGATTCAACACTGGTTCGACCCTTCTGTTTTGAATCTTTTCATTACAATCGAAGCACTGGACCTTTTTTGTATAAGTGCCGGAGAAAGCACAGACCACACAGACAGACTCGGAGGATCACCTGAGGAAGCATCACCGAAGTTTAAGCAGAATAAGGTGAGGTTCCAGTTTCATTAATATGTTGCTTCAATATTTAGTGTAATAAACATGACGCACTATCATTGTTGACAAGATTATAGTAATAGGCATTATATATATTGCTAATATTACATGCTTCGTGTGATTTCATATTATTTTTGTTATTGCTTAAGATGAAAATGAACAAATTATCATGATGTGATGAATTATGAGTTAACGTTGGGCTGTTATTCCGCATGAAAACTCATAGAACTGGTGATGAGACTGTTGTGAGTGAGGTAATAATCCTGTTTAACACACTAACCAACGTTTCAGTTTCCATAATAACCTCTTCACTCCTGTTACAAGTCCCTGACCTTGCCTTATCGGGCAGTTAATCTGGGAAGTTCAGTTTGGTGTGAGGGAAGTGGAGAATAGTGAAGGAATTTATTTGGGAGATAAAGTGTGATGTGAGGGATAACCTTATCTCCATACTTCCCAGGATCCATTGTTACGCGAGTGCACACAACAACCTTGGCTGAAGCTCTCACAACACTTCTCGAGTCTCAGTATCATTTCTGTGTATATATATATTTTCTTTTCGCCGTGTGTGGTGTGTGTGTGTGGGTGTGTGGGTGTGGGGGTGGGTGTGTGGGGGTGTGGGGGTGTGTGGGGGTGTGTGGGGGTGTGGAGGTGGGTGTGGGGGTGTGGGTGTGGGGGTGTGGGTGTGGGGGTGTGGGTGTGGGGGTATGGGTGTGTGGGTGTGGGTGTGTGGGTTTGGGTGAGTGTGTGGGTGTGGGGGTGTGTGGGGGTGGGGGTGTGTGGAGGTGGGTGTGGGGGTGTGGGGGTGGGGGTGGGGTGTGTGGGTGTATGTTTCTTTGTCCGGGTTCTTGTTTGTTTTCGTGTGTGTGTGTGTGTGTGTGTGCGCGCGTGCGCGCGAGTGTGTGTGTGTGTGTGTGTGTGTGTGTGTGTGTGTGTGTGTGTGATTATGTGTGTGTGTGAATATGTGTGTGTGTGATTATGTGTGTGTGTGAATATGTGTGTGTGTGTGATTATGTGTGTGTGTGTGAATATGTGTGTGTGTGTGAAAATGTGTGTGTGTGTGAAAATGTGTGTGTGAATATGTGTGTGTGTGAATATGTGTGTGTGTGTGTGTGTGAATATGTGTGTGTGTGTGAATATGTGTGTGTGTGTGTGTGTGAATATGTGTGTGTGTGAATGTGTGTGTCAATATGTGTGTGTGTGTGCGTGTGTGAATATGTGTGTGTGTGTGTGTGTGTGAATATGTGTAGGTGTGTGAGTGTGTTTGTGTGTGTGTGTGTGTGTGAATATGTGTAGGTGTGTGTGTGTGTGTGTGTGTGTGTGTGAATATGTGTAGGTGTGTGTGTGTGTGTGTGTGAATATGTGTAGGTGTGTGTGTGTGTGTGTGAATATGTGTAGGTGTGTGTGTGTGTGTGTGTGTGTGTGTGTGTGTGTGTGTGTGTGTGTGTGTGTGTGTGTGTGTGTGTGTGTGTGTGAATATGTGTAGGTGTGTGTGTGTGTGTGTGTGTGTGTGTGTGTGTGTGTGTGTGAATATGTGTGTGTGCGTGTGTGTGTGTGTGTGTGTGTGTGTATGTTGTTACGAAACAGAGAAATATAATGTACACTTTAAGTGAGAATACGAAGAGTCACTACTGTCCCGTAAAGTTCCAGGTTCAAAACAAAAGAGTTAGGTAAAATTACAAGTTAAAGTTTAATGCTTAAATTAACAACAAAACATTCAGGACTCATAAGGACAATGCAATGGCAAATAAACAGGTTAAATATATGGTTAACTGCAATAGCCTCTATTAACACGAAATTAGCATGAGTAAATTTATCTAAGTCAGCCCTGATAAAATGAGATACCAGATAATACTCAGTGAATGCCAGATAAATAATTACAGATACAAACTATTATCAAAAATGACTGACATAAAGAACCCCACACGAATTACAAAAACTTCACTAGGCCTACAAATTAAACTTATGCTATACAGTACAAGAAAAAATGCAACAACAGTTATACTCAAATTACACACAGCTGCTAGATGGTTGGAGATTTCTTGAGCACTCACAATAATAATATCTGTACAGGGGAGGACAGAGATGTGAACAAAATGAGGAGCAGATCTAAGTGGCAATGATGCAGAGACTGAGCTCATTATATAGGGGCCAGCAGAGCCTGATACAACTTGTAATAAGGACGCGCAAATGAAGCGATGGGGACAAACGGTCGACAATCCCGCACTGAATAACAGAAAGGACGACTTACTCTACTATAACGGTAGAAGGGGGAGACTGAGGCAGAACACGCTCGTGATCAAACATGCAGCAACTGTGCGTTAAAATTACACAAAGGATGATGAAATCATAGGCTATGTAACACCTCCCCACAAAGAAAAAGAAATTTACAAAGGAAATTTCTTATTACTCTAAAACAATCTGTATATGGCATTACAGACCATGCAAAGGTCTTTCCTACTGTCACAAAAAATGAGATCTCCCTAGCACGTTCAGTCATAGGTACTTGCCAGTATCCCTTTAACAAATCAAACTTACTTATGTACCTAGCCTTTCCGATCTTGTCTATGCAATCTTCCACATGAGGGAGAGGGTAAGTGTCTGTTTTAGTTATCTGATTAACACGTCTGTAGTCAATGCAAAGCCGCTGTGACCCACCTGGCTTAGGGACTAGAGTGACAGGAGAACTCCACTCGCTCTGACAGGGCTCAATCATCTTGTGGTCCAACAGGTAGCCAAGCTCCTTCTGGATGAGAGGAACTTTCACTGGGTTCACACGGTAAGGAGGCAATTTAATTGGCTTTGCGTCTCCAACATCGACATCATGCATCAACACAGCAGTTCTTCCTGGAGTGGCACAGAACACTTGCGGGTACTCCTGCAGTAATGCCGAAAACTCCTGCCTTTCCTCGGGAGCTAGATGAGAAAGCTTAGTCTGGAGATCATTCATGATATCAGGATTCTTCCCCAAACTATCACACAGGCTCATACTGCATGGGAGAGCTTCACTTGCTGACTCGGGTGGAACAGCTACAGTGCAGACTGGATTATTTTCGTCCCGCCTGTGATATAACTTTAGCATGTTGATGTGACAAAGTTGCTTGTTCTTTCTACGATCTGGTGTGGCGATGACATAGTTGACATCACTGAGTTTCTTCTCCACGAAATAAGGACCACTAAACTTGGCTTGAAGAGGTTGCCCATGAACTGGCAGCAGAATCAAAACCTGATCTCCTGGCTGAAAGTGGCGTAACCTGGACTTCTTATCATACCAAGTCTTCATCTTCTCCTGAGCAGCTCCTAAATTCTCTCTCGCCAGCTGTAAAGCAGTGGACAGCCGTTCTTTGAAATTCATCACATACTCCAGCAGGTTGACGTCATCTTCCTCCGACAGCCAGCATTCCTTGAGTAGCTTAAGGGGTCCTCTTACTTCATGGCCAAACAGTAGTTCAAAAGGTGAGAAGCCCAGTGATTCATTTGGAGATTCTCTTGCAGCAAACACAACGAATGGAAGACCTTTATCCCAGTCTTTCTGATGTTCCAAACAGTATTTCTTGAGCATCGATTTGAGTGTTTGATGATATCTCTCCAACGCTCCTTGGGTCTGGGGATGGTAAGCTGAAGACGTGATCTGGGTGATGCCCAACTCTTTCAGAGACTGCTTGAAAACATTCGACATGAAATTACTTCCTCGGTCTGACTGTACCTCCTTGGGCAGACCAAACTTTGTGAAGAACCCTAGCATTTCCTTAACCACGTTCTTTGCTGAGATATTTCTAAGTGGAATGGCTTCAGGATAACGAGTAGCCATATCAATCATGGTCAACACATAAGAAAATCCTGAAGAAGTCTTAGGAAGAGGGCCCACAATATCCGCCAACACACGGGTGAAAGGCGCCTCAAAAGGAGGAATGGGAACTAGAGGTGCAACCTTTTCGGTCTGATTACACTTCCCCACAACTTGACAGGTGTGACAAGACTTACAATACCAGGAAACATCCCTGAAGATACCTGGCCAGTAGAAGTGTTTCAAAATGCGTGCCACAGTCTTCCTCACTCCAAGGTGTCCTGCCAAACTGGAATCATGAGCCACTCTAATGATATCCTGCCTACAAACACGAGGGATGACAACTTGATGTACAACCTCCCATTCACAGTCGGCTGATGCTGTTGGGGGTCTCCACTTCCTCATAAGTACTCCTGACTTTACATAATAACAAGTAGAAGCACCGGCTGACTCTTCTTCACTGTAAGCAGAGTTAGCTAGACCTTTAACTCAGGGTCAGCAACCTGCAACTCAACCAACTCTTGACGAGACAAATTATCAACACTACGGGGTACTGCCTCATCTGGTGAGTGGTCCAAATTAGCAAGAAAAGTGTCAGCTAGGATAACATCATCATCATCATTATCCTCTAAATCACCAGTAACTTTAGACTTAGCCCTAGTGACAGCACATGCAGGGAACACATCAGGGACATCACAATCCTGGGCCGCAGCCACTGGCTCACTAGACAACTGAGGAGCTGGACACACTTGACTTCCACCAATATCATTTCCAAGTAAGAAAGTTACACCTGACATTGGGAGTGTCTCAACCAACCCAACCATAACAGAACCATTAACAAAACCAGACTCTAAATTCACTCTGCACAGAGGAACAGAGAAGTAATTATTCCCTACACCTTGTAAGATCACAGTTTCATCAGAGGAATTAACATTAGAGCCTAGAACACTGGTCAGCATAAGGGATTGGCAAGCACCTGTATCACGATATATTTGAACTGACTTCCTGTCATTACTGTCCAGAGGACTGACAAAACCATCAGACAGGAAATTAGCACATGAACTCTTGAGAGTGTCACCCACGTTACTGCTCAAAAGAGGAGCTCCATCATGAGAATTTAAGTTACCCCTCAAAGCAGGTTCAGTTAACTCAGTTAAAGAAATCTGGGAACTCTCAAGGGTGGACACTAGACCAATTGACTGAATATTTAAAGACTCCTTTTTGTTCACATCACGCTGTCTCCTGAAACATCTCTCCGTTGTATGACCAAGCTTACTACAATAAGTACATTTACTTTTCTGAAATCTAGAGGTGAAGCTGGTATTTACTTCCTGAGAAACATCATCCTTATTCTCTTTCCTGTTACCTGTACTCTGAGTAGAGGCAACGTACTTACTCTCAGCTTTCCCTTTTTCTCTAGAATATCTCTTGTGAGTGAGAACATACTCATCAGCTAAAACTGCAGCATCAGACAAATTATCTATTCTTTTCTCATCAAGATATAGGCTTACATCTTTATAAATACACCTTTTGAAGTCCTCCAGCAAAATCATCTGCTTAAATTTACCAAAATCAGAATCCACATTCTTAGAATTTAACCACTGCTCTAACAGATCTTTGATTTTTGCATACTCAACATGGGATTGCTTATCTTGCTTATAAGTTGTCCTAAATTTTACTCTATAGGCTTCAGGAACAAGCTCATAGGCCTTAAGAATCAAGCTCTTAACTACATCATAATTATCAGACTGATCCTGAGGCAAAGATGCATAAGTTACTTGAGCTTTACCGGTGAGAACAGTTTGAAGGAGTACTGGCCAATACTCCTTAGGCCAATTAAAACCTGTAGCTACCCTCTCAAACAACTGAAAATACTTTGTTAAATCAGATTCATTAAAAGGAGGGACAAGTTTAACATTTTTAGCCACATCAAAATCATCAGAGCTAGATGATCCAGTTCCACCTTGTTTCATGCGATACTCATGGTCTGCCTGAATCCTAGCAATTTCAACTTGTGCCTGTATCTGTGCCTCCTGAATCCGAGCCTGAGATTCAGCCTCCTTAGCCTGAGACTCAGCCTCCTTAGCACGTGCTTGAAATTCAGCCTCCTTAACACGAGACTCCGCCTCCTTAGCACAAGCCTCCTGCAGGGCTAGCTGTAACTTAGCTAATTCAATCTGCGTTTGCTCATTTGGAGGAGTTACATTAAACAAGCTCTTATTAATCATGCCAACAATTTGATCTTTAGAATGATGAGAGTGAACTGCAATTCCCAATTGTTGAGCAACAAGCTTAAGTTCATTCTTTGTTCTGTTTTCTATATCACACACTGTTTGCACATTTCACAAAAAATCCTTGGCTTCATCAAGTGTAGAAATAGTAGCCATCATGAATATATCACAGTCACAAAATATCAAATATCCTTATGATAATATCCTGAATATCCTGGTATGAGGTCGCCAAATTTATGTTACGAAACAGAGAAAGATAATGTACACTTTAAGTGAGAATACGAAGAGTCACTACTGTCCCGTAAAGTTCCAGGTTCAAAACAAAAGAGTTAGGTAAAATTACAAGTTAAAGTTTAATGCTTAAATTAACAACAAAACATTCAGGACTCATAAGGACAATGCAATGGCAAATAAACAGGTTAAATATATGGTTAACTGCAATAGCCTCTATTAACACGAAATTAGCATGAGTAAATTTATCTAAGTCAGCCCTGATAAAATGAGATACCAGATAATACTCAGTGAATGCCAGATAAATAATTACAGATACAAACTATTATCAAAAATGACTGATATAAAGAACCCCACACGAATTACAAAAACTTCACTAGGCCTACAAATTAAACTTATGCTATACAGTACAAGAAAAAATGCAACAACAGTTATACTCAAATTACACACAGCTGCTAGATGGTTGGAGATTTCTTGAGCACTCACAATAATAATATCTGTACAGGGGAGGACAGAGATGTGAACAAAATGAGGAGCAGATCTAAGTGGCAATGATGCAGAGACTGAGCTCATTATATAGGGGCCAGCAGAGCCTGATACAACTTGTAATAAGGACGCGCAAATGAAGCGATGGGGACAAACGGTCGACAATCCCGCACTGAATAACAGAAAGGACGACTTACTCTACTATAACGGTAGAAGGGGGAGACTGAGGCAGAACACGCTCGTGATCAAACATGCAGCAACTGTGCGTTAAAATTACACAAAGGATGATGAAATCATAGGCTATGTAACACCTCCCCACAAAGAAAAAAGAAATTTACAAAGGAAATTTCTTATTACTCTAAAACAATCTGTATATGGCATTACAGACCATGCAAAGGTCTTTCCTACTGTCACAAAAAATGAGATCTCCCTAGCACGTTCAGTCATAGGTACTTGCCAGTATCCCTTTAACAAATCAAACTTACTTATGTACCTAGCCTTTCCGATCTTGTCTATGCAATCTTCCACATGAGGGAGAGGGTAAGTGTCTGTTTTAGTTATCTGATTAACACGTCTGTAGTCAATGCAAAGCCGCTGTGACCCACCTGGCTTAGGGACTAGAGTGACAGGAGAACTCCACTCGCTCTGACAGGGCTCAATCATCTTGTGGTCCAACAGGTAGCCAAGCTCCTTCTGGATGAGAGGAACTTTCACTGGGTTCACACGGTAAGGAGGCAATTTAATTGGCTTTGCGTCTCCAACATCGACATCATGCATCAACACAGCAGTTCTTCCTGGAGTGGCACAGAACACTTGCGGGTACTCCTGCAGTAATGCCGAAAACTCCTGCCTTTCCTCGGGAGCTAGATGAGAAAGCTTAGTCTGGAGATCATTCATGATATCAGGATTCTTCCCCAAACTATCACACAGGCTCATACTGCATGGGAGAGCTTCACTTGCTGACTCGGGTGGAACAGCTACAGTGCAGACTGGATTATTTTCGTCCCGCCTGTGATATAACTTTAGCATGTTGATGTGACAAAGTTGCTTGTTCTTTCTACGATCTGGTGTGGCGATGACATAGTTGACATCACTGAGTTTCTTCTCCACGAAATAAGGACCACTAAACTTGGCTTGAAGAGGTTGCCCATGAACTGGTAGCAGAATCAAAACCTGATCTCCTGGCTGAAAGTGGCGTAACCTGGACTTCTTATCATACCAAGTCTTCATCTTCTCCTGAGCAGCTCCTAAATTCTCTCTCGCCAGCTGTAAAGCAGTGGACAGCCGTTCTTTGAAATTCATCACATACTCCAGCAGGTTGACGTCATCTTCCTCCGACAGCAAGCATTCCTTGAGTAGCTTAAGGGGTCCTCTTACTTCATGGCCAAACAGTAGTTCAAAAGGTGAGAAGCCCAGTGATTCATTTGGAGATTCTCTTGCAGCAAACACAACGAATGGAAGACCTTTATCCCAGTCTTTCTGATGTTCCAAACAGTATTTCTTGAGCATCGATTTGAGTGTTTGATGATATCTCTCCAACGCTCCTTGGGTCTGGGGATGGTAAGCTGAAGACGTGATCTGGGTGATGCCCAACTCTTTCAGAGACTGCTTGAAAACATTCGACATGAAATTACTTCCTCGGTCTGACTGTACCTCCTTGGGCAGACCAAACTTTGTGAAGAACCCTAGCATTTCCTTAACCACGTTCTTTGCTGAGATATTTCTAAGTGGAATGGCTTCAGGATAACGAGTAGCCATATCAATCATGGTCAACACATAAGAAAATCCTGAAGAAGTCTTAGGAAGAGGGCCCACAATATCCACCAACACACGGGTGAAAGGCGCCTCAAAAGGAGGAATGGGAACTAGAGGTGCAACCTTTTCGGTCTGATTACACTTCCCCACAACTTGACAGGTGTGACAAGACTTACAATACCAGGAAACATCCCTGAAGATACCTGGCCAGTAGAAGTGTTTCAAAATGCGTGCCACAGTCTTCCTCACTCCAAGGTGTCCTGCCAAACTGGAATCATGAGCCACTCTAATGATATCCTGCCTACAAACACGAGGGATGACAACTTGATGTAAAACCTCCCATTCACAGTCGGCTGATGCTGTTGGGGGTCTCCACTTCCTCATAAGTACTCCTGACTTTACATAATAACAAGTAGAAGCACCGGCTGACTCTTCTTCACTGTTAGCAAAGTTAGCTAGACCTTTCAACTCAGGGTCAGCAACCTGCAACTCAACCAACTCTTGACGAGACAAATTATCAACACTACGGGGTACTGCCTCATCTGGTGAGTGGTCCAAATTAGCAAGAAAAGTGTCAGCTAGGATAACATCATCATCATCATTATCCTCTAAATCACCAGTAACTTTAGACTTAGCCCTAGTGACAGCACATGCAGGGAACACATCAGGGACATCACAATCCTGGGCCGCAGCCACTGGCTCACTAGACAACTGAGGAGCTGGACACACTTGACTTCCACCAATATCATTTCCAAGTAAGAAAGTTACACCTGACATTGGGAGTGTCTCAACCAACCCAACCATAACAGAACCATTAACAAAACCAGACTCTAAATTCACTCTGCACAGAGGAACAGAGAAGTAATTATTCCCTACACCTTGTAAGATCACAGTTTCATCAGAGAAATTAACATTAGAGCTTAGAACACTGGTCAGCATAATGGATTGGCAAGCACCTGTATCACGATATATTTGAACTGACTTCCTGTCATTACTGTCCAGAGGACTGACAAAACCATCAGACAGGAAATTAGCACATGAACTCTTGAGAGTGTCACCCACGTTACTGCTCAAAAGAGGAGCTCCATCATGAGAATTTAAGTTACCCCTCAAAGCAGGTTCAGTTAACTCAGTTAAAGAAATCTGGGAACTCTCAAGGGTGGACACTAGACCAATTGACTGAATATTTAAAGACTCCTTTTTGTTCACATCACGCTGTCTCCTGAAACATCTCTCCGTAGTATGACCAAGCTTACTACAATAAGTACATTTACTTTTCTGAAATCTAGAGGTGAAGCTGGTATTTACTTCCTGAGAAACATCATCCTTATTCTCTTTCCTGTTACCTGTACTCTGAGTAGAGGCAACGTACTTACTCTCAGCTTTCCCTTTTTCTCTAGAATATCTCTTGTGAGTGAGAACATACTCATCAGCTAAAACTGCAGCATCAGACAAATTATCTATTCTTTTCTCATCAAGATATAGGCTTACATCTTTATAAATACACCTTTTGAAGTCCTCCAGCAAAATCATCTGCTTAAATTTACCAAAATCAGAATCCACATTCTTAGAATTTAACCACTGCTCTAACAGATCTTCTTTGATTTTTGCATACTCAACATGGGATTGCTTATCTTGCTTATAAGTTGTTCTAAATTTTACTCTATAGGCTTCAGGAACAAGCTCATAGGCCTTAAGAATCAAGCTCTTAACTACATCATAATTATCAGACTGATCCTGAGGCAAAGATGCATAAGTTACTTGAGCTTTACCGGTGAGAACAGTTTGAAGGAGTACTGGCCAATACTCCTTAGGCCAATTAAAACCTGTAGCTACCCTCTCAAACAACTGAAAATACTTTGTTAAATCAGATTCATTAAAAGGAGGGACAAGTTTAACATTTTTAGCCACATCAAAATCATCAGAGCTAGATGATCCAGTTCCACCTTGTTTCATGCGATACCCATGGTCTGCCTGAATCCTAGCAATTTCAACTTGTGCCTGTATCCGTGCCTCCTGAATCCGAGCCTGAGATTCAGCCTCCTTAGCCTGAGACTCAGCCTCCTTAGCACGTGCTTGAAATTCAGCCTCCTTAACACGAGACTCCGCCTCCTTAGCACAAGCCTCCTGCAGGGCTAGCTGTAACTTAGCTAATTCAATCTGCGTTTGCTCATTTGGAGGAGTTACATTAAACAAGCTCTTATTAATCATGCCAACAATTTGATCTTTAGAATGATGAGAGTGAACTGCAATTCCCAATTGTTGAGCAACAAGCTTAAGTTCATTCTTTGTTCTGTTTTCTATATCACACACTGTTTGCACATTTCACAAAAAATCCTTGGCTTCATCAAGTGTAGAAATAGTAGCCATCATGAATATATCACAGTCACAAAATATGAAATATCCTTATGATAATATCCTGAATATCCTGGTATGAGGTCGCCAAATTTATGTTACGAAACAGAGAAAGATAATGTACACTTTAAGTGAGAATACGAAGAGTCACTACTGTCCCGTAAAGTTCCAGGTTCAAAACAAAAGAGTTAGGTAAAATTACAAGTTAAAGTTTAATGCTTAAATTAACAACAAAACATTCAGGACTCATAAGGACAATGCAATGGCAAATAAACAGGTTAAATATATGGTTAACTGCAATAGCCTCTATTAACACGAAATTAGCATGAGTAAATTTATCTAAGTCAGCCCTGATAAAATGAGATACCAGATAATACTCAGTGAATGCCAGATAAATAATTACAGATACAAACTATTATCAAAAATGACTGACATAAAGAACCCCACACGAATTATAAAAACTTCACTAGGCCTACAAATTAAACTTATGCTATACAGTACAAGAAAAAATGCAACAACAGTTATACTCAAATTACACACAGCTGCTAGATGGTTGGAGATTTCTTGAGCACTCACAATAATAATATCTGTACAGGGGAGGACAGAGATGTGAACAAAATGAGGAGCAGATCTAAGTGGCAATGATGCAGAGACTGAGCTCATTATATAGGGGCCAGCAGAGCCTGATACAACTTGTAATAAGGACGCGCAAATGAAGCGATGGGGACAAACGGTCGACAATCCCGCACTGAATAACAGAAAGGACGACTTACTCTACTGTAACGGTAGAAGGGGGAGACTGAGGCAGAACACGCTCGTGATCAAACATGCAGCAACTGTGCGTTAAAATTACACAAAGGATGATGAAATCATAGGCTATGTAACAGTGTGAATATGTGTAGGTGTGTGTGTGTGTGTGTGTGGTTGTGTGTGTGTTTGTTTGAATATGTGTGTGTGTGTGTGTGTGTGTGTGTGTGTGTGTGTGTGTGAATATGTGTAGGTGTGTGTGTGTGTGTGTGTGTGTGTGTGTGTGTGTGTGTGTGTGTGTGTGTGTGTGTGTGTGTGTGTGTGTGTGTGTGTGTGTGTGTGTGTGTGTGTGAATATGTGTAGGTGTGTGTGTGTGTGTGTGTGTGTGTGTGTGTGTGTGTGTGTGTGTGTGTGTGTGTGTGTGTGTGAATATGTGTAGGTGTGTGTGTGTGTGTGTGTGAATATGTGTAGGTGTGTGTGTGTGTGTGTGAATATGTGTAGGTGTGTGTGTGTGTGTGAATATGTGTAGGTGTGTGTGTGTGTGTGTGTGTGTGTGTGTGTGTGTGTGTGTGAGAATATGTGTATGTGTGTGTGTGTGTGTGTGTGTGTGTGTGTGTGTGAGAATATGTGTAGGTGTGTGTGTGTGTGTGTGTGTGTGTGTGTGTGTGTGTGTGTGAGAATGTGTAGGTGTGTGTGTGTGTTTGTGAGAATATGTGTAGGTGTGTGTGTGTGTGTGTGTGTGTGAGAATGTGTAGGTGTGTGTGTGTGTTTGTGAGAATATGTGTAGGTGTGTTTTTGTGTTTGTGAATGAGAGGTATCGTTTTTCCCACAGTCGTTCCTTTACATTACCTGGCTTAACGAAATAACAAACTCCTATCTAAATGACCCCCTAACAATATATAATGGTAAATACACACTTCTTGCATAGTTATGTTTGTAACTCATCTTCGCAATTAGTGAGTATCTATCCTTGATAATAAACACGTCTGATTGATTATTTTATGATTTGGCCTACATTTTAGCGTAACAACTTTGACTAACAACTTTTTACTGTGTGTTACATATTGTTTATCATTATCTTGACACAGATGCTTATATTTGGAGGTAAGTCTTGATACTCGTGTTGATGCTACTATATGGTATTGCTTCAACAGTTATGGACGTTCAGGGTAGACGACGTGGCTTACGTTCACCAAACATTCGAGCAAATCGTCCAGAGGTCATATGCCAAAGAAGTCAGATAGTTGGCCGCTATCAAGCTGGAATGTCAATAAACGAAATCAGCCGCGTTATGGGTATCAGTAAGAACACAGTGAGATTATGGATACGTAGATATGAAGAGGAGGGACACGTGACGACTAGATCGAGGTCAGGGCGGCCTCGGGTGACCACACCTGATGAAGACGAAAGGCTCGCTGTTGCTGCCAGGCAAGCTCCAAAGAAAACAGCAGTCACGTTGACACACGAACTACAGCTACAGTGTCACCCTGTGACAACGAGACGTCGCCTTCATGAGGTGGGGCTGCACTGCTACACTGCAGCAGAAAAGGAGAAACTGAGTCAACAACATAAGGAGACACGACTAAGATTCGCTCAGCGATACAGGCAGTATGGTGTGGACTTCTGGCAGAACGTGATTTTTACGGATGAAAAATCATTTCAAAGTGTGGCAACAACTGGGAAACACTGCTGGCGATTGGCAACACTCGTTATGATGCCATAAACATTACCGAGAGAGCAAGAAGTGGGAGGTTGTCAGTGTCTTGTTATGGTTGGATGTGGGCAGCAGGCCCAGGAGAGTTGGTGACCATTGACGGTTATCTTAATGCTGAAGAATACATAAATATTTTGGAAACTTCGCTCTTGCCATCAGTCCGTGCATACGCCATCCCGGAACCAAACGACATCATACTTGTCCAAGACCGCTCCCCAATTCATACCAGCAACGCAGTGATGAACTGGTTCCGTCAACACCCAGAGTTTCACCCTATTGACTGGCCTTCTAAGGGGTGTGACATGAACCCCATAGAAAACTTGTGGGGGATTATGGTCGAAGACTGGGAGGTTCGTGACATCACCAGGGATGCCGTAGAAATGAAGACGAGAGAGATGTGGGAGAGCATCAGACGTCGTCCAAACATCTGTACTAACTTGGTGAATTCCATGCCTTCCCGCCTGCAGGCTGTTATTGAGGCCCAGGGGGGATTGACAAGGTATTAAGACCTTGTGATCTGTAATAAAATAGAGAGTTTAATTGACGCCCTTTTCTTCCATACCTTATGGTTTTCATGTGGTGGCTACAAGCAAAGAATATGAGTTTTAGAACATTACAGACAATATATGAATAAGTGATATGCATAATCTAGTTCATCACTATCGTTGTCAGACATGATGAGAGAAAAGTTCAGATGCAGCTAACAAACCTCACTTTCCTATCAAACCTACTGAAATAGTATTGAAAAGAGTGTCTCAACATGCAACTGCTTCTAGAACAGTTGCATAGGCTTCAAATAACATAGATGTTATCATACCTTCCCCCAGATTTTGTTCCGAAATGCCATACCCAACTCACATTCTAAACTGTGTTCTCCAGCACTGGCTCTTTCATTGGTCCGTTCCTCTTTCACTTCTACCTGCATTACTATGTCGGTGATGTTATTCGTTGTGTGTAAGGATGTAGCAAATATAATACTAATATTACTAATAATAAATATAATAATAATATATATAATAATAACAATTATAATAATAATAATAATAATAATAATAATAATAATAATAATGATGATGATGATGATAATAATGAATGATGATGATGATGATGATGATGATGATGATGATGATGGTTATTAGACGGGACTCGGAACACGCATACCTCCTCCAAGGGGTGACTGGCCCTATCTCGCGGACAAAGAGACAAACAAACAAACAAACAAACAAAACAGACACAGGCAAACACATAACCTTCTTTGGCGGTGGTAATAATACAATAAAAAAGAAAGAGAGAGAGAGAGAGAGAGAGAGAGAGAGAGAGAGAGAGAGAGAGAGAGAGAGAGAGAGACAGAGAGAGAGAGAGAGAGAGAGAGAGAGAGAGAGAGAGAGAGACAGAGAGAGAGAGAGAGAGAGAGAGAGAGAGAGAGAGAGAGAGAGAGAGAGTAGTGGTAGTGACGGTGTTAATATTAATAATAATAATAATGATAATAATGATGATGATGATGATGATGATAATGATCATAATGATGATGATAATGATAATGATTATAATGATGATGATGATGAGTGTTATTAGACAGGACTCTGAAAACGCATACCTCCTCCAAGGAGTGACTGGCCCTTTCTCGCGGACAAAGAGACAAACAAACAAACAAACAAACAAACAGACACAGGCAAACACATAACCTTCTTTGGCGGTGGTAATAATACAATCAAAAAGAGAGAGAGAGAGAGAGAGAGAGAGAGAGTAGTGGTAGTGACGGTGTTTGGGGGCGTGGTTTCGTCTCCTCAACCACTGTCCGTTCACCTGGCCATTCCACATCCCTGGCTTCGACCACTCTCACGCCAAGGGGGGTTCAGAAACTTTGGATTGAGGGTGTACATACACATCTTACAAAATGTCATATAACAACCATTGCATCTGTTCAATTATGTATACAACTTGTTTAAAATGTAATATTACTGGATCAGTACAATATTATCATGAATATTATATGTATACAATATTATAATCAATATTATGTACTAATAGATTAGCATATGTCAAAGATAATTGCTGTCGGAGGACCTCCAGCGCATGACCGAGCAGTGTCAGGACTCCATATTATAATTACAAATCATAATAGATAGATAGATAGATAGATAGATAGACAGACAGATAGAAGCAGCAAGATAGGCATTGTGTCTGCTAGAATTGAACAGTGCTAAACATGCTTACACACTCTAATGCTTGATAGGCACACGAAAGTGCCTCGTGACCATACACACACATACACATATACACACACACAGGCTTCTAGAACATTAATTTCAACAGCAGTATAACACACGTGACACGACCCCTGCTACACCAGAATTTAGGAAGCAGAGCTAAGAAGGAGGTTAGCTAAAGAACCGACAGGTAGTAGGGAGAAGGAGCCTAGCAACATGGGAGAGAGAGAGAGAGAGAGAGACAGGGAGGTTAGCTCGGGGGACTCTATACTTCACTCGTGTGTGAGACTTTATTATTTCCAAGACAAATAAAAAAAAGTCCATACTAATCTTTACCTCTCCTGTCATTGCATGACAAAAAGGGAAGGAAGATTATCTACTTACAAAACTACTCAAGTATAACAACCGCTCGTCCACGAGTCTAATATATATTTAACTGATCAACAAAACTTCACTACAAGAAGTTACAAAGTTGTTGTAATATATATATATATATATATATATATATATATATATATATATATATATATATATATATATATATATATATATATATTAAAATGCGTGGCTTAAAGAACAGTGCCCCCGAAAAATACCATAGTACCCCCGACGACAGGGCAAGCCAAACACAGCTTAGTATGCCCGACGATGCGCCGACACCCCCACACGGACCCCATGGGGTAGCCGCCACCAGTCACCACCACTCCCGGCAACAGCGACATATGTCAGCCCGGGCCATGCCCCCTGTGTCATGCCACCACGCCGTCGCCGCCGTAGGAGAAGGACACTACCTTCGTGGAATGGAATTGTTGAGTCAGCTAGGGGTGGAGTTAGAAAAGACACTCCAGACGGCGCCCCTCTGGTAGAGACGATCTATGGTCGCTCCCATCCTCGTGAGACGATCTATGGTCGCTCCGAAAGTGCTCCGGTAGAGACGATCTATGGTCGCTCCGAAAGTGCTCCGGTAGAGACGATCTATGGTCGCTCCCATCCTCGTGAGACGATCTATGGTCGCTCCCATCCTCGTGAGACGATCTATGGTCGCTTCGAAATTGTTCCGGTAGAGACAATCTATGGTCGCTCCCATCCTCGTGAGACGATCTATGGTCGCTCCGAAAGTGCTCCGGTAGAGACGATCCATGGTCGCTCCCATCCTCGTGAGACGATCGATGGTCGCTCCGAAAGTGCTCCGGTAGAGATGATCCATGGTCGCTCCCCTCCTCGTGAGACGATCGATGGCCGCTCCGAAAGTGCTCCGGTAGAGACGATCCATGGTCGCTCCCATCCTCGTGAGACGATCTATGGTCGCTCCGAGAGTGTCTTGGTAGAGACGACCTATGGTCGCTCCGAGAGTGTCTTGGTAGAGACGACCTATGGTCGCTCCGAGAGTGTCTTGGTAGAGACGACCTATGGTCGCTCCGAGAGTGTCTTGGTAGAGACGACCTATGGTCACTCCGAGAGTGTCTTGGTAGAGACGACCTATGGTTGCTCTGAGTGTCTTGGTAGAGACGACTTATGGTCGCTCCCTTCCTCGTGAGACGATCTATTGTCGCTCCGAGGGTGTGCAGAGAGAGGTAAAGAGAGAGACGTCCCTACAGCAGGAGACTAGAGCCCAGGCTTCCTCTCCCAGAGTGACCCAGACAGGCCTCACAGCCTCCCCTGGTCTCTGTTCCCTACGCCAGGCTCTGGAGCAGATGCACCTGACGGACCCCAGTGGAAGTCGCTGCCGCAGCCCTCCCCTGTCGGCGCCACTAGACGCTGGAGACCGCAGCCCACAGTCTCTCCCGGTTCTCCCCAGGACACCCAGGCGTGATCTCTCTACGCCCCCACGACGCCGGGACTTAGCACAGAGGTTCCTGGAGCTATTCGGCCCTAGTCCCGAGGGCCACACGCCTGAGCCAAGCCCGGAAGCCACGGGAAGCCCAGGACGCGAGAGGACGCCCTTACGAGTTATCCCGTGCCCTCTCGGCACGCCTCGCATTGGCGGTGCCCCTAGCCCAGCAGGATTGCTGACGACATGTTCCTGCCTATCCCCCTGGTGAATACGTGTGATATTGTAGCACGAGTGATTTAGGTTAAGTGTGATTTCCCCTAATGTAAGTATTGTGCAGTGATTTCATATAGTGAATATCGGGGTGAATAAGATCACAGTGAGAAGTTAAAGGACGAGAGCATGGATCGAGATCTGATTGACTATACATATGAGTGACATCCCTGTTATACAGTTTATAAGCCTGTGCCGCCGGGAAATTCCCCTATAAAGACATACCCCCATTACTGTGAAGGAATATTGCAAAAGGAAGTATTAATGGTATTCTCTCTCCCTCCCCCACGCTACCCATAAATCTTGTTTATCACCCTCTCTCACTCCAATATCTCGAGTAAGTGTAAATCAAGAATAAAATCAATTACCAAAGTCTTTTGGCTAGTGGAAACCATATAAACTTCACGGCTAATATCTGCCGCCCTCCAGTATTACCATAACTTTCCCCTAGCCGTCACAAGTCACTCCCCGCGCCTCCCCTATCTCCTCCCAGTGAGACTCAACACCCCCTCCGCGCCCCCGCGCGCGCCTATATGTACTGCACTCCTGATACACTAGGATTGATTATGTTGTCATTACTATCAGAGAAGCAAGTTTCCTGCAAGATACACATATCCTAGATAAGGTTTTATATTGCTGTATATTGTGCTGTAATATCTGCTGATTTGTCCTGTGTCTGACTGTGGTAATATACGTGTAAAGGTTGTTGCCTAGAGTTTTTGTGTCCTGCCTCTCTTTATTGCACTAAGCTCCGGTCTCGAAAGAGGACCCCGCTCCACGTTAGGTGAAATAGGAACGAGAAGTCGAGCCTAATTTCACCTAGCATTACATATATATATATATATATATATATATATATATATATATATATATATATATATATATATATATATATATATATATAAAGATATATATATATATATATATATATATATATATATATATATATTCCCTTACATGTGACGCGGTATGGACTAGGTTAGCTAAGGCTTCGTCTATGTGATGCGAACACATAATATTAGCTAGGCTTTTGTCTCTGTGACGCGGACACCTAGGCTTAAGGTTGAGTATATATATTGTTATCTATATTGTTCTGGAGACACTGAGCTCTGTTGTGTACATATGTGTCACATGTCATGTGCCTGAATATTTCTGTGGAAACTCATTATGATACTGTATGGACATATTGTAAAATTACTCAGGTGCAATTCCGTATTAGACGAGCTGAACTAGGAACTGAGAGTGGTCCCTGCAACTGATCTATTTTACCATTGTATCCATCTGGTTTTGATCACGGAATAGAGAATATAGGCTATGCATTCTTATTCAATAGATAAGAGCACTGTTTGACCCAAGGTGTTTGTGTTTTTCCCTTCCTGGCTGCCCCTGACCCGGTCTGGAACAAAGAACCCCACACTGCACCATACCTAGGACCGAGAAGTCGGAACCTAAATACGCTGCATAACACTTGTGGCAAGCGGTAGTTCTTGACCCGGCGGTGGACAGGCAAGGAACAAGAAAATTGCAAACATGGCGGCCAAACCGCACGTCCAACTTCCGAAGTTAGATTCCGAACTTTACGACATACACACGTATATGTCTATGATCAAGGCAATACTAGACATAATTTTTGAGAATGACCGCGAGAAAATAGCAGTTATGCTCCCTCACCTCGGAAAAATTGTGTCAAGCATAGCCACTAAAATAGTCCCGGAGTTAAAGTGGGACCAGTTCCAACAAATTGTGACTCACGCTGTCACACCCTCACTAGGGAAAGTCATCGCTTTCTCCCAGCTAGACGCACTCACATACGATGGGAATCTAGACGACACCCTCAGGCCCCAGTCACACTGCAGGTACGACTTATTGCAAACCACCTGGGACCTGCAAGTCGTGGGTGGTTGGGGTGAGGTTTACAACTGGTCTTCATATGTCTCGATCTAGCCGCAGGCCACCATGGCGACCAAAAACTCGTCACATGGTTTTTCGTGCTGCATGAAAAACCTCCCCGCGACCACCGATGTTGTGGCATGGAAGCTGCCTTGTGGGTGGCTGGACTGTGTCTGGCCAGCTTACGGACTGCAACTGGTCGGCGACACCTAATTTTTTAGCTGTGGTTGCCATCCAGATGAAGACCGGTCACCTCCCGCTCTGTGCGGTGGCTGTCTGCACTCCATCAAGGCGACGACTGGACTGCGGCAGCCGCCGCCCACAAGCCCCCTGTCTGGGGTGTTGGTTGAAGTCCAGCAGCCGTCCAGCCAGCGATTGGTCGAGTGACAGGTGGTGGGCTGGACCGAGACCAGCCGCCAGCCAATCCACAGCTGGTATTGGTCTAGTGGTCGCGGTCTAAACTGCATCAGGACGCAGACTGGCCGGTGTCTTGACCTGTGTGTACCTGGCCATGGTCGCCGTTCAGCCGCCCACTGGACGGATGCTGGATGGACACTGTATGACCACTGGTAGACAATCAGTGGCACGACTGCTCGGAGACCTCCGTGGTCTGGGACTGGTTTCGCGATTTTCAGGTTTGCGACAAGTCGCACCTGCAGTGTGACTGGGGCTTTATCCAAACCAAATGTCTTGTCGCCACCGCCTACTCTGGGGCAGATCCAAATACCTGGGACCAAATCACTTTCCATACCCTGCTCAGGATCCTCCCCATAACCATCAAAGATCATTTCACGATCTTCGAACCAGTGGGAGACCTCGACAACAATATTCAAGTTGTTAGGCGCCTCCTAGCCTTTCACGCCACCCCACAGTGCATCGGCGCAGCAAGAACGATCCCAAAGAGTGGGGCACGACCCTCTAAGCCATGGATGCCCCCCACCAGCAATGTCTCACCAACACCACCAAGCGCACCCAGGTCGCCCTCCCACTAAAGGGCGCCCCCCTCCCAAGGAAAATACAAGCCTGAGCTCCGTGGATTCATGAGAATTCTCGGCATGTAATCGCCAGTGCCCCATTCACGACATTCGGGAGCAACTGAGAGCTGCCCCCCAAAAAACAACCACCCAATACCATCTCACAATCTCCTCCATTCATTACCACAATGCCTCCAACACACTTCACAGTCACCTCCCCCCCCACCTGCCACCTCTCAACCGCGTCACACCCGTTTCCCCATCAAGCACTTTGCACCACCACCCACTCCCACCAGCCACACAACCAACCCATACACCTGCTGTCCCACATTAATACACTCATCGCCCTTGCTCACTTCCCCCTCCACTACCACTCCCACCACCACAGCCTTCCCCAACTCCACACCCTCTCCACAGACCCCCCCACTCACCACTGAACCAGCATTCCACGCCACCCACACCTGCCCTCACCCCCGCCACCCCAACGACAGGCCACTCTACACCCACACCTTCACCCACTCCTCATTCCACACCCGCACCCTACGCCACACCCCAGACCAGCTCCCCATCCTCGATCACCACCACACCAACACCACAGGCCCAACTGTAATGCTATGTGTTTTAGGGTCGGCCTCCCGTTCCTAGAGCACCTAGTTAGTAGCTGGGTTCTCTTTCTAGACTGGAGCTTAGACAAATAAGAGAGAGGCAGGACACAAAAACTCAAGGCAACACCTTACATGTGTATTACTAAAACTTACAGAGGAACGAGCAGATGTCACAAATACAAACAAGCTGGGCAATTATAATCCTTGGGCTGCAGATATGGAATAATAGAAACACGCAGGATACTGTACAGGACCAGATTGGTTAGGGGGAACAACACTTGAGCTAGACACTTATGTTGGTGGGGGAGTTTAGATGTCCTAGGAGGGTGGTGGTGGTTGTCTCGATTTCCCAGGGTAGCGTTAATATTTTACACTGGACCTAAGCATGACCTTATCAAGACGTGTTGTCGCTGTTGCATAGAGTGTTCACTGTTCCTTGGCCCGTAGTTCACTTTTACATTACTTTACTATGTACCCGGTTGGAGCTGGCAGTACTGGAACTTCAACCCACGGGCCTATGTATGATCCTCACTGTCTTACGGCAGCATTGTACACTATGGTAGGCCCGTCCTTCATTGTTTTACTACTGCGCTATCTTTTCCACCACTTTCATTTATGCTCTAACCACCAGCCCACTTTGCTCTGTCAACTCCTACATTGTCTGTATGCTGCGTGTGTTCACTTTCACTCACTGTCTGGTCGAATGAGTCACAGTCAGGTACAGGGGTGGCGGAGGAGTCTCACCCTCCCCATTGACGGGGCTGGGATCCGCCAGGGGCGGCTAGGTCCAGGGGGCGGGGAACAGTGCGTAGGGGCGTCCTCTCTCATCCGGGGCTGCTTGGGGTGTAGGAGCCTGAGGCTTCTGGGCTCAGGGTGGGAGTCCGGCCCTCGGGGCTGGGATCGAACAGTTACCTGAACTTCTGAGTCAGGTGCCTGATGGAGGATGAGGATTTCCTGCATCTGGGTGCAGGGAGGTCCCTCCTGGGAGTTTGAGGGGCAGTCGGGAGGCTGCGGTCCCCGCAGGTCGGGGACGCTGTCTGGAGTGAGCTGCGGCGTTGGCCAGCATCGGGGTCTGTCAGGGGCACCTCCACCGGATGTAGGGAGAAGAGCCCGGTGGTGGTCCCAGGGCCTCTCCTATACTTCTCCCAGCTGGGGCTCCCTGCAAGTCGTGGGTAGGTGGATCAGGCTCAGCACCTGATGAAGGAGCAACTTCAGGCCGTCTCTGGCGGTAGGGCCCGGCTACTGGCTGTGGCTCTCTTGGGACACCTTCGGCACAGCTACCGGCCACCTCCTGCAGGAGGGTAGAGCAGATACAGGCCGACTCTCCGGGGGCACTTTCAGAGCAGCTTCCGGCCATCTCCTGACAAAGGTGGGAGCAGCGTCCGGCCATCTCCTGATTAACCTTCGGAGCGGCTTCAGGCTGTCTCCTGTAGGAGGGTGAGCAGCTGCAGGCCGTCTCTCTGAGGGGCACCTTCTGAGCGGCTTCAGGCCATCTCCTGATGAAGGCAGGAGCGACTTCAGGGCGTCTCCTGTAGGGGGGTGAGCTGCTGCAGGCCATCTCTCTGAGGGGAACCTGAGTGCCTTCAGGATGTCTACTGACAAAGGTGGGAGCGGCTTCAGGCCATCTCCTAGTTTCCTCCAAAGTGGCTTCCAGCCGTCTCCTGTAGGAGGGTAGGCGGCTATCGGCCATCTCCTAGTTTCCTCCAGAGTGGCTTCCGGCTGTCTCCTGTAGGAGGGTGAGCGGCTATCGGCCGTCTCAGGGGTGCTGTTGGGAACTGGAGAAACAGTTCCACTCCAGTCTAATCTGTGGGCAGCTCGCCTGGCATGTCGTCTTGTATTCCTGCTATGGTGGCAGCGGGCAAGTTCCGTGTCATAGAGGCGTGAGGCCCAGGCGGACTTACGTCCCTCTAGCATGGAGCTGGACTGCATGTTGTCTACCTCTCTGTGGGCTCTTTCTAGGGGTCTCGTGTTGTTTCCAGAGCCCAAACACGGCATTTTACCACCTTCGTTGGAGAAAAAGTCACGACCCCGTGACTGAAGATGATAAACTTTGACGATGTTGGTGTGATGGGCCGGTTGTAGTCACTGTAGTAGGGCCGTCCAAGCCATGATGGCTGGGTTTGCAGGCGAGGTTGGGTTACTGGTTGTGAAGAGGGTGGGTGTGTCTTTGGTGTTGCGGAGGAGCTGCAAGAGGTGGAGGAGGCCGAGGACTTGGTGCCTTCGCCCGAAGGGCGGCACCCATGTAGCACGCCGAACTCTCGTGGTTCGGGGTGTTGCTGGTGTTCGAGTGTTGGTGGTGTGAGTGGAGGAAGGAGAGGGGTTTGGTGGTGAGGCAGGAGGGGTGGGGGTGGTGATGTATCTTGGGGGTGGGCATGATAGGTGTCCCAGGTGAGTGATGGTGGTCTTGAGGGTGGGTGTGGGCAGTGAGTCAGCGTGCGGCGTTGTGTTGCTGGGGCAATGCGGGCTGTAGGCGTTGTGGCGGCGTGCTGGGCCGGTGGTATGACTGCAAGTTTGGGGAAGGCGGCTGGGGGGGAAGGTGAGGAAGGACAGGCTTAGGGAAAGTGGCCTGAGATGGCAGATGAGGAGGTTGGGAATGGGGTGGTAGGCAGAGGGGGCAGGGAGGGCGGTTGTGAGGGTGTGGGTGAGGAGTCGGGAGTACGAGGTGTCACCGGGCCATCTGGTGAGGTGTGATGCAGTGTGGTGGACGACAGGGAGGGGGAGGCAGGTAGAGATAGTGAGGGTGAGATGTAGCTGTCATAGCAGTCAGGGGAAGGGTTGGTGGTGGTGGTTGGCAGTGGGGAAGGCAAAGTTGAGATTGGGGAGGTGGTGGCGTATCTTGCAGGCGAGGGTGGAAGGTGGCCAGTGTGGGTGATGGCAGGTTTTAGGGTGGGAGTGGGTGGTAAGGTGAGTGGCCAGCCCTTTGGTGCTGTGGCTGCATGTGGTGGGCAGTAAAGGTGGTGCGCCAGGGTGGGGTAGTTTTGGGCAGCACTCTGATGGTGGGCGTGGGTGAGGCAATGGGGCTTGAGGTGGGTGGTGTGAGGGGGTGTGAGGGTGCTCTGGCACTGAAGGTCAGTAGCAGTGGTGAGGTGGCAGGTGAGGTGGCTTGAGGTGTGGGTGGTGAGGAGGGAGTGCCATCTTGTGGCACCATCCCGGTGTTTGGTGGTGGGGTGGTTTGGGCAGTGGCAGGGTTCTGTGCTCACGGTGTGGGGTGGGCAGTGGGTGCGAAGCCAGGGGATGGTATGGGGATGGTGGCAGGCGGTGTGCAGTGGTGGAACCGTGGTGGCTTGGTTGGAGGTGGTTGCATCGGCGGTGGTGGTGGGGTGGCAGGGGCTAAGGAGTGGGGTGTGGTGGGTGGTGTGTTTTGTCGGAGGCGAGGTAAGGCGGGGTGAGGTGTGGGCAGTGAAGGAGCCAGTGATGGGGGGGAGGTGAGGCCTCGCGGTATTGTCTGGCTGTTCGGTGATGGGGCAGTGTAGGTGACGGCAGGAGGCTGAGCTCGTGATGGAGTGGTGGGTGATGAGGTGTGGGGTGTGGTGGGTGGCGAGGCATCTGGTGAGGTTATTGGGGACGAGCTGGGGGTCCATGAGGGTGGTGATAGTTGAGGGTAGGGTAGGGGAGGTGAGCGAGAAAGAGGAGATGGGTGAGGGTGGGTCAGAGAAAGAGGAGGGTAAAAGAGAAGAAATAGAGGGAGGAGAGTGAAAGGAAACGTGTTGTATCCCCCTGTCATAGACTGGGGAGGATGTGAGGTGGCCCACGCTAGGATAAAGGGGTGTGGGGGCAGTGGTGGGCGCCTTCTGTGCTTTTTCTTCTGGTTTTTGTTTCCCCTAAGCTCGGGGCAATTGGCTTGTGGTGGGGCAGCTTGTAGGCGCCCTCGGGTCGTTCTGCTGTGCCAGACAGCTTTGAACTGCTTGCGGATGTCGTGAATGGCGCATCCGTGGCTGCAAGCAGAAAATTCCCATGGGTCACTCGCGATGATGCCCGTGGGAAACTGATCGATTGCGCCGATATGTTGAGGGGTGGAGTGGATGGCTAGAAGGCGCCTCGTTACTTGGATATCTTTCTCCAGGTCTCCCGTAGGGTTATGTATGATAAAATGTTCTTTGATGAAACTGGGGAGGATCCTGATAAGTGCGTGAAACATGAGTTGTTACCAGGTTTCGTCATCTGCCCCCGGGTAGGCAGTGGTGACCAGGCGCCTGGCCTGGATTAAAGTGTCATCCAAATTGCCATCAAAAGTTAGGCTATCCAGCTGGGATAGTGTCACCACTTTACCTAGTGATGGGGTGATGGCCTGAATCACGAGTTTCATGAAATTCTGCCAGGTGAGCCCCGGAACGATCTTGTGTGCTAAATTAGCTGCCTCTTTGCCCAGTAGCGGGAGTGTGACTGCAATTTTTTGCTTGTCATCCTCGAACCCGATATCAAGCAAAGGTTTAATAATTGCCAGGTATGTGTGAACACCATACTGTTAGGAGTCGAATTTAGGTAATTACACATGCAGTTTGGTTGCCATTTTTCCAGTATTTCCTGGTTACCTCTCTTGTATGCCAGGGTCAAGAACCACCGCTGTCCACCAGTGTAATGCTAGGTGTTTTAGGGTCGGCCTCCCATCCCTAGAGCACCTAGTGAGTAGCTGGGTTCTCTTTCTACACCGGAGCTTAGACAAATAAGAGAGAGGCAGGACACAAAAACTCAAGGCAGCACCTTACATGTGTATTACCAAATCTTACGCAAGAATGAGCAGGTGTCACAAATACAAACAAGCTGGACAATTATAATCCTTGGGCTGCAGATATGGAATAAGTGTATCACACAGGATACTGTACAGGACCAGATTGGTTAGGGGGAACAACACTTGAGCTAGACACTTATGTTGGTGGGAGAGTTTAGATGTCCTAGGCCGGTGGTGATGGTTGTCTCAATTTCCCAGGGTAGCGTTAATATTTTACACTGGGTCTAAGAGTGACCTTATCGAGACGTGCCGCCACTATTGCACAGCGTGTTCACTGTACCTTGGCCCCTAGATCACTTTTACATTACTTAACTATGTACCCGGGTGGAGCTGGCGGTACTGGAACTTCAACTCAGGGGCCTATGGATGATTTTCACTGTCTTATGGTGGCACTGTACACTCTGGTAGGCCCGTCCTTCACTGTCTTACTATTGCACTATCTTTTCCACCACTTTCTTTTATGCTCTAACCACCGGCCCACTTTACTTTGTCTTTCCAACACTGTCTGTATGCTGTGTTACGGAACAGAGAGAGATAATGAACACTTCAAGTGAGAATACTAAAATCACTACTGTCCCGCAAATTTCCAGGTTCAAAACAAAAGAGTTAGGTAAAATTACAAGTTAAAGTTTAATACTCAAACTAACAACTAAACATTCAGGACTCATAAGGATAATGTAATGGCAAAAAACAGGTTAAATATATGGTTCACTGCAATAGCCTCTATTAACACGAAATTAGCAAGAGTAAATTTATCTAAGTCAGCCCTGATAAAATGAGAAAATCGGATAATGCTCAGTTAATGCATGATATATTATTACAGATACAAAATATTATTAATAATGGCTGACACAAAAACTCCACATGAATCACAAAAACCTCACCAGGCCCACGAACCAACACCTTATGCCACACAGTACAAGAAAAAAATGTAATAACACTTATACTCAAATTACACAGCAGCTAGATGGTTGGAGACTTCCTGAGCACTCACAAAAATAATAACAACTGTAAAGGGGAGGACAGAGATGTGAACAAAATGAGGAGTAGATCTAAGTGGCAATTAATGCAGAGACTGAGCTCATTATATAGGGGCCGGCAGAGCTTAATACAACTTGTAAGAAGTACACGCAAAGGAAGCAATAGGGGACAAAGAGTTGACACTCCTGCTCTGAACAACAGAAAGAACGACTTACTCTACTATAAGGGAGGAGAAGGGGGGAGTGAGGTAGAACACTGAAGCTTGGTCACTATGGAAGCCACGAGGCGAATCGTGATCAAACATGCAGCATACTGTACGTTACAATTATACAAAGGATGATGAGATCATAGGCTATGTAACACCTCCAAACAAAAAAAAAAAAAAATTTACAAAGGAAATTTCTTATTACTCTAAAACAATCTGTCTAAAATCTAGATAAGCAATCTGCAATAACATTTTCTTTCCCCTTGACATGTTGTATGTCTAATGAATACTCCTGAAAAGTAGACTCCATCTTGTCAATCTCTGATTTTTATCTTTAAACTTACTAAGGAATTTCAGTGGGTTATGATCGGTATAAATGACTATGGGGTCAAAACCAGAACACAAATAAAATGAAAAATGCTGTAAACCCAAAATCAAGGCCAAAAGCTGTTTCTCAATAGTTGAGTAGTTCTTTTGAGGTGGAGTGAACTTCTTACTGTAATACGATACACGGTGTTCAATACCCTGATCATCCTCTTGCAGCAAAACAGCCCCAGCTCCTGTATCACTTGCGTCAACAGCCATCTTAAAAGGCTTAGCAAAAACAGCCAGTAGCGAGCACTGGCTGACTTAATAGGATAGCTTTAAGTTTGCTGAAAGAGGATTCACAGTTATCGGTCCAGACAAATTTAACTCCGTTTTTCAGTAGGTCTGTAAGTGGTGATACAAGAATTGAAAAGTTAAGAACAAATTTCCTGTAATAACCTACCATTCCCAAAAATCTTTGTAGCTCTTTCCTACTTTTAGGTCTGGGAAAGTCACTTATAACCTGAACCTTAGCTCCTGGTGGTGCAACATGTCCATCACCAATTACGTACCCAAGGTACTGAACTTTAGCTTGACCAAACTCACACTTTGATAAATTAGCTACAAGATTAGCCTGAACCAAACGCTCAAGAAATTTACTGACATGGCATAGGTGATCTTTCCAGTTGTCACTGAAAATTAGTACATCATCAATATAAACAACACACCCTGCCAAACCCTCTGTTACAACATTCATGAGCTTCTGAAATGTGGCTGGTGCATTCTTCATGCCATATGGCATTACAGAACATGCAAAAGTCTTTCCTAGTGTTACAAAACATGAGATCTCCCGAGCACGTTCAGTCATAGGTACCTGCCAGTATCCCTTTAACAAATCAAACTTCCTTATGTACCTAGCCTTTCCGATCTTGTCTATGCAATCTTCCACGCGAGGGAGAGGGTAAGTGTCAGTTTTGGTTATCTGATTAACACGTCTGTAGTCGATGCAAAGCCGCTGTGACCCACCTGGCTTAGGGACTAGAGTGACAGGAGAACTCCACTCGCTCTGACAGGGCTCAATCATCTTGTGGTCCAACAGGTAGCCAAGCTCCTTCTGGATGAGAGGAACTTTCACTGGGTTCACACGGTAAGGAGGCAGTTTAATTAGGCTTTGCGTCTCCAACATCGACATCATGCATCAACACAGTGGTTCTTCTTGGAGTGGCACGGTACACTTGCGGGTACTCCTGCAGTAATGCCGAAAACTCCTGCCTTTCCTCGGGAGCTAGATGAGAAAGCTTAGTCTGGAGATCATTCATGATATCAGGATTCTTCCCCAGACTATCACTCAGGCTCATGCTGCATGGGAGAACTTCACTTGCAGACTCGGGTGGAACAGCTACAGTGCAGACTGGGTTATTTTCGTCCCGCCTGTGATATAACTTTAGCATGTTGATGTGACAAAGTTGCTTGTTCTTTCTACGATCTGGTGTGGCGATGACATAGTTGACATCACTGAGTTTCTTCTCCACGAAACAAGGACCACTAAACTTGGCTTCAAGAGGTTGCCCATGAACTGGTAGCAGAATCAAAACCTGATCTCCTGGCTGAAAGTGGCATAACCTGGACTTCTTATCATACCAAGTCTTCATCTTCTCCTGAGCAGCTCCTAAATTCTCTCTCGCCAGCTGTAAAGCAGTGGACAGCCGTTCTTTGAACTTCATCACATACTCCAGCAGGTTGATATCATCTTCCTCCGACAGCCAGCATTCCTTGAGTAGCTTAAGGGGTCCTCTTACTTCGTGGCCAAACAGTAGTTCAAAGGGTGAGAAGCCCAGTGATTCATTTGGAGATTCTCTTGCGGCAAACACAACGAATGGAAGACCTTTATCCCAGTCTTTCTGATGTTCCAAACAGTATTTCTTGAGCATCGATTTGAGTGTTTGATGATATCTCTCCAACGCTTCTTGGGTCTGGGGATGGTAAGCTGAAGACGTGATCTGGGTGATGCCCAACTCTTTCAGAGACTGCTTGAAAACATTTGACATGAAATTACTTCCCCGGTCTGACTGTACCTCCTTGGGCAGACCAAACTTTGTGAAGAACCCTAGCATTTCCTTAACCACGTTCTTTGCTGAGATATTTCTAAGTGGAATGGCTTCAGGATAACGAGTAGCCATATGAATCAGGGTCAACACATAAGAAAATCCTGAAGAAGTCTTAGGAAGAGGGCCCACAATATCCACCAACACACGGGTGAATGGCGCCTCAAAAGGAGGAAAGGGAACTAGAGGTGCAACCTTTTCGGTCTGATTACACTTCCCCACAACTTGACAGGTGTGACAAGACTTACAATACCGAGAAACATCTCTGAAGATACCTGGCCAGTAGAAGTGTTTCAAAATGCGTGCCACAGTCTTCCTCACTCCAAGGTGTCCTGCTAAACTGGAATCATGAGCCACTCTAATGATATCCTGCCTACAAACACCAAGGATGACAACTTGATGTTCAACCTCCCATTCACAGGCTGATGCTGTTGGGGGTCTCCACTTCCTCATAAGTACTCCTGACTTTATATAATAACAAGTAGAAGCACCAGCTGACTCTTCCTCACTGCAAGAGAGTTAGCTAGACCTTTCAACTCAGGGTCAGCAACCTGCAACTCAACCAACTCTTGACGAGACAAATTATCAATACTACGGGGTACTGCCTCATCTGGTGAGTAGTCCAAATTAGCAAGAAAAGTGTCAGCTAGGATAACATCATCATCATCATTATCCTCTAAGTCACCAGTAAGTTTAGACTTAGCCCTAGTGACAGCACATGCAGAGAACACATCAGGGATATCAGAATCCTGGGTCGCAGTCACTGGTTCACTAGACAACTGAGGAGCTGGACACACTTGACTTCCACCAATATCATTTCCAAGTAAGAAAGTTACACCTGACATTGGGAGTGTCTCAACCAACCCAACCATAATGGAACCATTAACAAAACCAGACTCTAAATTCACTCTGCACAGAGGGACAGAGAAGTAATTATTCCCTACACCTTGTAAGATTACAGTTTCATCAGAGGAATTAACATTAGAGCCTAGAACACTGGTCAGCATAAGGGATTGGCAAGCACCTGTATCACGATATATTTTAACTGATTTCCTGTCATTACTGTCCAGAGGACTGACAAAACCATCAGACAGGAAATTAGCACATGAACTCTTGAGAGTGTCACCCACGTTACTGCTCAAAAGAGGAGCTTCATCATGAGAATTTAATTTACCCCTCAAAGCAGGTTCAGTTAACACAGTTAAAGAATTCTGGGAACTCTCAAGGGTGGACACTAGACCAATTGACTGAATATTTAAAGACTCCTTTTTGTTCACATCACGCTGTCTCCTGAAACATTTCTCCGTAGTATGACCAAGTTTACTACAATAGGTACATTTACTTTTCTGAAATCTAGAGGTGGAGCTGGTATTTACTTCCTGAGAAACATCATCTTTATTCTCTTTCCTGTTACCTTTACCCTGAGTAGAGGCAACGTACTTACTCTCAGCTTTTCTTTTTTCTTTAGAATATCTCTTGTGAGTGAGAACATATTCATCAGCTAAAACTGCAGCATCAGACAAATTATCTATTCTTTTCTCATCAAGATATAGGCTTACATCATTATTAATACACCTTTTGAAGTCCTCCAGCAAAATCATCTGCTTAAATTTACCAAAATCAGAATCCACATTCTTAGCATTTAACCACTGCTCTAACAGATCTTCTTTGATTTTTGCATACTCAACATGGGATTGCTTATCTTGCTTATAAGTTGTCCTAAATTTTACTCTATAGGCTTCAGGAACAAGCTCATAGGCCTTAAGAATCAAGCTCTTAACTACATCATAATTATCAGATTGATCCTGAGGCAAAGATGCATAAGTTACTTGAGCTTTACCGGTGAGAACAGTTTGAAGGAGTACTGGCCAATACTTTTTGGGCCAATTAAAACCTGTAGCTACCCTCTCAAACAACTGAAAATACTTTGTTAAATCAGATTCATTAAAAGGAGGGACAAGTTTAATATTTTTAGCCACATCAAAAACATCAGAGCTAGATGATCCAGTTCCACCTTGTTTCATGTGATACTCATGGCCTGCCTGAATCCTAGCAAGTTCAATTTGTGCCTGAGCCTGTGCCTGTGCCTCCTGGATACGAGCCTGAGACTCAGCCTCCTTAGCATTTGCCTGAAACTCAGCCTCCTTAGCACGAGCCTGAAACTCAGCCTCCTTAGCACGGGCCTGAAACTCAGCCTCCTTAGCACGGGCCTGAAACTCAGCCTCCTTAGGACGAACCTCCTGTAGGGCTAGCTGTAACTTAGCTATTTCAATCTGCGTTTGCTCATCTGGAGGAGTTACATCAAACAAACTTTCATTAATCATGTCAAGAATTTGATCTTTAGAATGATGAGAGCGAACAGCAATTCCCAATTGTTGAGCAACAAGCTTAAGTTCATTCTTTGTTCTGTTTTCTACATCACACACTGTTTGTACATTTGACAAAAAATCTTTGGCTTCATCAAGCGTTGTAATAGTAGACATCATGAATAAATCACAGTCACATAATATCAAGCAATATCCTTATGATAATATCCTGAATATCCTGATAAGAGGTCGCCAAATTTATGTTATGGAACAGAGAGAGATAATGAACACTTCAAGTTAGAATACTAAAATCACTGATGTCCCGCAAATTTCCAGGTTCAAAACAAAAGTGTTAGGTAAAATTACAAGTTAAAGTTTAATGCTCAAACTAACAACTAAACATTCAGGACACATAAGGATAATGTAATGGCTAAAAACAGGTTAAATATATGCTTCACTGCAATAGCCTCTATTAACACGAAATTAGCAAGAGTAAATTTATCTAAGTCAGCCCTGATAAAATGAGAAAACCGGATAATGCTCAGTTAATGCAAGATATATTATTACAGATACAAAATATTTTTAATAATGGCTGACACAAAAACTCCACATGAATCACAAAAACCTCACCAGGCCCACGAACCAACACCTTATGCCACACAGTACAAGAAGAAAATGTAATAAAACTTATACTCAAACTACACAGCAGCTAGATGGTTGGAGACTTCCTGAGCACTCACAAAAATAATAACAACTGTACAGGGGAGGACAGAGATGTGAACAAAATGAGGAGTAGATCTAAGTGGCAATTAATGCAGAGACTGAGCTCATTATATAGGGGCCAGCAGAGCTTGATACAACTTGTAAGAACGACGCGCAAATGAAGCCATAGGGGACAAAGAGTTGACACTCCTGCTCTGAACAACAGAAAGAACGACTTACTCTACTATAAGGGAGGAGAAGGGGGGAGAGAGGTAGAACACTGAAGCTTGGTCACTATGGAAGCCACGAGGCGAATCGTGATCAAACATGCAGCATACTGTACATTACAATTATACAAAGGATGATGAGATCATAGGCTATGTAACACCTCCCCACAAAAAACAAAAACAAAAAATTTACAAAGGAAATTTCTTATTACTCTAAAACAATCTGTCTAAAGTCTAGATAAGTAATCTGCAATAACATTTACTTTCCTCTTGACATGTTGTATGTCTAATGAATACTCCTGAAGATGTAGACTCCATCTTGTCAAGCTCTGATTTTTATATTTAAACTTACTAAGGAATTTCAGTGGGTTATGATCGGTATAAATGACTATGGGGTCAAAACCAGAACACAAATAAAATGAAAAATGCTGTAAACCCAAAATCAAGGCCAAAAGCTGTTTCTCAATAGTTGAGTAGTTCTTTTGAGGTGGAGTGAACTTCTTACTGTAATACGATACACGGTGTTCAATACCCTGATCATCCTCTTGCAGCAAAACAGCCCCAGCTCCTGTATCACTTGCGTCAACAGCCATCTTAAAAGGCTTAGCAAACACAGCCAGTAGCGAGCACTGGCTGACTTAATAGGATAGCTTTAAGTTTGCTGAAAGAGGATTCACAGTTATCGGTCCAGACAAATTTAACTCCCTTTTTCAGTAGGTCTGTAAGTGGTGATACAAGAATTGAAAAGTTAAGAACAAATCTCCTGTAATAACCTACCATTCCCAAAAATCTTTGTAGCTCTTTCCTACTTTTAGGTCTGGGAAGGTCACTTATAACCTGAACCTTAGCTCCTGGTGGTGCAACATGTCCATCACCAATTACGTACCCAAGGTACTGAACTTTAGCTTGACCAAACTCACACTTTGATAAATTAGCTACAAGATTAGACTGAACCAAACGCTCAAGAAATTTACTGACATGGCATAGGTGATCTTTCCAGTTGTCACTGAAGATTAGTACATCATCAATATAAACAACACACCCTGCCAAACCCTCTGTTACAACATTCATGAGCTTCTGAAATGTGGCTGGTGCATTCTTCATACCATATGGCATTATAGAACATGCAAAAGTCTTTCCTAGTGTTACAAAACATGAGATCTCCATAGCACGTTCAGTCATAGGTACTTGCCAGTATCCCTTTAACAAATCAAACTTGCTTATGTACCTAGCCTTTCCGATCTTGTCTATGCAATCTTCCAAGCGAGGGAGAGGGTAAGTGTCAGTTTTGGTTATCTGATTAACACGTCTGTAGTCGATGCAAAGCCGCTGTGACCCACCTGGCTTAGGGACTAGAGTGACAGGAGAACTCCACTCGCTCTGACAGGGCTCAATCATCTTGTGGTCCAACAGGTAGCCTAGCTCCTTCTGGATGAGAGGAACTTTCACTGGGTTCACACGGTAAGGAGGCAGTTTAATTGGCTTTGCGTCTCCAACATCGACATCATGCATCAACACAGTGGTTCTTCCTGGAGTGGCACGGAACACTTGCGGGTACTCCTGCAGTAATGCCGAAAACTTCTGCCTTTCCTCGGGAGCTAGATGAGAAAGCTTAGTCTGGAGATCATTCATGATATCAGGATTCTTCCCCAAACTATCACTCAGGCTCAGGCTGCATGGGAGAACTTCACTTGCAGACTCGGGTGGAACAGCTACAGTGCAGACTGGGTTATTTTCGTCCCGCCTGTGATATAACTTTAGCATGTTGATGTGACAAAGTTGCTTGTTCTTTCTACGATCTGGTGTGGCGATGACATAGTTGACATCACTGAGTTTCTTCTCCACGAAATAAGGACCACTAAACTTGGCTTGAAGAGGTTACCCATGCACTGGTAGCAGAATCAAAACCTGATCTCCTGGCTGAAAGTGGCGTAACCTGGACTTCTTATCATACCAAGTCTTCATCTTCTCCTGAGCAGCTCCTAAATTCTCTCTCGCCAGCTGTAAAGCAGTGGACAGCCGTTCTTTGAACTTCATCACATACTCCAGCAGGTTGACGTCATCTTCCTCCGACAGCCAACATTCCTTGAGTAGCTTAAGGGGTCCTCTTACTTCATGGCCAAACAGTAGTTCAAAGGGTGAGAAGCCCAGTGATTCATTTGAAGATTCTCTTGCGGCAAATACAACGAATGGAAGACCTTTATCTCAATCTTTCTGATGTTCCAAACAGTATTTCTTGAGTATCAATTTGAGTGTTTGATGATATCTCTCCAACGCTCCTTGGGTCTGGGGATGGTAAGCTGAAGACGTGATCTGGGTGATGCCCAATACTTTCAGAGACTGCTTGAAAACATTTGACATGAAATTACTTCCCCTGTCTGACTGTACCTCCTTGGGCAGACCAAACTTTGTGAAGAACCCTAGCATTTCCTTAACCACGTTGTTTGCTGAGATATTTCTAAGTGGAATGGCTTCAGGATAATGAGTAGCCATATGAATCAGGGTCAACACATAAGAAAATCCTGAAGAAGTCTTAGGAAGAGGGCCCACAATATCCACCAACACACAGGTGAATGTCGCCTCAAAGGGAGGAATGGGAACTAGAGGTGCAACCTTTTCGGTCTGATTACACTTCCCCACAACTTGACAGGTGTGACAAGACTTACAATACCGGTAAACATCTCTGAAGATACCTGACCAGTAAAAGTGTTTCAAAATGCGTGCCACAGTCTTCCTCACTCCAAGGTGTCCTGATAAACTGGAATCATGAGCCACTCCAATGATTGTCACGGGGTTTTTAAAATAAATGCTAAATATTATGTTTAAATTATAATAATATTCAATAATATTGAAGAGCAGGGACAATGATTGTCTTGCTAAATCACGCAACGATTACTTTACGCTGGCTTGCTTCGCACGATTCTCCAAGAACGAGAATTTATAAACTTTCTCAACAGTACACAGCAGAGACTAATTACTCAATTGCTGTTGATTAGTACTGTTAGCCTCTGGAGAAAGTTACTTCACCCCTGACAATAAATAACTAATACTAACAATAGTATCAGGTTTTTGCTGATGCTTAACTCCTAGGAGGCACAACGGATTTTAAGCTTAATACACAAGACTGGCCTAAGTACCAGTTATGAATGGGCAAAACGTTTATGCAAGCTAGGAGCTATAAGAGAAATAAGCTCAATTGCTGAGAAATGAAACAAGAGTTTACATTACATTAAGCTCAAGAAAAAGAACTGTTAAATTTATTGATTACAAAATAAATTTAACGTTACATTTCAAATCAAATTAATGAGATCGCACTCACTCACTCACTCAAAAGCTAAATTCTTACGCCTAGGAAAAACACCTTAATTAAACTCTTAAGACTAGGAAAACGAAAAGAAATACTGGTCAATGAATGCTGTGTATCACCCAAAGAAGGGTGGGAGTCTGGAGAACTGTAGTCTAGTGGAGCCTGGGTTGACCTCTCACACTGCTGGAGCACAGTACCTCTCTCCGTCACAACAAACACTGGACTCATCAACTCGTGGGAAAGAAAGAAGGCTATCGCAGCATTTTTTAACGGCTAAGTGAGCGAAACACGCCAAAAACAAATCGCTCAGCGGAAGCGCTAATGTCTCACACAAAGACGATCACATATGACAATGAAAAATTGATTTGACAAAGCTTCCGTCCGAATGAGCGGTTAACTGAACGATAAACTGGGATTCCACTTGAGTTTACGGTTTCCCACAAAAGTCAATGTCACTAGCCGACTCGTGACGTTACGGCCCTTCAAAATCAAATCTTTTTCCTTCAGATAAAAGATTTCAATATGCATACATATAAATTCTAGCTCGGTCACACAAGATTCACACTGTGTTGTGTGTGCTATCCTGCTACAGGAGAAAGTTGCAGTCGCCAGTGAGAGAAAAAACCTCGTATTTACGTTAATAGAAGCAAGCTTGAGGGAAAAAACTCTGTGACGACGGTGAAAATCCTGTACTCTGGTCAAACTGAGTGAAAAGTCGCTACATATACACTGACAACTAATTGTTGTGTAGCGTGATGTATGTAGTACATGGTGTAGGTGTAACAGTTGTGGTGTAACTGTACCTACGTGTAAAATGACACATTAAATATTAATAAAATGGCGACGACGAAGACAGAGGAGAAGAGGCCGCAGCGTGCGGCAGACGATCAGCTGGCCCGCACAGCAAAACTGCTATGCCCATGCGCGTACCTGCAAAATCAATTGAGGTGGAGCATCAAAAATGTCAATAAGAGAAAAATTTTATTATGTTACAATTACTCTCTCTGACTAGCAGTCAGTGCTATGACGTACATTCGAGGTCGCCATTATCCCCCTTAACCTACAATACTTTTATTAATATCGGGGAGCTGAGAATCCTTGTGCAAACTCGAGCTTCCGTAGCCTCGAGCTGCCTCTGCGGAGTTCTCACTTCCCCCTCAACCTACAGTACTTATATTAATATCGGGGAGCTGAGAATCCTTGTGCAAACTCGGGTCTTCCATAGCCTCGAGTCGCCTCTGTGGAGTTCTCTCTCGAACTTCCCCCTTAACCTACAGTACTTATATTAGTATCGGGGAGCTGAGAATCCTTGTGCAAACTCGGGTCTTCCATAGCCTCGAGTCGCCTCTGCAGAGTTCTCTCTCAAACTTCCCCGTTAACCTACAGTACTTATATTAGTATCGAGGAGCTGAGAATCCTTGTGCAAACTCGGGTCTTCCATAGCCTCAAGTCGCCTCTGCGGAGTTCTCTCTCGAACTTCCCCCTTAACCTACAGTACTTATGTATGTACAGGCCCTGGACATAATGTGTCCTGTGGGGCCAATTTGCGAGACGTCGGGTCTGCACCCACTTCACCACTACTCCTGTCTCTCAACTGACTCAGAGATTACAGTTGTGGTTACAAACGGCACAGGAAGGACGTGTCCCTGATTAGTGGTGTTACTTTGACACACACTGCAGGAACGGACAAAACTATCTATGTCTCGTCCCATCCCTGGCCAGAAAAAGTCAGCTCGGATACGGCCCATGTGACCTCCCGAGGCTGAACAATGACCCCATTGTAACACTGCTAGGCGATACTTGGCGGGAAAGACAAACTGCAGTCGAACCTCGCACTCGGGTGTTCGTGACTCACGGTAGAGCCGTCCTTGTCTGTGAAGGAACTTGGCTCGACCTCCCCGTGAGTACTTAATCACTCGACCCTTTTGTTTGTTATGCACGGCAGCAAGTGTCGGGTCAGAATGTTGTTCTTGTACAACAAGTTGGCTACACATCAGATCTTGCTGCGATTCAATGATCACTGGGGTGACACAGTCTGGAGCCTCAACCATGGCTCGTGTTACCGCAGCAGCCGAAGTCTGAGTAGTGTCATGTTCGGTGCAACTATCCTTGACACCAAAAATGTTACCTACTATAAGGTCAAATAGAGGTTCTGGCATGACAACTGCAAGTGTCGTACCAGTATAAAATGGAGATGCCACCTGGATACATGCCTCAGGGAACAATCTCACTGATCCATCAATAAGGTTTGCATGGATCTGTCGACCTGTATACTGCTCAGGCCGAACTAGACTCTGCTTGACAGAGCAACCTGAGGAACCATTATCTCTCAGGACTTTCACAGGAATGTCTCCCACAAACCCTGGTCGAACAAGGAAGGTACTGTCGCCTGTGGGAGGGCCTGTGGAGGAAGCAGCTAGCCACTCATGAGGCTGCTGAATTGATGCGGCAATCATTGTGCCTTGTGAATTATATACTTGAGGGTTTGTACTGTAACAATCCGCCGAGTAGTTATCTAGTTACAGGGCGGACTCTACATTTGGTGTAAGGTAAAGACACAAGAAACAGAGTGGAACTTAACTATACTTTAATATTAAACCTTGCACTACAAAAAGTACCTAACAACATTATGACAAGTAACAAGGTTAATGACAAAGATTAAAGTTATAACACTTAAACAGTAGTTACTGCACAAAGAACAAGACAAATAAATCAGGTAGTTAAGCAAACGGACAAAGGGAAACAGTTACAGGCAAGATATAGAATTATATGATATACAAATAATACAAAATTGATATACACCCTCTTCCACGTCACAAGGTCACTGAGCACTGTTACCGTGAGGTAGGTGAATGGGGCGGTGTAAACCCACTCAGGGAGGAGGAACACTGTCAGCCGTTAATAGTGTGAGTCTGCCTTCTCTGACTGAAGCAGCGGTATATATACCCCCACGGGTGAAGCCCGGCTTGTTTCACCTAGCCGTGTGGGGCTCCGAGGCGGTGATCCAACCGTAACGAGGGAGCCCAGCACTCCAGTAGTTTAGTGGGGGCGTCACACCTCCCCCCTAAAACGACACCCCATCGAAGAGGTGGTGTCGTAGAGGCTGTGTTACAGGCGGCTGAGTGTGTCTGCTAGGAGATTTTCTGAACCTCTGATGTGGTGAATGTCGATGTTAAAGGGTTGGAGGTATAGGGACCATCTTAAAAGCCGTTGATTCGAAAACTTGTTTCGATCCAGAAATGAGAGGGGGTTGTGATCTGTATATACTTGCAGAGGGGCACTGTTAGGAGATAGGTAGCACTCAAACTTTTTGGCCCGCCACTTTCCAGCAGGATTTGAGGATCTTTAATTATACTGGAAGCTTCTAGCTCCACTGCAGAGGCTTCGACTACCTCTGTGTCTCCTAAGTGGGTCAGAATTAGTGCTCTTAACTTATCTTTCCTCACATCCTGAGCGAATGGAATTTTAAATGACTTAGCAATGTACTTAAGGTCATCCTTTGATATTTTAGCAGCTTTAAGTTCATCCAAGGAGGGGTTGCCGACAAACTCTAATGCATTAAAGTCAGTCATGGTCTTGAAAGTTCCGCACTCTTAAGTGAAACCTGCTAATGGCCTTATTTCTAAGCACTGACCAGGAATAACTGGTATAACATGTATACAGTCAACATAGTTATAAGGCAGTAAAATATAACAAATGATACTAGTCACGTACAGTTGGCTAACTAGCATGGACAAGATTGGCAGTTAAGAATAGTTTAGCAATGAAAAGATACAACTCATGGGATAACAGCCGAATAGTGATGGCTGATTATCAGTAACAAGGGGATACTTATGGACAGACTAGCATTAACCGAGAAAAAGATGATTAACTACCAGTGGAAAAAGACTAGCATTAACCGGGAACAAGATGGTTAACTACTAGTGACTGATTTAAAAAATTTAGCCTCCCGTTAAATTCTTATAAACCAGTAATTGATAAGCATGAATGAGCTTCTGATACTATAACGCAATAACAAGCCAGGTTATCCAGGAGAGTATCAGCCCACACTAACACACAAAAAAGTCCTCAATAAGTACTCTTTCGAAATAACTGGCTGAAAGAGTTTAAGAATGGTCAGGTTACCACGCAGTATACGTAATTAAAGGCTGTGAACGTCAGTGGTTCACCAGAGGTACATGGGTAACAAGATGAGTCTCAAACGGCTGGTGGGAAACAAGTCCTTACAAATGGAACAGCCCAAACAATCACACCTATTCTGCTACATTAACTACCCTAAAGTGGCCACTAAGTAAGGAATTTAAAGTCAATGGAAGCAGGCCTCACCGAAGGCTACACATGTGACGTGACCCTGTGAGGCGGAGAGGTTGTATTCGTTATAATAGATAATTACTAAATTACTTAACTAGCTGATTAATTATCACTCCCGGACGGGCCCCCACATGTAACAATCCGCCGAGTAGTTATCTAGTTACAGGGCGGACTCTACATTTGGTGTAAGGTAAAGACACAAGAAACAGAGTGGAACTTAACTATACTTTAATATTAAACCTTACACTACAAAAAGTACCTAACAACATTATGACAAGTAACAAGGTTAATGACAAAGATTAAAGTTATAACACTTAAACAGTAGTTACTGCACAAAGAACAAGACAAATAAATCAGGTAGTTAAGCAAACGGACAAAGGGAAACAGTTACAGGCAAGATATAGAATTATATGATATACAAATAATACAAAATTGATATACACCCTCTTCCACGTCACAAGGTCACCGAGCACTGTTACCGTGAGGGAGGTGAATGGGGCGGTGTAAACCCACTCAGGGAGGAGGAACACTGTCAGCCGTTAATAGTGTGAGTCTGCCTTCTCTGACTGAAGCAGCGGTATATATACCCCCACGGGTGAAGCCCGGCTTGTTTCACCCAGCCGTGTGGGGCTCCGAGGCGGTGATCCAACCGTAACGAGGGAGCCCAGCACTCCAGTAGTTTAGTGGGGGCGTCACAGTACACACTGCCTGGGAAGATGGAACATTGGCCATCTGTGGAGGGGGGTTCACTGTCACTGTGGAACTAGTGAACTGTGGTACCCAAACTGGTAGGGACGTGACCACCGTGCTGCTGCTGAGGAATGAAGGCTGCGTTCGCTTCCTGCCTCTTTTGAGCTGGTGGTGAAAAAGTTTGTCCCGACGGTCGGTTGCGTGGCTGATACTGCTGCTGGTTAGGGTACTTGTTGTACCTCTTCCACTCAGGTTTCTGAGTGTTTTGCCCCTGGTCCTTCCACTGCGGTTTTGGATCTTGGCCATTATTCTGAGAATGGCCTTGGTGCTGGGATTCAGTCTGAGATGGCTTCCCAGACTTGGCAGTAACTTTTCTGCTCCAGGTGTTTTGCTTACGAGTTTGATACCCGTATGCATTGAAATACACGTCAGCCTTTTCTGCCATTTGGCTGGCATCTTTCACCTTTTTTTATCTTTAAACTTACTAAGGAATTTCAGTGGGTTATGATCGGTATAAATGACTATGGGGTCAAAACCAGAACACAAATAAAATGAAAAATGCTGTAAACCCAAAATCAAGGCCAAAAGCTGTTTCTCAATAGTTGAGTAGTTCTTTTGAGGTGGAGTGAACTTCTTACTGTAATACGATACACGGTGTTCAATACCCTGATCATCCTCTTGCAGCAAAACAGCCCCAGCTCCTGTATCACTTGCATCAACAGCCATCTTAAAAGGCTTAGCAAAAACAGCCATTAGCGAGCACTGGCTGACTTAATAGGATAGCTTTAAGTTTGCTGAAAGAGGATTCACAGTTATCGGTCCAGACAAATTTAACCCCGTTTTTCAGTAGGTCTGTAAGTGGTGATACAAGATTTGAAAAGTTAAGAACAAATCTCCTGTAATAACCTACCATTCCCAAAAATCTTTGTAGCTCTTTCCTACTTTTAGGTCTGGGAAAGTCACTTATAACCTGAACCTTAGCTCCTGGTGGTGCAACATGTCCATCACCAATTACGTACCCAAGGTACTGAACTTTAGCTTGACCAAACTCACACTTTGATAAATTAGCTACAAGATTAGCCTCAACCAAACGCTCAAGAAATTTACTGACATGGCATAGGTGATCTTTCCAGTTGTCACTGAAAATTAGTACATCATCAATATAAACAACACACCCTGCCAAACCCTCTGTTACAACATTCATGAGCTTCTGAAATGTGGCTGGTGCATTCTTCATGCCATATGGCATTACAGAACATGCAAAAGTCTTTCCTAGTGTTACAAAACATGAGATCTCCCGAGCACGTTCAGTCATAGGTACCTGCCAGTATCCCTTTAACAAATCAAACTTCCTTATGTACCTAGCCTTTCCGATCTTGTCTATGCAATCTTCCACGCGAGGGAGAGGGTAAGTGTCAGTTTTGGTTATCTGATTAACACGTCTGTAGTCGATGCAAAGCCGCTGTGACCCACCTGGCTTAGGGACTAGAGTGACAGGAGAACTCCACTCGCTCTGACAGGGCTCAATCATCTTGTGGTCCAACAGGTAGCCAAGCTCCTTCTGGATGAGAGGAACTTTCACTGGGTTCACACGGTAAGGAGGCAGTTTAATTGGCTTTGCGTCTCCAACATCGACATCATGCATCAACACAGTGGTTCTTCTTGGAGTGGCACGGTACACTTGCGGGTACTCCTGCAGTAATGCCGAAAACTCCTGCCTTTCCTCGGGAGCTAGATGAGAAAGCTTAGTCTGGAGATCATTCATGATATCAGGATTCTTCCCCAGACTATCACTCAGGCTCATGCTGCATGGGAGAACTTCACTTGCAGACTCGGGTGGAACAGCTACAGTGCAGACTGGGTTATTTTCGTCCCGCCTGTGATATAACTTTAGCATGTTGATGTGACAAAGTTGCTTGTTCTTTCTACGATCTGGTGTGGCGATGACATAGCTGACATCACTGAGTTTCTTCTCCACGAAACAAGGACCACTAAACTTGGCTTGAAGAGGTTGCCCATGAACTGGTAGCAGAATCAAAACCTGATCTCCTGGCTGAAAGTGGCATAACCTGGACTTCTTATCATACCAAGTCTTCATCTTCTCCTGAGCAGCTCCTAAATTCTCTCTCGCCAGCTGTAATGCAGTGGACAGCCGTTCTTTGAACTTCATCACATACTCCAGCGGGTTGATATCATCTTCCTCCGACAGCCAGCATTCCTTGAGTAGCTTAAGGGGTCCTCTTACTTCGTGGCCAAACAGTAGTTCAAAGGGTGAGAAGCCCAGTGATTCATTTGGAGATTCTCTTGCGGCAAACACAACGAATGGAAGACCTTTATCCCAGTCTTTCTGATGTTCCAAACAGTATTTCTTGAGCATCGATTTGAGTGTTTGATGATATCTCTCCAACGCTTCTTGGGTCTGGGGATGGTAAGCTGAAGACGTGATCTGGGTGATGCCCAACTCTTTCAGAGACTGCTTGAAAACATTTGACATGAAATTACTTCCCCGGTCTGACTGTACCTCCTTGGGCAGACCAAACTTTGTGAAGAACCCTAGCATTTCCTTAACCACGTTCTTTGCTGAGATATTTCTAAGTGGAATGGCTTCAGGATAACGAGTAGCCATATGAATCAGGGTCAACACATAAGAAAATCCTGAAGAAGTCTTAGGAAGAGGGCCCACAATATCCACCAACACAGGGGTGAATGGCGCCTCAAAAGGAGGAAAGGGAACTAGAGGTGCAACCTTTTCGGTCTGATTACACTTCCCCACAACTTGACAGGTGTGACAAGACTTACAATACCGAGAAACATCTCTGAAGATACCTGGCCAGTAGAAGTGTTTCAAAATGCGTGCCACAGTCTTCCTCACTCCAAGGTGTCCTGCTAAACTGGAATCATGAGCCACTCTAATGATATCCTGCCTACAAACACCAAGGATGACAACTTGATGTTCAACCTCCCATTCACAGTCGGCTGATGCTGCTGGGGGTCTCCACTTCCTCATAAGTACTCCTGACTTTATATAATAACAAGTAGAAGCACCAGCTGACTCTTCCTCACTGCAAGAGAGTTAGCTAGACCTTTCAACTCAGGGTCAGCAACCTGCAACTCAACCAACTCTTGACGAGACAAATTATCAATACTACGGGGTACTGCCTCATCTGGTGAGTAGTCCAAATTAGCAAGAAAAGTGTCAGCTAGGATAACATCATCATGATCATTATCCTCTAAGTCACCAGTAAGTTTAGACTTAGCCCTAGTGACAGCACATGCAGAGAACACATCAGGGATATCAGAATCCTGGGTCGCAGTCACTGGTTCACTAGACAACTGAGGAGCTGGACACACTTGACTTCCACCAATATCATTTCCAAGTAAGAAAGTTACACCTGACATTGGGAGTGTCTCAACCAACCCAACCATAACGGAACCATTAACAAAACCAGACTCTAAATTCACTCTGCACAGAGGGACAGAGAAGTAATTATTCCCTACACCTTGTAAGATTACAGTTTCATCAGAGGAATTAACATTAGAGCCTAGAACACTGGTCAGCATAAGGGATTGGCAAGCACCTGTATCACGATATATTTTAACTGATTTCCTGTCATTACTGTCCAGAGGACTGACAAAACCATCAGACAGGAAATTAGCACATGAACTCTTGAGAGTGTCACCCACGTTACTGCTCAAAAGAGGAGCTTCATCATGAGAATTTAATTTACCCCTCAAAGCAGGTTCAGTTAACACAGTTAAAGAATTCTGGGAACTCTCAAGGGTGGACACTAGACCAATTGACTGAATATTTAAAGACTCCTTTTTGTTCACATCACGCTGTCTCCTGAAACATTTCTCCGTAGTATGACCAAGTTTACTACAATAGGTACATTTACTTTTCTGAAATCTAGAGGTGGAGCTGGTATTTACTTCCTGAGAAACATCATCTTTATTCTCTTTCCTGTTACCTTTACCCTGAGTAGAGGCAACGTACTTACTCTCAGCTTTTCTTTTTCTTTAGAATATCTCTTGTGAGTGAGAACATATTCATCAGCTAAAACTGCAGCATCAGACAAATTATCTATTCTTTTCTCATCAAGATATAGGCTTACATCATTATTAATACACCTTTTGAAGTCCTCCAGCAAAATCATCTGCTTAAATTTACCAAAATCAGAATCCACATTCTTAGCATTTAACCACTGCTCTAACAGATCTTCTTTGATTTTTGCATACTCAACATGGGATTGCTTATCTTGCTTATAAGTTGTCCTAAATTTTACTCTATAGGCTTCAGGAACAAGCTCATAGGCCTTAAGAATCAAGCTCTTAACTACATCATAATTATCAGATTGATCCTGAGGCAAAGATGCATAAGTTACTTGAGCTTTACCGGTGAGAACAGTTTGAAGGAGTACTGGCCAATACTTTTTGGGCCAATTAAAACCTGTAGCTACCCTCTCAAACAACTGAAAATACTTTGTTAAATCAGATTCATTAAAAGGAGGGACAAGTTTAATATTTTTAGCCACATCAAAAACATCAGAGCTAGATGATCCAGTTCCACCTTGTTTCATGTGATACTCATGGCCTGCCTGAATCCTAGCAAGTTCAATTTGTGCCTGAGCCTGTGCCTGTGCCTCCTGGATACGAGCCTGAGACTCAGCCTCCTTAGCATTTGCCTGAAACTCAGCCTCCTTAGCACGAGCCTGAAACTCAGCCTCCTTAGCACGGGCCTGAAACTCAGCCTCCTTAGCACGGGCCTGAAACTCAGCCTCCTTAGGACGAACCTCCTGTAGGGCTAGCTGTAACTTAGCTATTTCAATCTGCGTTTGCTCATCTGGAGGAGTTACATCAAACAAACTTTCATTAATCATGTCAAGAATTTGATCTTTAGAATGATGAGAGCGAACAGCAATTCCCAATTGTTGAGCAACAAGCTTAAGTTCATTCTTTGTTCTGTTTTCTACATCACACACTGTTTGTACATTTGACAAAAAATCTTTGGCTTCATCAAGCGTTGTAATAGTAGACATCATGAATAAATCACAGTCACATAATATCAAGCAATATCCTTATGATAATATCCTGAATATCCTGATAAGAGGTCGCCAAATTTATGTTATGGAACAGAGAGAGATAATGAACACTTCAAGTTAGAATACTAAAATCACTGATGTCCCGCAAATTTCCAGGTTCAAAACAAAAGTGTTAGGTAAAATTACAAGTTAAAGTTTAATGCTCAAACTAACAACTAAACATTCAGGACACATAAGGATAATGTAATGGCTAAAAACAGGTTAAATATATGCTTCACTGCAATAGCCTCTATTAACACGAAATTAGCAAGAGTAAATTTATCTAAGTCAGCCCTGATAAAATGAGAAAACCGGATAATGCTCAGTTAATGCAAGATATATTATTACAGATACAAAATATTTTTAATAATGGCTGACACAAAAACTCCACATGAATCACAAAAACCTCACCAGGCCCACGAACCAACACCTTATGCCACACAGTACAAGAAGAAAATGTAATAAAACTTATACTCAAACTACACAGCAGCTAGATGGTTGGAGACTTCCTGAGCACTCACAAAAATAATAACAACTGTACAGGGGAGGACAGAGATGTGAACAAAATGAGGAGTAGATCTAAGTGGCAATTAATGCAGAGACTGAGCTCATTATATAGGGGCCAGCAGAGCTTGATACAACTTGTAAGAACGACGCGCAAATGAAGCCATAGGGGACAAAGAGTTGACACTCCTGCTCTGAACAACAGAAAGAACGACTTACTCTACTATAAGGGAGGAGAAGGGGGGAGAGAGGTAGAACACTGAAGCTTGGTCACTATGGAAGCCACGAGGCGAATCGTGATCAAACATGCAGCATACTGTACATTACAATTATACAAAGGATGATGAGATCATAGGCTATGTAACACCTCCCCACAAAAAACAAAAACAAAAAATTTACAAAGGAAATTTCTTATTACTCTAAAACAATCTGTCTAAAGTCTAGATAAGTAATCTGCAATAACATTTACTTTCCTCTTGACATGTTGTATGTCTAATGAATACTCCTGAAGATGTAGACTCCATCTTGTCAAGCTCTGATTTTTATATTTAAACTTACTAAGGAATTTCAGTGGGTTATGATCGGTATAAATGACTATGGGGTCAAAACCAGAACACAAATAAAATGAAAAATGCTGTAAACCCAAAATCAAGGCCAAAAGCTGTTTCTCAATAGTTGAGTAGTTCTTTTGAGGTGGAGTGAACTTCTTACTGTAATACGATACACGGTGTTCAATACCCTGATCATCCTCTTGCAGCAAAACAGCCCCAGCTCCTGTATCACTTGCGTCAACAGCCATCTTAAAAGGCTTAGCAAACACAGCCAGTAGCGAGCACTGGCTGACTTAATAGGATAGCTTTAAGTTTGCTGAAAGAGGATTCACAGTTATCGGTCCAGACAAATTTAACTCCGTTTTTCAGTAGGTCTGTAAGTGGTGATACAAGAATTGAAAAGTTAAGAACAAATCTCCTGTAATAACCTACCATTCCCAAAAATCTTTGTAGCTCTTTCCTACTTTTAGGTCTGGGAAGGTCACTTATAACCTGAACCTTAGCTCCTGGTGGTGCAACATGTCCATCACCAATTACGTACCCAAGGTACTGAACTTTAGCTTGACCAAACTCACACTTTGATAAATTAGCTACAAGATTAGACTGAACCAAACGCTCAAGAAATTTACTGACATGGCATAGGTGATCTTTCCAGTTGTCACTGAAGATTAGTACATCATCAATATAAACAACACACCCTGCCAAACCCTCTGTTACAACATTCATGAGCTTCTGAAATGTGGCTGGTGCATTCTTCATACCATATGGCATTATAGAACATGCAAAAGTCTTTCCTAGTGTTACAAAACATGAGATCTCCATAGCACGTTCAGTCATAGGTACTTGCCAGTATCCCTTTAACAAATCAAACTTGCTTATGTACCTAGCCTTTCCGATCTTGTCTATGCAATCTTCCAAGCGAGGGAGAGGGTAAGTGTCAGTTTTGGTTATCTGATTAACACGTCTGTAGTCGATGCAAAGCCGCTGTGACCCACCTGGCTTAGGGACTAGAGTGACAGGAGAACTCCACTCGCTCTGACAGGGCTCAATCATCTTGTGGTCCAACAGGTAGCCTAGCTCCTTCTGGATGAGAGGAACTTTCACTGGGTTCACACGGTAAGGAGGCAGTTTAATTGGCTTTGCGTCTCCAACATCGACATCATGCATCAACACAGTGGTTCTTCCTGGAGTGGCACGGAACACTTGCGGGTACTCCTGCAGTAATGCCGAAAACTTCTGCCTTTCCTCGGGAGCTAGATGAGAAAGCTTAGTCTGGAGATCATTCATGATATCAGGATTCTTCCCCAAACTATCACTCAGGCTAAGGCTGCATGGGAGAACTTCACTTGCAGACTCGGGTGGAACAGCTACAGTGCAGACTGGGTTATTTTCGTCCCGCCTGTGATATAACTTTAGCATGTTGATGTGACAAAGTTGCTTGTTCTTTCTACGATCTGGTGTGGCGATGACATAGTTGACATCACTGAGTTTCTTCTCCACGAAATAAGGACCACTAAACTTGGCTTGAAGAGGTTACCCATGCACTGGTAGCAGAATCAAAACCTGATCTCCTGGCTGAAAGTGGCGTAACCTGGACTTCTTATCATACCAAGTCTTCATCTTCTCCTGAGCAGCTCCTAAATTCTCTCTCGCCAGCTGTAAAGCAGTGGACAGCCGTTCTTTGAACTTCATCACATACTCCAGCAGGTTGACGTCATCTTCCTCCGACAGCCAACATTCCTTGAGTAGCTTAAGGGGTCCTCTTACTTCATGGCCAAACAGTAGTTCAAAGGGTGAGAAGCCCAGTGATTCATTTGAAGATTCTCTTGCGGCAAATACAACGAATGGAAGACCTTTATCTCAATCTTTCTGATGTTCTAAACAGTATTTCTTGAGTATCAATTTGAGTGTTTGATGATATCTCTCCAACGCTCCTTGGGTCTGGGGATGGTAAGCTGAAGACGTGATCTGGGTGATGCCCAATACTTTCAGAGACTGCTTGAAAACATTTGACATGAAATTACTTCCCCTGTCTGACTGTACCTCCTTGGGCAGACCAAACTTTGTGAAGAACCCTAGCATTTCCTTAACCACGTTGTTTGCTGAGATATTTCTAAGTGGAATGGCTTCAGGATAATGAGTAGCCATATGAATCAGGGTCAACACATAAGAAAATCCTGAAGAAGTCTTAGGAAGAGGGCCCACAATATCCACCAACACACAGGTGAATGTCGCCTCAAAGGGAGGAATGGGAACTAGAGGTGCAACCTTTTCGGTCTGATTACACTTCCCCACAACTTGACAGGTGTGACAAGACTTACAATACCGGTAAACATCTCTGAAGATACCTGACCAGTAAAAGTGTTTCAAAATGCGTGCCACAGTCTTCCTCACTCCAAGGTGTCCTGATAAACTGGAATCATGAGCCACTCCAATGATTGTCACGGGGTTTTTAAAATAAATGCTAAATATTATGTTTAAATTATAATAATATTCAATAATATTGAAGAGCAGGGACAATGATTGTCTTGCTAAATCACGCAACGATTACTTTACGCTGGCTTGCTTCGCACGATTCTCCAAGAACGAGAATTTATAAACTTTCTCAACAGTACACAGCAGAGACTAATTACTCAATTGCTGTTGATTAGTACTGTTAGCCTCTGGAGAAAGTTACTTCACCCCTGACAATAAATAACTAATACTAACAATAGTATCAGGTTTTTGCTGATGCTTAACTCCTAGGAGGCACAACGGATTTTAAGCTTAATACACAAGACTGGCCTAAGTACCAGTTATGAATGGGCAAAACGTTTATGCAAGCTAGGAGCTATAAGAGAAATAAGCTCAATTGCTGAGAAATGAAACAAGAGTTTACATTACATTAAGCTCAAGAAAAAGAACTGTTAAATTTATTGATTACAAAATAAATTTAACGTTACATTTCAAATCAAATTAATGAGATCGCACTCACTCACTCACTCAAAAGCTAAATTCTTACGCCTAGGAAAAACACCTTAATTAAACTCTTAAGACTAGGAAAACGAAAAGAAATACTGGTCAATGAATGCTGTGTATCACCCAAAGAAGGGTGGGAGTCTGGAGAACTGTAGTCTAGTGGAGCCTGGGTTGACCTCTCACACTGCTGGAGCACAGTACCTCTCTCCGTCACAACAAACACTGGACTCATCAACTCGTGGGAAAGAAAGAAGGCTATCGCAGCATTTTTTAACGGCTAAGTGAGCGAAACACGCCAAAAACAAATCGCTCAGCGGAAGCGCTAATGTCTCACACAAAGACGATCACATATGACAATGAAAAATTGATTTGACAAAGCTTCCGTCCGAATGAGCGGTTAACTGAACGATAAACTGGGATTCCACTTGAGTTTACGGTTTCCCACAAAAGTCAATGTCACTAGCCGACTCGTGACGTTACGCCCCATCAAAATCAAATCTTTTTTCCTTCAGATAAAAGATTTCAATATGCATACATATAAATTCTAGCTCGGTCACACAAGATTCACACTGTGTTGTGTGTGCTATCCTGCTACAGGAGAAAGTTGCAGTCGCCAGTGAGAGAAAAAACCTCGTATTTACGTTAATAGAAGCAAGCTTGAGGGAAAAAACTCTGTGACGACGGTGAAAATCCTGTACTCTGGTCAAACTGAGTGAAAAGTCGCTACATATACACTGACAACTAATTGTTGTGTAGCGTGATGTATGTAGTACATGGTGTAGGTGTAACAGTTGTGGTGTAACTGTACCTACGTGTAAAATGACACATTAAATATTAATAAAATGGCGACGACGAAGACAGAGGAGAAGAGGCCGCAGCGTGCGGCAGACGATCAGCTGGCCCGCACAGCAAAACTGCTATGCCCATGCGCGTACCTGCAAAATCAATTGAGGTGGAGCATCAAAAATGTCAATAAGAGAAAAATTTTATTATGTTACAATTACTCTCTCTGACTAGCAGTCAGTGCTATGACGTACATTCGAGGTCGCCATTATCCCCCTTAACCTACAATACTTTTATTAATATCGGGGAGCTGAGAATCCTTGTGCAAACTCGAGCTTCCGTAGCCTCGAGTTGCCTCTGCGGAGTTCTCACTTCCCCCTCAACCTACAGTACTTATATTAATATCGGGGAGCTGAGAATCCTTGTGCAAACTCGGGTCTTCCATAGCCTCGAGTCGCCTCTGTGGAGTTCTCTCTCGAACTTCCCCCTTAACCTACAGTACTTATATTAGTATCGGGGAGCTGAGAATCCTTGTGCAAACTCGGGTCTTCCATAGCCTCGAGTCGCCTCTGCAGAGTTCTCTCTCAAACTTCCCCGTTAACCTACAGTACTTATATTAGTATCGAGGAGCTGAGAATCCTTGTGCAAACTCGGGTCTTCCATAGCCTCAAGTCGCCTCTGCGGAGTTCTCTCTCGAACTTCCCCCTTAACCTACAGTACTTATGTATGTACAGGCCCTGGACATAATGTGTCCTGTGGGGCCAATTTGCGAGACGTCGGGTCTGCACCCACTTCACCACTACCCTGTCTCTCAACTGACTCAGAGATTACAGTTGTGGTTACAAACGGCACAGGAAGGACGTGTCCCTGATTAGTGGTGTTACTTTGACACACACTGCAGGAACGGACAAAACTATCTATGTCTCGTCCCATCCCTGGCCAGAAAAAGTCAGCTCGGATACGGCCCATGTGACCTCCCGAGGCTGAACAATGACCCCATTGTAACACTGCTAGGCGATACTTGGCGGGAAAGACAAACTGCAGTCGAACCTCGCACTCGGGTGTTCGTGACTCACGGTAGAGCCGTCCTTGTCTGTGAAGGAACTTGGCTCGACCTCCCCGTGAGTACTTAATCACTCGACCCTTTTGTTTGTTATGCACGGCAGCAAGTGTCGGGTCAGAATGTTGTTCTTGTACAACAAGTTGGCTACACATCAGATCTTGCTGCGATTCAATGATCACTGGGGTGACACAGTCTGGAGCCTCAACCATGGCTCGTGTTACCGCAGCAGCCGAAGTCTGAGTAGTGTCATGTTCGGTGCAACTATCCTTGACACCAAAAATGTTACCTACTATAAGGTCAAATAGAGGTTCTGGCATGACAACTGCAAGTGTCGTACCAGTATAAAATGGAGATGCCACCTGGATACATGCCTCAGGGAACAATCTCACTGATCCATCAATAAGGTTTGCATGGATCTGTCGACCTGTATACTGCTCAGGCCGAACTAGACTCTGCTTGACAGAGCAACCTGAGGAACCATTATCTCTCAGGACTTTCACAGGAATGTCTCCCACAAACCCTGGTCGAACAAGGAAGGTACTGTCGCCTGTGGGAGGGCCTGTGGAGGAAGCAGCTAGCCACTCATGAGGCTGCTGAATTGATGCGGCAATCATTGTGCCTTGTGAATTATATACTTGAGGGTTTGTACTGTAACAATCCGCCGAGTAGTTATCTAGTTACAGGGCGGACTCTACATTTGGTGTAAGGTAAAGACACAAGAAACAGAGTGGAACTTAACTATACTTTAATATTAAACCTTGCACTACAAAAAGTACCTAACAACATTATGACAAGTAACAAGGTTAATGACAAAGATTAAAGTTATAACACTTAAACAGTAGTTACTGCACAAAGAACAAGACAAATAAATCAGGTAGTTAAGCAAACGGACAAAGGGAAACAGTTACAGGCAAGATATAGAATTATATGATATACAAATAATACAAAATTGATATACACCCTCTTCCACGTCACAAGGTCACTGAGCACTGTTACCGTGAGGTAGGTGAATGGGGCGGTGTAAACCCACTCAGGGAGGAGGAACACTGTCAGCCGTTAATAGTGTGAGTCTGCCTTCTCTGACTGAAGCAGCGGTATATATACCCCCACGGGTGAAGCCCGGCTTGTTTCACCTAGCCGTGTGGGGCTCCGAGGCGGTGATCCAACCGTAACGAGGGAGCCCAGCACTCCAGTAGTTTAGTGGGGGCGTCACACCCCCCTAAAACGACACCCCATCGAAGAGGTGGTGTCGTAGAGGCTGTGTTACAGGCGGCTGAGTGTGTCTGCTAGGAGATTTTCTGAACCTCTGATGTGGTGAATGTCGATGTTAAAGGGTTGGAGGTATAGGGACCATCTTAAAAGCCGTTGATTCGAAAACTTGTTTCGATCCAGAAATGAGAGGGGTTGTGATCTGTATATACTTGCAGAGGGGCACTGTTAGGAGATAGGTAGCACTCAAACTTTTTGGCCCGCCACTTTCCAGCAGGATTTGAGGATCTTTAATTATACTGGAAGCTTCTAGCTCCACTGCAGAGGCTTCGACTACCTCTGTGTCTCCTAAGTGGGTCAGAATTAGTGCTCTTAACTTATCTTTCCTCACATCCTGAGCGAATGGAATTTTAAATGACTTAGCAATGTACTTAAGGTCATCCTTTGATATTTTAGCAGCTTTAAGTTCATCCAAGGAGGGGTTGCCGACAAACTCTAATGCATTAAAGTCAGTCATGGTCTTGAAAGTTCCGCACTCTTAAGTGAAACCTGCTAATGGCCTTATTTCTAAGCACTGACCAGGAATAACTGGTATAACATGTATACAGTCAACATAGTTATAAGGCAGTAAAGTATAACAAATGATACTAGTCACGTACAGTTGGCTAACTAGCATGGACAAGATTGGCAGTTAAGAATAGTTTAGCAATGAAAAGATACAACTCATGGGATAACAGCCGAATAGTGATGGCTGATTATCAGTAACAAGGGGATACTTATGGACAAACTAGCATTAACCGAGAAAAAGATGATTAACTACCAGTGGAAAAAGACTAGCATTAACCGGGAACAAGATGGTTAACTACTAGTGACTGATTTAAAAAAATTTACCTCCCGTTAAATTCTTATAAACCAGTAATTGATAAGCATGAATGAGCTTCTGATACTATAACGCAATAACAAGCCAGGTTATCCAGGAGAGTATCAGCCCACACTAACACACAAAAAAGTCCTCAATAAGTACTCTTTCGAAATAACTGACTGAAAGAGTTTAAGAATGGTCAGGTTACCACGCAGTATACGTAATTAAAGGCTGTGAACGTCAGTGGTTCACCAGAGGTACATGGGTAACAAGATGAGTCTCAAACGGCTGGTGGGAAACAAGTCCTTACAAATGGAACAGCCCAAACAATCACACCTATTCTGCTACATTAACTACCCTTAAGTGGCCACTAAGTAAGGAATTTAAAGTCAATGGAAGCAGGCCTCACCGAAGGCTACACATGTGACGTGACCCTGTGAGGCGGAGAGGTTGTATTCGTTATAATAGATAATTACTAAATTACTTAACTAGCTGATTAATTATCACTCCCGGACGGGCCCCACATGTAACAATCCGCCGAGTAGTTATCTAGTTACAGGGCGGACTCTACATTTGGTGTAAGGTAAAGACACAAGAAACAGAGTGGAACTTAACTATACTTTAATATTAAACCTTACACTACAAAAAGTACCTAACAACATTATGACAAGTAACAAGGTTAATGACAAAGATTAAAGTTATAACACTTAAACAGTAGTTACTGCACAAAGAACAAGACAAATAAATCAGGTAGTTAAGCAAACGGACAAAGGGAAACAGTTACAGGCAAGATATAGAATTATATGATATACAAATAATACAAAATTGATATACACCCTCTTCCACGTCACAAGGTCACCGAGCACTGTTACCGTGAGGGAGGTGAATGGGGCGGTGTAAACCCACTCAGGGAGGAGGAACACTGTCAGCCGTTAATAGTGTGAGTCTGCCTTCTCTGACTGAAGCAGCGGTATATATACCCCCACGGGTGAAGCCCGGCTTGTTTCACCCAGCCGTGTGGGGCTCCGAGGCGGTGATCCAACCGTAACGAGGGAGCCCAGCACTCCAGTAGTTTAGTGGGGGCGTCACAGTACACACTGCCTGGGAAGATGGAACATTGGCCATCTGTGGAGGGGGGTTCACTGTCACTGTGGAACTAGTGAACTGTGGTACCCAAACTGGTAGGGACGTGACCACCGTGCTGCTGCTGAGGAATGAAGGCTGCGTTCGCTTCCTGCCTCTTTTGAGCTGGTGGTGAAAAAGTTTGTCCCGACGGTCGGTTGCGTGGCTGATACTGCTGCTGGTTAGGGTACTTGTTGTACCTCTTCCACTCAGGTTTCTGAGTGTTTTGCCCCTGGTCCTTCCACTGCGGTTTTGGATCTTGGCCATTATTCTGAGAATGGCCTTGGTGCTGGGATTCAGTCTGAGATGGCTTCCCAGACTTGGCAGTAACTTTTCTGCTCCAGGTGTTTTGCTTACGAGTTTGATACCCGTATGCATTGAAATACACGTCAGCCTTTTCTGCCATTTGGCTGGCATCTTTCACCTTTTTTTATCTTTAAACTTACTAAGAAATTTCAGTGGGTTATGATCGGTATAAATGACTATGGGGTCAAAACCAGAACACAAATAAAATGAAAAATGCTGTAAACCCAAAATCAAGGCCAAAAGCTGTTTCTCAATAGTTGAGTAGTTCTTTTGAGGTGGAGTGAACTTCTTACTGTAATACGATACACGGTGTTCAATACCCTGATCATCCTCTTGCAGCAAAACAGCCCCAGCTCCTGTATCACTTGCGTCAACAGCCATCTTAAAAGGCTTAGCAAAAACAGCCATTAGCGAGCACTGGCTGACTTAATAGGATAGCTTTAAGTTTGCTGAAAGAGGATTCACAGTTATCGGTCCAGACAAATTTAACCCCGTTTTTCAGTAGGTCTGTAAGTGGTGATACAAGAATTGAAAAGTTAAGAACAAATCTCCTGTAATAACCTACCATTCAAAAAAATCTTTGTAGCTCTTTCCTACTTTTAGGTCTGGGAAAGTCACTTATAACCTGAACCTTAGCTCCTGGTGGTGCAACATGTCCATCACCAATTACGTACCCAAGGTACTGAACTTTAGCTTGACCAAACTCACACTTTGATAAATTAGCTACAAGATTAGCCTGAACCAAACGCTCAAGAAATTTACTGACATGGCATAGGTGATCTTTCCAGTTGTCACTGAAAATTAGTACATCATCAATATAAACAACACACCCTGCCAAACCCTCTGTTACAACATTCATGAGCTTCTGAAATGTGGCTGGTGCATTCTTCATGCCATATGGCATTACAGAACATGCAAAAGTCTTTCCTAGTGTTACAAAACATGAGATCTCCCGAGCACGTTCAGTCATAGGTACCTGCCAGTATCCCTTTAACAAATCAAACTTCCTTATGTACCTAGCCTTTCCGATCTTGTCTATGCAATCTTCCACGCGAGGGAGAGGGTAAGTGTCAGTTTTGGTTATCTGATTAACACGTCTGTAGTCGATGCAAAGCCGCTGTGACCCACCTGGCTTAGGGACTAGAGTGACAGGAGAACTCCACTCGCTCTGACAGGGCTCAATCATCTTGTGGTCCAACAGGTAGCCAAGCTCCTTCTGGATGAGAGGAACTTTCACTGGGTTCACACGGTAAGGAGGCAGTTTAATTGGCTTTGCGTCTCCAACATCGACATCATGCATCAACACAGTGGTTCTTCTTGGAGTGGCACGGTACACTTGCGGGTACTCCTGCAGTAATGCCGAAAACTCCTGCCTTTCCTCGGGAGCTAGATGAGAAAGCTTAGTCTGGAGATCATTCATGATATCAGGATTCTTCCCCAGACTATCACTCAGGCTCATGCTGCATGGGAGAACTTCACTTGCAGACTCGGGTGGAACAGCTACAGTGCAGACTGGGTTATTTTCGTCCCGCCTGTGATATAACTTTAGCATGTTGATGTGACAAAGTTGCTTGTTCTTTCTACGATCTGGTGTGGCGATGACATAGCTGACATCACTGAGTTTCTTCTCCACGAAACAAGGACCACTAAACTTGGCTTGAAGAGGTTGCCCATGAACTGGTAGCAGAATCAAAACCTGATCTCCTGGCTGAAAGTGGCATAACCTGGACTTCTTATCATACCAAGTCTTCATCTTCTGAGCAGCTCCTAAATTCTCTCTCGCCAGCTGTAAAGCAGTGGACAGCCGTTCTTTGAACTTCATCACATACTCCAGCGGGTTGATATCATCTTCCTCCGACAGCCAGCATTCCTTGAGTAGCTTAAGGGGTCCTCTTACTTCGTGGCCAAACAGTAGTTCAAAGGGTGAGAAGCCCAGTGATTCATTTGGAGATTCTCTTGCGGCAAACACAACGAATGGAAGACCTTTATCCCAGTCTTTCTGATGTTCCAAACAGTATTTCTTGAGCATCGATTTGAGTGTTTGATGATATCTCTCCAACGCTTCTTGGGTCTGGGGATGGTAAGCTGAAGACGTGATCTGGGTGATGCCCAACTCTTTCAGAGACTGCTTGAAAACATTTGACATGAAATTACTTCCCCGGTCTGACTGTACCTCCTTGGGCAGACCAAACTTTGTGAAGAACCCTAGCATTTCCTTAACCACGTTCTTTGCTGAGATATTTCTAAGTGGAATGGCTTCAGGATAACGAGTAGCCATATGAATCAGGGTCAACACATAAGAAAATCCTGAAGAAGTCTTAGGAAGAGGGCCCACAATATCCACCAACACAGGGGTGAATGGCGCCTCAAAAGGAGGAAAGGGAACTAGAGGTGCAACCTTTTCGGTCTGATTACACTTCCCCACAACTTGACAGGTGTGACAAGACTTACAATACCGAGAAACCTCTTTGAAGATACCTGGCCAGTAGAAGTGTTTCAAAATGCGTGCCACAGTCTTCCTCACTCCAAGGTGTCCTGCTAAACTGGAATCATGAGCCACTCTAATGATATCCTGCCTACAAACACCAAGGATGACAACTTGATGTTCAACCTCCCATTCACAGTCGGCTGATGCTGCTGGGGGTCTCCACTTCCTCATAAGTACTCCTGACTTTATATAATAACAAGTAGAAGCACCAGCTGACTCTTCCTCACTGCAAGCAGAGTTAGCTAGACCTTTCAACTCAGGGTCAGCAACCTGCAACTCAACCAACTCTTGACGAGACAAATTATCAATACTACGGGGTACTGCCTCATCTGGTGAGTAGTCCAAATTAGCAAGAAAAGTGTCAGCTAGGATAACATCATCATGATCATTATCCTCTAAGTCACCAGTAAGTTTAGACTTAGCCCTAGTGACAGCACATGCAGAGAACACATCAGGGATATCAGAATCCTGGGTCGCAGTCACTGGTTCACTAGACAACTGAGGAGCTGGACACACTTGACTTCCACCAATATCATTTCCAAGTAAGAAAGTTACACCTGACATTGGGAGTGTCTCAACCAACCCAACCATAACGGAACCATTAACAAAACTAGACTCTAAATTCACTCTGCACAGAGGGACAGAGAAGTAATTATTCCCTACACCTTGTAAGATTACAGTTTCATCAGAGGAATTAACATTATAGCCTAGAACACTGGTCAGCATAAGGGATTGGCAAGCACCTGTATCACGATATATTTTAACTGATTTCCTGTCATTACTGTCCAGAGGACTGACAAAACCATCAGACAGGAAATTAGCACATGAACTCTTGAGAGTGTCACCCACGTTACTGCTCAAAAGAGGAGCTTCATCATGAGAATTTAATTTACCCCTCAAAGCAGGTTCAGTTAACACAGTTAAAGAATTCTGGGAACTCTCAAGGGTGGACACTAGACCAATTGACTGAATATTTAAAGACTCCTTTTTGTTCACATCACGCTGTCTCCTGAAACATTTCTCCGTAGTATGACCAAGTTTACTACAATAGGTACATTTACTTTTCTGAAATCTAGAGGTGGAGCTGGTATTTACTTCCTGAGAAACATCATCTTTATTCTCTTTCCTGTTACCTTTACCCTGAGTAGAGGCAACGTACTTACTCTCAGCTTTTCTTTTTCTTTAGAATATCTCTTGTGAGTGAGAACATATTCATCAGCTAAAACTGCAGCATCAGACAAATTATCTATTCTTTTCTCATCAAGATATAGGCTTACATCATTATTAATACACCTTTTGAAGTCCTCCAGCAAAATCATCTGCTTAAATTTACCAAAATCAGAATCCACATTCTTAGCATTTAACCACTGCTCTAACAGATCTTCTTTGATTTTTGCATACTCAACATGGGATTGCTTATCTTGCTTATAAGTTGTCCTAAATTTTACTCTATAGGCTTCAGGAACAAGCTCATAGGCCTTAAGAATCAAGCTCTTAACTACATCATAATTATCAGATTGATCCTGAGGCAAAGATGCATAAGTTACTTGAGCTTTACCGGTGAGAACAGTTTGAAGGAGTACTGGCCAATACTTTTTGGGCCAATTAAAACCTGTAGCTACCCTCTCAAACAACTGAAAATACTTTGTTAAATCAGATTCATTAAAAGGAGGGACAAGTTTAATATTTTTAGCCACATCAAAAACATCAGAGCTAGATGATCCAGTTCCACCTTGTTTCATGTGATACTCATGGCCTGCCTGAATCCTAGCAAGTTCAATTTGTGCCTGAGCCTGTGCCTGTGCCTCCTGGATACGAGCCTGAGACTCAGCCTCCTTAGCATTTGCCTGAAACTCAGCCTCCTTAGCACGAGCCTGAAACTCAGCCTCCTTAGCACGGGCCTGAAACTCAGCCTCCTTAGCACGGGCCTGAAACTCAGCCTCCTTAGCACGGGCCTGAAACTCAGCCTCCTTAGGACGAACCTCCTGTAGGGCTAGCTGTAACTTAGCTATTTCAATCTGCGTTTGCTCATCTGGAGGAGTTACATCAAACAAACTTTCATTAATCATTTCAACAATTTGATCTTTAGAATGATGAGAGCGAACAGCAATTCCCAATTGTTGAGCAACAAGCTTAAGTTCATTCTTTGTTCTGTTTTCTACATCACACACTGTTTGTACATTTGACAAAAAATCTTTGGCTTCATCAAGCGTTGTAATAGTAGACATCATGAATAAATCACAGTCACATAATATCAAGCAATATCCTTAAGATAATATCCTGAATATCCTGATAAGAGGTCGCCAAATTTATGTTACGGAACAGAGAGAGATAATGAACACTTCAAGTGAGAATACTAAAATCACTAATGTCCCGCAAATTTCCAGGTTCAAAACAAAAGAGTTAGGTAAAATTACAAGTTAAAGTTTAATGCTCAAACTAACAACTAAACATTCAGGACACATAAGGATAATGTAATGGCAAAAAACAGGTTAAATATATGCTTCACTGCAATAGCCTCTATTAACACGAAATTAGCAAGAGTAAATTTATCTAAGTCAGCCCTGATAAAATGAGAAAACCGGATAATGCTCAGTTAATGCAAGATATATTATTACAGATACAAAATATTTTTAATAATGGCTGACACAAAAACTCCACATGAATCACAAAAACCTCACCAGGCCCACGAACCAACACCTTATGCCACACAGTACAAGAAGAAAATGTAATAAAACTTATACTCAAACTACACAGCAGCTAGATGGTTGGAGACTTCCTGAGCACTCACAAAAATAATAACAACTGTACAGGGGAGGACAGAGATGTGAACAAAATGAGGAGTAGATCTAAGTGGCAATTAATGCAGAGACTGAGCTCATTATATAGGGGCCAGCAGAGCTTGATACAACTTGTAAGAACGACGCGCAAATGAAGCCATAGGGGACAAAGAGTTGACACTCCTGCTCTGAACAACAGAAAGAACGACTTACTCTACTATAAGGGAGGAGAAGGGGGGAGAGAGGTAGAACACTGAAGCTTGGTCACTATGGAAGCCACGAGGCGAATCGTGATCAAACATGCAGCATACTGTACATTACAATTATACAAAGGATGATGAGATCATAGGCTATGTAACACCTCCAAACAAAAAAAAAAGAAAAAGAAATTTTCAAAGGAAATTTCTTATTACTCTAAAACAATCTGTCTAAAGTCTAGATAAGTAATCTGCAATAACATTTACTTTCCTCTTGACATGTTGTATGTCTAATGAATACTCCTGAAGATGTAGACTCCATCTTGTCAAGCTCTGATTTTTATCTTTAAACTTACTAAGGAATTTCAGTGGGTTATGATCGGTATAAATGACTATGGGGTCAAAACCAGAACACAAATAAAATGAAAAATGCTGTAAACCCAAAATCAAGGCCAAAAGCTGTTTCTCAATAGTTGAGTAGTTCTTTTGAGGTGGAGTGAACTTCTTACTGTAATACGATACACGGTGTTCAATACCCTGATCATCCTCTTGCAGCAAAACAGCCCCAGCTCCTGTATCACTTGCGTCAACAGCCATCTTAAAAGGCTTAGCAAACACAGCCAGTAGCGAGCACTGGCTGACTTAATAGGATAGCTTTAAGTTTGCTGAAAGAGGATTCACAGTTATCGGTCCAGACAAATTTAACTCCGTTTTTCAGTAGGTCTGTAAGTGGTGATACAAGAATTGAAAAGTTAAGAACAAATCTCCTGTAATAACCTACCATTCCCAAAAATCTTTGTAGCTCTTTCCTACTTTTAGGTCTGGGAAGGTCACTTATAACCTGAACCTTAGCTCCTGGTGGTGCAACATGTCCATCACCAATTACGTACCCAAGGTACTGAACTTTAGCTTGACCAAACTCACACTTTGATAAATTAGCTACAAGATTAGACTGAACCAAACGCTCAAGAAATTTACTGACATGGCATAGGTGATCTTTCCAGTTGTCACTGAAGATTAGTACATCATCAATATAAACAACACACCCTGCCAAACCCTCTGTTACAACATTCATGAGCTTCTGAAATGTGGCTGGTGCATTCTTCATACCATATGGCATTACAGAACATGCAAAAGTCTTTCCTAGTGTTACAAAACATGAGATCTCCATAGCACGTTCAGTCATAGGTACTTGCCAGTATCCCTTTAACAAATCAAACTTGCTTATGTACCTAGCCTTTCCGATCTTGTCTATGCAATCTTCCAAGCGAGGGAGAGGGTAAGTGTCTGTTTTGGTTATCTGATTAACACGTCTGTAGTCGATGCAAAGCCGCTGTGACCCACCTGGCTTAGGGACTAGAGTGACAGGAGAACTCCACTCGCTCTGACAGGGCTCAATCATCTTGTGGTCCAACAGGTAGCCAAGCTCCTTCTGGATGAGAGGAACTTTCACTGGGTTCACACGGTAAGGAGGCAGTTTAATTGGCTTTGCGTCTCCAACATCGACATCATGCATCAACACAGTGGTTCTTCCTGGAGTGGCACGGAACACTTGCGGGTACTCCTGCAGTAATGCCGAAAACTTCTGCCTTTCCTTGGGAGCTAGATGAGAAAGCTTAGTCTGGAGATCATTCATGATATCAGGATTCTTCCCCAAACTATCACTCAGGCTCAGGCTGCATGGGAGAACTTCACTTGCAGACTCGGGTGGAACAGCTACAGTGCAGACTGGGTTATTTTCGTCCCGCCTGTGATATAACTTTAGCATGTTGATGTGACAAAGTTGCTTGTTCTTTCTACGATCTGGTGTGGCGATGACATAGTTGACATCACTGAGTTTCTTCTCCACGAAATAAGGACCACTAAACTTGGCTTGAAAAGGTTGCCCATGCACCGGTAGCAGAATCAAAACCTGATCTCCTGGCTGAAAGTGGCGTAACCTGGACTTCTTATCATACCAAGTCTTCATCTTCTCCTGAGCAGCTCCTAAATTCTCTCTCGCCAGCTGTAAAGCAGTGGACAGCCGTTCTTTGAACTTCATCACATACTCCAGCAGGTTGACGTCATCTTCCTCCGACAGCCAACATTCCTTGAGTAGCTTAAGGGGTCCTCTTACTTCATGGCCAAACAGTAGTTCAAAGGGTGAGAAGCCCAGTGATTCATTTGGAGATTCTCTTGCGGCAAATACAACGAATGGAAGACCTTTATCTCAGTCTTTCTGATGTTCCAAACAGTATTTCTTGAGTATCAATTTGAGTGTTTGATGATATCTCTCCAACGCTCCTTGGGTCTGGGGATGGTAAGCTGAAGACGTGATCTGGGTGATGCCCAATTCTTTCAGAGACTGCTTGAAAACATTTGACATGAAATTACTTTCCCGGTCTGACTGTACCTCCTTGGGCAGACCAAACTTTGTGAAGAACCCTAGCATTTCCTTAACCACGTTCTTTGCTGAGATATTTCTAAGTGGAATGGCTTCAGGATAACGAGTAGCCATATGAATCAGGGTCAACACATAAGAAAATCCTGAAGAAGTCTTAGGAAGAGGGCCCACAATATCCACCAACACACGGGTGAATGTCGATTCAATGGAGGAATGGGAACTAGAGGTGCAACCTTTTCGGTCTGATTACACTTCCCCACAACTTGACAGGTGTGACAAGACTTACAATACCGGGAAACATCTCTGAAGATACCTGACCAGTAAAAGTGTTTCAAAATGAGTGCCACAGTCTTCCTCACTCCAAGGTGTCCTGCTAAACTGGAATCATGAGCCACTCCAATGATTGTCACGGGGTTTTTAAAATAAATGCTAAATATTATGTTTAAATTATAATAATATTCAATAATATTGAAGAGCAGGGACAATGATTGTCTTGCTAAATCAAGCAACGATTACTTTACGCTGGCTTGCTTCGCACGATTCTCCAAGAACGAGAATTTATAAACTTTCTCAACAGTACACAGCAGAGACTAATTACTCAATTGCTGTTGATTAGTACTGTTAGCCTCTGGAGAAAGTTACTTCACCCCTGACAATAAATAACTAATACTAACAATAGTATCAGGTTCTTGCTGATGCTTAACTCCTAGGAGGCACAACGGATTTTAAGCTTAATACACAAGACTGGCCTAAGTACCAGTTATGAATGGGCAAAACGTTTATGCAAGCTAGGAGCTATAAGAGAAATAAGCTCAATTGCTGAGAAATGAAACAAGAGTTTACATTACATTAAGCTCAAGAAAAAGAACTGTTAAATTTATTGATTACAAAATAAATTTAACGTTACATTTCAAATCAAATTAATGAGATCGCACTCACTCACTCACTCAAAAGCTAAATTCTTACGCCTAGGAAAAACACCTTAATTAAACTCTTAAGACTAGGAAAACGAAAAGAAATACTGGTCAATGAATGCTGTGTATCACCCAAAGAAGGGTGGGAGTCTGGAGAACTGTAGTCTAGTGGAGCCTGGGTTGACCTCTCACACTGCTGGAGCACAGTACCTCTCTCCGTCACAACAAACACTGGACTCATCAACTCGTGGGAAAGAAAGAAGGCTATCGCCGCATTTTTTAACGGCTAAGTGAGCGAAACACGCCCAAAACAAATCGCTCAGCGGAAGCGCTAATGTCTCACACAAAGACGATCACGTATGACAATGAAAAATTGATTTGACAAAGCTTCCGTCCGAATGAGCGGTTAACTGAACGATAAACTGGGATTCCACTTGAGTTTGCGGTTTCCCACAAAAGCCAATGTCACTAGCCGACTCGTGACGTTACGCCCCATCAAAATCAAATCTTTTTTCCTTCAGATAAAAGATTTCAATATGCATACATATAAATTCTAGCTCGGTCACACAAGATTCACACTGTGATGTGTGTGCTATCCTGCTACAGGAGAAAGTTGCAGTCGCCAGTGAGCGAAAAAACCTCGTATTTACGTTAATAGAAGCAAGCTTGAGGGAAAAAACTCTGTGACGACGGTGAAAATCCTGTACTCAGGTCAAACTGAGCGAAAAGTCGCTACATATACACTGACAACTAATTGTTGTGTAGCGTGATGTATGTAGTACATGGTGTAGGTGTAACAGTTGTGGTGTAACTGTACCTACGTGTAAAATGACACAGTAAATATTAATAATATGGCGACGACGAAGACAGAGGAGAAGAGGCCGCAGCGTGCGGCAGACGATCAGCTGGCCCGCACAGCAAAACTGCTATGCCCATTGCCGTACCTGCAAAATCAATTGAGGTGGAGCATCAAAAATGTCAATGAGACAAAAATTTTATTATGTTACAATTACTCTCTCTGACTAGCAGTCAGTGCTACGACGTACATTCGAGGTCGCCATTATCCCCCTTAACCTACAGTACTTATATTAATATCGGGGAGCTGAGAATCCTTGTGCAAACTCGAGCTTCCGTAGCCTCGAGTTGCCTCTGCGGAGTTCTCACTTCCCCCTTAACCTACAGTACTTATATTAATATCGGGGAGCTGAGAATCCTTGTGCAAACTCGGGTCTTCCATAGCCTCGAGTCGCCTCTGCGGAGTTCTCTCTCGAACTTCCCCCTTAACCTACAGTACTTATATTAGTATCGGGGAGCTGAGAATCCTTGTGCAAACTCGGGTCTTCCATAGCCTTGAGTCGCCTCTGCGGAGTTCTCTCTCAAACTTCCCCCTTAACCTACAGTACTGATATTAGTATCGAGGAGCTGAGAATCCTTGTGCAAACTCGGGTCTTCCATAGCCTCAAGTCGCCTCTGCGGAGTTCTCTCTCGAACTTCCCCCTTAACCTACAGTACTTATGTATGTACAGGCCCTGGACATAATGTGTCCTGTGGGGCCAATGGGCGAGACGTCGGGTCTGCACCCACTTCACCACTACCCTGTCTCTCAACTGACTCAGAGATTACAGTTGTGGTTACGAACGGCACAGGAAGGACATGTCCCTGATTAGTGGTGTTACTTTGACACACACTGCAGGAACGGACAAAACTATCTATGTCTCGTCCCATCCCTGGCCAGAAAAAGTCAGCTCGGATACGGCCCATGTGACCTCCCGAGGCTGAACAATGACCCCATTGTAACACTGCTAGGCGATACTTGGCGGGAACGACAAACTGCAGTCGAACCTCGCACTCGGGTGTTCGTGACTCACGGTAGAGCCGTCCTTGTCTGTGAAGGAACTTGGCTCGACCTCCCCGTGAATACTTAATCACTCGACCCTTTTGTTTGTTCTGCACGGCAGCAAGTGTCGGGTCAGAATGTTGTTCTTGTACAACAAGTTGGCTACACATCAGATCTTGCTGCGATTCAATGATCACTGGGGTGACACAGTCTGGAGCCTCAGCCATGGCTCGTGTTACCTCAGCCGAAGTCTGAGTAGCGTCATGTTCGGTGCAACTATCCTTGACACCAAAAATGTTACCTACTATAAGGTCAAATAGAGGTTCTGGCATGACAACTGCAAGTGTCGTACCAGTATAAAATGGAGATGCCACCTGGATACATGCCTCAGGGAACAATCTCACTGATCCATCAATAAGGTTTGCATGGATCTGTCGACCTGTATACTGCTCAGGCCGAACTAGACTCTGCTTGACAGAGCAACCTGAGGAACCATTATCTCTCAGGACTTTCACAGGAATGTCTCCCACAAACCCTGGTTGAACAAGGAAGGTACTGTCACCTGTGGGAGGGCCTGTGGAGGAAGCAGCTAGCCACTCATGAGGCTGCTGAATTGATGCGGCAAACATTGTGCCTTGTGAATTATATACTTGAGGGTTTGTACACACTGCCTGGGAAGATGGAACATTGGCCATCTGTGGAGGGGGGTTCACTGTCACTGTGGGACTAGTGAACTGTGGTACCCAAACTGGTAGGGACGTGACCACCGTGCTGCTGCTGAGGAATGAAGGCTGCGTTCGCTTCCTGCCTCTTTTGAGCTGGTGGTGAAAAAGTTTGTCCCGACGGTCGGTTGCGTGGCTGATACTGCTGCTGGTTAGGGTACTTGTTGTACCTCTTCCACTCAGGTTTCTGAGTGTTTTGCCCCTGGTCCTTCCACTGCGGTTTTGGATCTTGGCCATTATTCTGAGAATGGCCTTGGTGCTGGGATTCAGTCTGAGACGGCTTCCCAGACTTGGCAGTATCTTTTCTGCTCCAGGTGTTTTGCATACGAGTTTGATACCCGTATGCATTGAAATACGCGTCAGCCTTTTCTGCCATTTGGCTGGCATCTTTCACCTGGCAGATCTTAAGCTGTGCTATGAGCTCAGCATGCCACGACCTCTCTAGCTGTGTACGCAGCATAAGGTCAATTATCCCCTCACGCGTGGAAGGAGTTTCATCTTTCTCCATCCACTCACCTAAGTAAGCAGTGAGACGGTCGAGGAACTGAACAGCTGTCTCCTTGTCTTGGAGACGAGCTCGCATGAACTGAACTTTGGCGTCGTCTACTGTGAGGAGTAGACTGTAGCACCAGTCGAGCAGGGCAGTACTCCCGAGGTGGATGGAAAGCTGATGACAGGGAGTGCTGGAGCTCCCGTTTCATCAGCCCTCAGGACTAGTTCCTGACCATCCCCCATTGCTGAACTTTTTCAGTGTCTCAGTTACACAGAGAGTAGGCCAGCATGCTCTCCAGTACAAATTTCTCTAACTATCTTCACCAAACTACATGCACAGTACACACTACACTTCCTATTCAAAATTACCAAAATGGCGTCGATTAATCAAGCCTCGGAGTCCCCAGGGGGGGGGACCATAAATGCCCCCGCCATCTGCCCCTCTCCCGGTGACGACTCGAGGTGCCTGGAACCACTGTCTGACTCTCTTCTTCTTCATTTCTGCAACATTCACGGCCTTTCATCTAACTTTCGCTCTGTTGAGCACCACCTCTCCTCCTCTAAACCTCACCTTCTTTTTCTAACGGAGACTCAGCTGTCTGAGGCAACCGACAGCAAACCCTTTTCTGTATCCTCCTACTTTCTCTATACTCATTTCAAAGCCAAAGGTGGCTGTTGTGTATATATACGCAACGACTTATCTTGCTCTCGTGTTCCTGAACTTGATTCTTCTGAATTCTCCACACTCTGGCTTCGGCTTTCCTGTCATTCTCTGACTAAATATATCTGTGCTGTTTACTTATCCCCTAATTCTACTGACTATCAAAAATTCTTCGACTATCTTACTTCTACGATGGAACACATTCTGTCCATTTCTCCTTTCTCTGAAATCTCCATTCTTGGAGATTTCAATGTTCACCACCACCTTTGGCTCTCCTCTCCTTTCACGGATCCACCTGGTGAACAAGCCTACATCTTTTCTATCCTTAATGACCTAGAGCAGCTTGTACAGCAACCTACCCGTATCCCTGACCGCCTTGGAGAGAGCTCCAACATACTTGACCTCTTCCTCACAACTAATCCTTCTGCTTACTCTGTTAATCTTTTCTCTCCGTTGGGCTCCTCCGATCACAACCTTATTACCTTAACCTGTCCTATCACTCCAGTACGGCCTGTGGACCCTCCAGGGAAACGTCGTCTGTGGCATTTTGGAGCCGCGGACTGGGAGGCCCTCAGGCAGTACTTCTTTGATTTTCCCTGGAATGATTATTGCTTCCATGGCCGTGAGCCATCTGAGTGTGCCTTGCGCATTACGGAGATTATTCTCTCGGGCATGGAACCATACATTCCTTTCTCATATCCTTTGACTAACGCAAGAAAGCCTTGGTTTAATCACGCTTGTTCTAATGCTGTCCACAACAAGGAGAAGGCCTACAAAAGGTACCGGAGCCAACCCACCCCTGAATCACATCATCTTTACGTTTCTGCCCGGAATCGTGCTAAGTCTGTTCTTCGCTCTACTAAAAATAATTTCATCCATACTAAATGCTCTCAACTCTCCAACTCGAATTCTTCCCGCTCCTTCTGGCATCTTGCCAAAAATCTTTCTAACAACTTTACCTCATCATCCTTCCCTCCTCTTTTCTACTCTGATGGTTCTGTAGCTATTTCTTCTACTGATAAAGCAGATCTCTTCGCACAGACTTTCTCCTCCAATTCCACCTTAGACGATTCCGGTGCTGTTCCTCGATCACTTCCCCCCTCTGACTTCCTCATGGCTGACATTAAAATTTCTTCAGTTGATGTATTTTCTGCCATCACTGGCCTCAGTACTAACAAGGCATATGGGCCTGATGGGGTCCCTCCTGTTGTTCTCAAGAACTGTGCTTCTGTGCTTACACCCTGCCTAGGCAAACTCTTTCGCCTTTGTCTGTCAACTTGTACCTTTCCTTCTTGCTGGAAGTTTGCTCTCATTCAGCCAGTCCCAAAGAAGGGTGACCACTCCCAACCCTCCACCTATCGTCCAATTGCTTTAACGTCCTGTATTTCAAAAGTTTTCGAGTCAATTCTTAATAGAAAAATTTTAAGGCATCTTTCCTATCACAACCTTCTTTCCGATCGTCAGTATGGGTTCCATCAGGGACGCTCCACTGGCGATCTTCTCACCTACCTTTCAGACTCCTGGTCATCCTCCTTTCGGGACTTTGGCGAAAGCTTTGCCATTGCACTTGACATCTCAAAGGCTTTCGATCGAGTCTGGCATAAATCTTTAATTTCCAAACTGCCCTCCTACGGTTTCTATCCTTCTATCTGTGCCTTCATCGCTAGCTTCCTTTCTGGTCGTTCTATAGCCGCTGTTGTAGACGGCCATCGTTCTTCTCCTAGATCTATCAACAGTGGTGTTCCTCAGGGCTCTGTCCTATCACCAACTCTCTTCCTTTTATTCATCAATGATCTTCTAAGCTGTACATCTAACCCTATCCACTCATACGCTGATAACTCCACCCTTCACCTTTCCATTCGGTTCCCGCAACGCCCATCTCAACAGTTACTTCAACAAACAAGGGATGAGGCTATGGCACACCTAATGTCTGACTTGGCTCGTATCTCTGACTGGGGTAAAAATAATATGGTTGTCTTTAATGCATCTAAGACTCAGTTCTTACACCTATCAACCCTACAAAATTTTCCACAGGTATACCCATTAATGTTTAATAATATTCAGCTTAATCCTGCATCATCCTTGAACATGCTTGGGGTTTCATTTACTCGGGACTTATCTTGGAAAGATCATATTACATCTCTTGTAAAATCTGCTTCCAAGAGATTGGGTGTGCTAAGCCGTCTCCGCTCTTTCTTTACCCCTGCACAATTGTTGACTCTATACAGGGGTTTTATCCGCCCCTGTGTGGAGTACAACTCTCATGTGTGGGGAGGCTCCCCACATACAGCTCTTCTCAATAGGGTGGAGTCAAAGGCTTTTCGTCTCATTAACTCTCCTCCTCTTACTGACTCCTTTCAACCTCTGTCTCTTCGCCGCACTGTTGCATCTTTATATCTTTTCTATCGCTACTTTAATGGTCACTGCTCCTCTGAACTGTCTGCTTGCATTCCTCCACCTCTACGACGGGCGCGTAGCACCCGTCTGGCAGCAAACTCTCATCCCTTTTCTGTCCAACTCTCTAATGCAAGAGTTAACCGTTACTCCCAGTCTTTCATTTATGCAACAGGTCAGCTCTGGAACTGTCTCCCTCTATCTGTATTTCCTGCTGCCTATGATCTCCAGTCTTTCAAGCGCAGTGTGTCCAGGCATCTCCAAATGATCGGATCTTGAATTTGGCTCTCTATTGTATTTTGTTTTTCTCTTGGAGGGAACTGTTACTACGGGCTCATGGCCTTTGGTTCCTTCTTCCTCGCATAAAATACGCCTTAATGAGTGCAGCTTTCATCATCTCATACGTGAGGTTGTCTCCACGAATTCTGTGGAGAATATCGAGGGCAGGGCCCTCAAATAAACTAAGAAATTGGAGCCGCTTAGCTGCCTCATCCAGTTGATACATGTCTGCCATGTCCTCAAAACGAGCTATGTATGGCTCTATTCGCTCGCCTTCCTTGTATGAAGGAAGCTTGATGCGTGGGGTCGCCAGGACGTGCAGGGAGAACGCTCGTGGAGCTTGGGCCAACTGCACCGGATTTTTCTGAAGCCAAGGAATCTTGCTTGAGTTTCAGCATTTCATATTCGTGTTTTTCACGTGCTTCTCGCTCGGCACGTTCGTGCTCTCGTTCTCTCTCGCGTTGTTCACGCTCGTATTCGCTCTGTTCTCGCTCTTGTACTAGCTCGAGTTCTCGTTGTTTTTGCTCGTGTTCGCGCTGTTGTCGCTCTTTTTCTAACTCGAGCTCGTGTTGTTTCTGCTCGTGTTCGCGCTGTTCTCGCTCGTATTTGCGCTGTTCTCGCTCACGTTCATGTTGTTCGCGCTCGTATTCGCGCTGTTCTCACTCGTGTTCGCGTTGAATCTTACGCTCTTCACGTGCATCATTCTCGTGCTGCTGGTCCATATTATGCCGTGAGAGTATGTACTCTTTAATTTCAGTTGGGTCTGTAAGACCCATATCTTTGGCTTCCTGTAAAAATATGGTGGTAGCCATATCGCTAATTTATTAAGCAAACCGAAACTGAGTACTGACTGCTTCGCAACGAATGCTAAAAACACAAGTAAAGAGTACAGACACAAGCTAGTGGTGACCAGTCTTATCTAGTTAACTGGAAAAGAATAAAGCAAAAATGCAAATAACTGAGAGGACTCAATAATTAACACAATGGGTACGGCGGCTACCCAGGAGCGAATAAAATCGTCTAGCGTTACCAATAATAGAGTACTAAATAGAGTTAAGTACTCTATGGATTCATAAAGCAAAAATTCCCTTGCTAAATTAAGGGTAAACAACAGGAAACTTGTGCCTATAACCTTTAATGATAAATACCTAAATATGAACGAGTGAGTATTATCTCGTGAATAGCTTTAGAGCTAGGAGTTAATATCCTGGCGAGGTCACCAATTGTCACGGGGTTTTTAAAATAAATGCTAAATATTATGTTTAAATGATAATAATATTCAATAATATTGAAGAGCAGGGACAATGATTGTCTTGCTAAATCAAGCAACGATTACTTTACGCTGGCTTGCTTCGCACGATTCTCCAAGAACGAGAATTTATAAACTTTCTCAACAGTACACAGCAGAGACTAATTACTCAATTGCTGTTTATTAGTACTGTTAGCCTCTGGAGAAAGTTACTTCACCCCTGACAATAAATAACTAATACTAACAATAGTATCAGGTTCTTGCTGATGCTTAACTCCTAGGAGGCACAACGGATTTTAAGCTTAATGCACAAGACTGGCCTAAGTACCAGTTATGAATGGGCAAAACGTTTATGCAAGCTAGGAGCTATAAGAGAAATAAGCTTAACTGCTGAGAAATGAAACAAGAGTTTACATTACATTAAGCTCAAGAAAAAGAACTGTTAAATTTATTGATTACAAAATAAATTTAACGTTACATTTCAAATCAAATTAATGAGATCGCACTCACTCACTCACTCAAAAGCTAAATTCTTACGCCTAGGAAAAACACCTTAATTAAACTCTTAAGACTAGGAAAACGAAAAGAAATACTGGTCAATGAATGCTGTGTATCACCCAAAGAAGGGTGGGAGTCTGGAGAACTGTAGTCTAGTGGAGCCTGGGTTGACCTCTCACACTGCTGGAGCACAGTACCTCTCTCCGTCACAACAAACACTGGACTCATCAACTCGTGGGAAAGAAACAAGGCTATCGCCGCAATTTTTAACGGCTAAGTGAGCGAAACGCGCCCAAAACAAATCGCTCAGCGGAAGCGCTAATGTCTCACACAAAGACGATCACGTATGACAATGAAAAATTGATTTGACAAAGCTTCCGTCCGAATGAGCGGTTAACTGAACGATAAACTGGGATTCCACTTGAGTTTGCGGTTTCTCACAAAAGCCAATGTCACTAGCCGACTCGTGACAATGATATCCTGCCTACAAACACGAGGGATGACAACTTGATGTACAACCTCCCATTCACAGTCGGCTGATGCTGTTGGGGGTCTCCACTTCCTCATAAGTACTCCTGACTTTATATAATAACAAGTAGAAGCACCAGCTGACTCTTCCTCACTGCAAGCAGAGTTAGCTAGACCTTTCAACTCAGGGTCAGCAACTTGCAACTCAACCAACTCTTGACAAGACAAATTATCAACACTACGGGGTACTGCCTCATCTGGTGAGTAGTCCAAATTAGCAAGAAAAGTGTCAGCTAGGATAACATCATCATCATCATTATCCTCTAAGTCACCAGTAAGTTTAGACTTAGCCCTAGTGACAGCACATGCAGAGAACACATCAGGGATATCACAATCCTGGGTCGCAGTCACTGGTTCACTAGACAACTGAGGAGCTGGACACACTTGACTTCCACCAATATCATTTCCAAGTAAGAAAGTTACACCTGACATTGGGAGTGTCTCAACCAACCCAACCATAACGGAACCATTAACAAAACCAGACTCTAAATTCACTCTGCACAGAGGGACAGAGAAGTAATTATTCCCTACACCTTGTAAGATTACAGTTTCATCAGAGGAATTAACATTAGAGCCTAGAACACTGGTCAGCATAAGGGATTGGCAAGCACCTGTATCACGATATATTTTAACTGATTTCCTGTTATTGTTGTCCAGAGGACTGACAAAACCATCAGACAGGAAATTAGCACATGAACTCTTGAGAGTGTCACCCACGTTACTGCTCAAAAGAGGAGCTTCATCATGAGAATTTAATTTACCCCTCAAAGCAGGTTCAGTTAACTCAGTTAAATAATTCTGGGAACTCTCAAGGGTGGACACTAGACCAATTGACTGAATATTTAAAGACTCCTTTTTGTTCACATCACGCTGTGTCCTGAAACATTTCTCCGTAGTATGACCAAGCTTACTACAATAGGTACATTTACTTCTCTGAAATCTAGAGGTGGAGCTGGTATTTACTTCCTGAGAAACATCATCTTTATTCTCTTTCCTGTTACCTGTACTCTGAGTAGAGGCAACGTATTTACTCTCAGCTTTCCTTTTTCTTTAGAATATCTCTTGTGAGTGAGAACATATTCATCAGCTAAAACTGCATCATCAGACAAATTATCTATTCTTTTCTCATCAAGATATAGGCTTACATCAATATTAATACACCTTTTGAAGTCTTCCAGCAAAATCATCTGCTTACTCGTAAATTTATCAAAATCAGAATCCACATTCTTAGAATTTAACCACTGCTCTAACAGACCTTCTTTGATTTTTGCATACTCAACATGGGATTGCTTATCTTGCTTATAAGTTGTCCTAAATTTTACTCTATAGGCTTCAGGAACAAGCTCATAGGCCTTAAGAATCAAGCTCTTAACTACATCATAATTATCAGATTGATCCTAAGGCAAAGATGCATAAGTTACTTGAGCTTTACCGGTGAGAACAGTTTGAAGGAGTACTGGCCAATACTTTTGGGGCCAATTAAAACCTGTAACTACCCTCTCAAACAACTGAAAATACTTTGTTAAATCAGATTCATTAAAAGGAGGGACAAGTTTAACATTTTTAGCCACATCAAAATCATCAGAGCTAGATGATCCAGTTCCACCTTGTTTCATGCGATACTCATGGTCTGCCTGAATCCTAGCAAGTTCAATTTGTGCCTGAGCCTGTGCCTGTGCCTCCTGAATACGAGCCTGAGACTCAGCCTCCTTAGCATTTGCCTGAAACTCAGCCTCCTTAGCACGAGCCTGAAACTCAGCCTCCTTAGCACGGGCCTGAAACTCAGCCTCCTTAGCACGAGCCTCCTGTAGGGCTAGCTGTAACTTAGCTGTTTCAATCTGCGTTTGCTCATCTGGAGGAGTTACATTAAACAAGCTTTCATTAATCATGTCAACAATTTGATCTTTAGAATGATGAGAGCGAACAGCAATTCCCAATTGTTGAGCAACAAGCTTAAGTTCATTCTTTGTTCTGTTTTCTACATCACACACTGTTTGCACATGTGACAAAAAATCTTTGGCTTCATCAAGCGTAGTAATAGTAGACCTTATGAATAAATCACAGTCACAAAATATCAAGCAATATCCTTATGATAATATCCTGAATATCCTGATAAGAGGTCGCCAAATTTATGTTACGGAACAGAGAGAGATAATGAACACTTCAAGTGAGAATACTAAAATCACTACTGTCCCGCAAATTTCCAGGTTCAAAACAAAAGAGTTAGGTAAAATTACAAGTTAAAGTTTAATGCTCAAACTAACAACTAAACATTCAGGACTCATAAGGATAATGTAATGGCAAAAAACAGGTTAAATATATGGTTAACTGCAATAGACTCTATTAACACGAAATTAGCAAGAGTAAATTTATCTAAGTCAGCCCTGATAAAATGAGAAAACCGGATAATGCTCAGTTAATGCAAGATATATTATTACAGATACAAAATATTATTAATAATGGCTGACACAAAAACTCTAAATGAATCACAAAATCCTCACCAGGCCCACGAACCAACTCCTTATGCCACACAGTACAAGAAAAAATGTAATAACACTTATACTCAAATTACACAGCAGCTAGATGGTTGGAGACTTCCTGAGCACTCACAAAAATAATAACAACTGTACAGGGGAGGACAGAGATGTGAACAAAATGAGGAATAGATCTAAGTGGCAATTAATGCAGAGACTGAGCTCATTACATAGGGGCCGGCAGAGCTTGATACAACTTGTAAGAACGACGCGCAAATGAAGCCATAGGGGACAAAGAGTTGACACTCCTGCTCTGAACAACAGAAAGAACGACTTACTCTACTATAAGGGAGGAGAAGGGAGGAGTGAGGTAGAACACGGAAGCTTGGTCACTATGGAAGCCACGAGGCGAATCGTGATCAAACATGCAGCATACTGTACGTTACAATTATACAAAGGATGATGAGATCATAGGCTATGTAACACCTCCCCACAAAAAAAAAAAAAAAAAAAAAATTTACAAAGGAAATTTCTTATTACTCTAAAACAATCTGTCTAAAGTCTAGATAAGCAATCTGCAATAACATTTTCTTTCCCCTTGACATGTTGTATGTCTAATGAATACTCCTGAAAAGTAGACTCCATCTTGTCAATCTCTGATTTTTATCTTTAAACTTACTAAGGAATTTCAGTGGGTTATGATCGGTATAAATGACTATGGGGTCAAAACCAGAACACAAATAAAATGAAAAATGCTGTAAACCCAAAATCAAGGCCAAAAGCTCTTTCTCAATAGTTGAGTAGTTCTTTTGAGGTGGAGTGAACTTCTTACTGTAATACGATACACGGTGTTCCATACCCTGATCATCCTCTTGCAGCAAAACAGCCCCAGCTCCTGTATCACTTGCGTCAACAGCCATCTTAAAAGGCTTAGCAAAAACAGCCAGTAGCGAGCACTGGCTGGCTTAATAGGATAACTTTAAGTTTGCTGAAAGAGGATTCACCGTTATCGGTCCAGACAAATTTAACTCCCTTTTTCAGTAGGTCTGTAAGTGGTGATACAAGAATTGAAAAGTTAAGAACAAATCTCCTGTAATAACCTACCATTCCCAAAAATCTTTGTAGCTCTTTCCTACTTTTAGGTCTGGGAAGGTCACTTATAACCAGAACCTTAGCTCCTGGTGGTGCAACATGTCCATCACCAATTACGTACCCAAGGTACTGAACTTTAGCTTGACCAAACCCACACTTTGATAAATTAGCTACAAGATTAGCCTGAACCAAACGCTCAAGAAATTTACTGACATGGCATAGGTGATCTTTCCAGTTGTCACTGAAGATTAATACATCATCAATATAAACAACACACCCTGCCAAACCCTCTGTTACAACATTCATGAGCTTCTGAAATGTGGCTGGTGCATTCTTCATACCATATGGCATTACAGAACATGCAAAAGTCTTTCCTAGTGTTACAAAACATGAGATCTCCCTAGCACGTTCAGTCATAGGTACTTGCCAGTATCCCTTTAACAAATCAAACTTGCTTATGTACCTAGCCTTTCCGATCTTGTCTATGCAATCTTCCACGCGAGGGAGAGGGTAAGTGTCTGTTTTGGTTATCTGATTAACACGTCTGTGGTCGATGCAAAGCCGCTGTGACCCACCTGGCTTAGGGACTAGAGTGACAGGAGAACTCCACTCGCTCTGACAGGGCTCAATCATCTTGTGGTCCAACAGGTAGCCAAGCTCCTTCTGGATGAGAGGAACTTTCACTGGGTTCACACGGTAAGGAGGTAGTTTAATTGGCTTTGCGTCTCCAACATCGACATCATGCATCAACACAGTGGTTCTTCTTGGAGTGGCACGGTACACTTGCGGGTACTCCTGCAGTAATGCCGAAAACTCCTGCCTTTCCTCGGGAGCTAGATGAGAAAGCTTAGTCTGGAGATCATTCATGATATCAGGATTCTTCCCCAAACTATCACTCAGGCTCATGCTGCATGGGAGAACTTCACTTGCAGACTCGGGTGGAACAGCTACAGTGCAGACTGGGTTATTTTCGTCCCGCCTGTGATATAACTTTAGCATGTTTATGTGACAAAGTTGCGTGTTCTTTCTACGATCTGGTGTGGCGATGACATAGTTGACATCACTGAGTTTCTTCTCCACAAAATAAGGACCACTAAACTTGGCTTGAAGAGGTTGCCCATGCACCGGTAGCAGAATCAAAACCTGATCTCCTGGCTGAAAGTGGCGTAACCTGGACTTCTTATCATACCAAGACTTCATCTTCTTCTGAGCAGCTCCTAAATTCTCTCTCGCCAGATGTAAAGCAGTGGACAGCCGTTCTTTGAACTTCATCACATACTCTAGCAGGTTGATATCATCTTCCTCCGACAGCCAGCATTCCTTGAGTAGCTTAAGGGGTCCTCTTACTTCATGGCCAAACAGTAGTTCAAAGGGTGAGAAGCCCAGTGATTTATTTGGAGATTCTCTTGCGGCAAACACAACGAATGGAAGACCTTTATCAGAGTCTTTCTGATGTTCCAAACAGTATTTCTTGAGCATCGATTTGAGTGTTTGATGATATCTCTCCAACGCTTCTTGGGTCTGGGGATGGTAAGCTGAAGACGTGATCTGGGTGATGCCCAACTCTTTCAGAGACTGCTTGAAAACATTTGACATGAAATTACTTCCCCGGTCTGACTGTACCTCCTTGGGCAGACCAAACTTTGTGAAGCACCCTAGCATTTCCTTAACCACATTCTTTGCTCAGATATTTCTAAGTGGAATGGCTTCAGGATAATGAGTAGCCATATGAATCAGGGTCAACACATAAGAAAATCCTGAAGAAGTCTTAGGAAGAGGACCCACAATATCCACCAACACACGGGTGAATGGCGCCTCAAAAGGAGGAAAGGGAACTAGAGGTGCAACCTTTTCGGTCTGATTACACTTCCCCACAACTTGACAGGTGTGATAAGACTTACAATACCGGGAAACATCTCTGAAGATACCTGGCCAGTAGAAGTGTTTCAAAATGCGTGCCACAGTCTCCCTCACTCCAAGGTGTCTTGCTAAACTGGAATCATGAGCCACTCTAATGATATCCTGCCTACAAACACGACGGATGACAACTTGATGTACAACCTCCCATTCACAGTCGGCTGATGCTGTTGGGGGTCTCCACTTCCTCATAAGTACTCCTAACTTTATATAATAACAAGTAGAAGCACCAGCTGACTCTTCATCACTGCAAGCAGAGTTAGCTAGACCTTTCAACTCAGGGTCAGCAACCTGCAACTCAACCAACTCTTGACGAGACAAATTATCAACACTACGGGGTACTGCCTCATCTGGTGAGTAGTCCAAATTAGCAAGAAAAGTGTCAGCTAGGATAACATCATCATCATCATTATCCTCTAAGTCACCAGTAAGTTTAGACTTAGCCCTAGTGACAGCACATGCAGAGAACACATCAGGGATATCACAATCCTGGGTCGCAGTCACTGGTTCACTAGACAACTGAGGAGCTGGACACACTTGACTTCCACCAATATCATTTCCAAGTAAGAAAGTTACACCTGACATTGGGAGTGTCTCAACCAACCCAACCATAACGGAACCATTAACAAAACCAGACTCTAAATTCACTCTGCACAGAGGGACAGAGAAGTAATTATTCCCTACACCTTGTAAGATTACAGTTTCATCAGAGGAATTAACATTCGAGCCTAGAACACTGGTCAGCATAAGGGATTGGCAAGCACCTGTATCACGATATATTTTAACTGATTTCCTGTTATTGTTGTCCAGAGGACTGACAAAACCATCAGACAGGAAATTAGCACATGAACTCTTGAGAGTGTCACCCACGTTACTGCTCAAAAGAGGAGCTTCATCATGAGAATTTAATTTACCCCTCAAAGCAGGTTCAGTTAACACAGTTAAAGAATTCTGGGAACTCTCAAGGGTGGACACTAGACCAATTGACTGAATATTTAAAGACTCCTTTTTGTTCACATCACGCTGTCTCCTGAAACATTTCTCCGTAGTATGACCAAGTTTACTACAATAGGTACATTTACTTTTCTGAAATCTAGAGGTGGAGCTGGTATTTACTTCCTGAGAAACATCATCTTTATTCTCTTTCCTGTTACCTTTACCCTGAGTAGAGGCAACGTACTTACTCTCAGCTTTTCTTTTTTCTTTAGAATATCTCTTGTGAGTGAGAACATATTCATCAGCTAAAACTGCAGCATCAGACAAATTATCTATTCTTTTCTTATCAAGATATAGGCTTACATCATTATTAATACACCTTTTGAAGTCCTCCAGCAAAATCATCTGCTTAAATTTACCAAAATCAGAATCCACATTCTTAGCATTTAACCACTGCTCTAACAGATCTTCTTTGATTTTTGCATACTCAACATGGGATTGCTTATCTTGCTTATAAGTTGTCCTAAATTTTACTCTATAGGCTTCAGGAACAAGCTCATAGGCCTTAAGAATCAAGCTCTTAACTACATCATAATTATCAGATTGATCCTGAGGCAAAGATGCATAAGTTACTTGAGCTTTACCGGTGAGAACAGTTTGAAGGAGTACTGGCCAATACTTTTTGGACCAATTAAAACCTGTAGCTACCCTCTCAAACAACTGAAAATACTTTGTTAAATCAGATTCATTAAAAGGAGGGACAAGTTTAACATTTTTAGCCACATCAAAATCATCAGAGCTAGATGATCCAGTTCCACCTTGTTTCATGTGATACTCATGGTCTGCCTGAATCCTAGCAAGTTCAATTTGTGCCTGAGCCTGTGCCTGTGCCTCCTGAATACGAGCCTGAGACTCAGCCTCCTTAGCATTTGCCTGAAACTCAGCCTCCTTAGCACGAGCCTGAAACTCAGCCTCCTTAGCATGGGCCTGAAACTCAGCCTCCTTAGCACGAGCCTCCTGTAGGGCCAGCTGTAACTTAGCTATTTCAATCTGCGTTTCCTCATCTGGAGCCTGAGACTCAGCCTCCTTAGCATTTGCCTGAAACTCAGCCTCCTTAGCACGAGCCTGAAACTCAGCCTCCTTAGCACGGGCCTGAAACTCGGCCTCCTTAGGACGAGCCTCCTGTAGGGCTAGCTGTAACTTAGCTATTTCAATCTGCGTTTGCTCATCTGGAGGAGTTACATTAAACAAACTTTCATTAATCATGTCAACAATTTGATCTTTAGAATGATGAGAGCGAACAGCAATTCCCAATTGTTGAGCAACAAGCTTAAGTTCATTCTTTGTTCTGTTTTCTACATCACACACTGTTTGTACATTTGACAAAAAATCTTTGGCTTCATCAAGCGTAGTAATAGTAGACATCATGAATAAATCACAGTCACAAAATATCAAGCAATATCCTTATGATAATATCCTGAATATCCTGATAAGAGGTCGCCAAATTTATGTTACGGAACAGAGAGAGATAATGAACACTTCAAGTGAGAATACTAAAATCACTACTGTCCCGCAAATTTCCAGGTTCAAAACAAAAGAGTTAGGTAAAATTACAAGTTAAAGTTTAATGCTCAAACTAACAACTAAACATTCAGGACTCATAAGGATAATGTAATGGCAAAAAACAGGTTAAATATATGGTTCACTGCAATAGCCTCTATTAACACGAAATTAGCAAGAGTAAATTTATCTAAGTCAGCCCTGATAAAATGAGAAAACCGGATAATGCTCAGTTAATGCAAGATATATTATTACAGATACAAAATATTATTAATAATGGCTGACACAAAAACTCCACATGAATCATAAAAACCTCACCAGGCCCACGAACCAACACCTTATGCCACACAGTTCAAGAAGAAAATGTAATAAAACTTATACTCAAATTACACAGCAGCTAGATGGTTGGAGACTTCCTGAGCACTCACAAAAATAATGACAACTGTACAGGGGAGGACAGAGATGTGAACAAAATGAGGAGTAGATCTAAGTGGCAATTAATGCAGAGACTGAGCTCATTATATAGGGGCCGGCAGAGCTTGATACAACTTGTAAGAACGACGCGCAAATGAAGCCATAGGGGACAAAGAGTTGACACTCCTGCTCTGAACAACAGAAAGAACGACTTACTCTACTATAAGGGAGGAGAAGGGGGGAGTGAGGTAGAACACTGAAGCTTGGTCACTATGGAAGCCACGAGGCGAATCGTGATCAAACATGCAGCATACTGTACATTACAATTATACAAAGGATGATGAGATCATAGGCTATGTAACACCTCCCCACAAAAAAAAAAAAAAAAAAAAAAAGAAATTTACAAAGGAAATTTCTTATTACTCTAAAACAATCTGTCTAAAGTCTAGATAAGCAATCTGCAATAACATTTACTTTCCTCTTGACATGTTGTATGTCTAATGAATACTCCTGAAGATGTAGACTCCATCTTGTCAATCTCTGATTTTTATCTTTAAACTTACTAAGGAATTTCAGTGGGTTATGATCGGTATAAATGACTATGGGGTCAAAACCAGAACACAAATAAAATGAAAAATGCTGTAAACCCAAAATCAAGGCCAAAAGCTCTTTCTCAATAGTTGAGTAGTTCTTTTGAGGTGGAGTGAACTTCTTACTGTAATACGATACACGGTGTTCAATACCCTGATCATCCTCTTGCAGCAAAACAGCCCCAGCTCCTGTATCACTTGCGTCAACAGCCATCTTAAAAGGCTTAGCAAAAACAGCCAGTAGCGAGCACTGGCTGACTTAATAGGATAGCTTTAAGTTTGCTGAAAGAGGATTCACAGTTATCGGTCCAGACAAATTTAACTCCCTTTTTCAGTAGGTCTGTAAGTGGTGATACAAGAATTGAAAAGTTAAGAACAAATCTCCTGTAATAACCTACCATTCCCAAAAATCTTTGCAGCTCTTTCCTACTTTTAGGTCTGGGAAGGTCACTTATAACCTGAACCTTAGCTCCTGGTGGTGCAACATGTCCATCACCAATTACGTACCCAAGGTACTGAACTTTAGCTTGACCAAACTCACACTTTGATAAATTAGCTACAAGATTAGCCTGAACCAAACGCTCAAGAAATTTACTGACATGGCATAGGTGATCTTTCCAGTTGTCACTGAAGATTAGTACATCATCAATATAAACAACACACCCTGCCAAACCCTCTGTTACAACATTCATGAGCTTCTGAAATGTGGCTGGTGCATTCTTCATACCATATGGCATTACAGAACATGCAAAAGTCTTTCCTAGTGTTACAAAACATGAGATCTCCCTAGCACGTTCAGTCATAGGTACTTGCCAGTATCCCTTTAACAAATCAAACTTGCTTATGTACCTAGCCTTTCCGATCTTGTCTATGCAATCTTCCAAGCGAGGGAGAGGGTAAGTGTCTGTTTTGGTTATCTGATTAACACGTCTGTAGTCGATGCAAAGCCGCTGTGACCCACCTGGCTTAGGGACTAGAGTGACAGGAGAACTCCACTCGCTCTGACAGGGCTCAATCATCTTGTGGTCCAACAGGTAGCCAAGCTCCTTCTGGATGAGAGGAATTTTCACTGGGTTCACACGGTAAGGAGGCAGTTTAATTGGCTTTGCGTCTCCAACATCGACATCATGCATCAACACAGTGGTTCTTCCTGGAGTGGCACGGAACACTTGCGGGTACTCCTGCAGTAATGCCGAAAACTTCTGCCTTTCCTTGGGAGCTAGATGAGAAAGCTTAGTCTGGAGATCATTCATGATATCAGGATTCTTCCCCAAACTATCACTCAGGCTCAGGCTGCATGGGAGAACTTCACTTGCAGACTCGGGTGGAACAGCTACAGTGCAGACTGGGTTATTTTCGTCCCGCCTGTGATATAACTTTAGCATGTTGATGTGACAAAGTTGCTTGTTCTTTCTACGATCTGGTGTGGCGATGACATAGTTGACATCACTGAGTTTCTTCTCCACGAAATAAGGACCACTAAACTTGGCTTAAAGAGGTTGCCCATGCACCGGTAGCAGAATCAAAACCTGATCTCCTGGCTGAAAGTGGCGTAACCTGGACTTCTTATCATACCAAGTCTTCATCTTCTCCTGAGCAGCTCCTAAATTCTCTCTCGCCAGCTGTAAAGCAGTGGACAGCCGTTCTTTGAACTTCATCACATACTCCAGCAGGTTGACGTCATCTTCCTCCGACAGCCAACATTCCTTGAGTAGCTTAAGGGGTCCTCTTACTTCATGGCCAAACAGTAGTTCAAAGGGTGAGAAGCCCAGTGATTCATTTGGAGATTCTCTTGCGGCAAATACAACGAATGGAAGACCTTTATCCCAGTCTTTCTGATGTTCCAAACAGTATTTCTTGAGTATCAATTTGAGTGTTTGATGATATCTCTCCAACGCTCCTTGGGTCTGGGGATGGTAAGCTGAAGACGTGATCTTGGTGATGCCCAATTCTTTCAGAGACTGCTTGAAAACATTTGACATGAAATTACTTCCCCGGTCTGACTGTACCTCCTTGGGCAGACCAAACTTTGTGAAGAACCCTAGCATTTCCTTAACCACGTTCTTTGCTGAGATATTTCTAAGTGGAATGGCTTCAGGATAACGAGTAGCCATATGAATCAGGGTCAACACATAAGAAAATCCTGAAGAAGTCTTAGGAAGAGGGCCCACAATATCCACCAACACACAGGTGAATGTCGCCTCAAAAGGAGGAATGGGAACTAGAGGTGCAACCTTTTCGGTCTGATTACACTTCCCCACAACTTGACAGGTGTGACAAGACTTACAATACCGGGAAACATCTCTGAAGATACCTGACCAGTAGAAGTGTTTCAAAATGCGTGCCACAGTCTTCCTCACTCCAAGGTGTCCTGCTAAACTGGAATCATGAGCCACTCCAATGATTGTCACGGGGTTTTTAAAATAAATGCTAAATATTATCTTTAAATGATAATAATATTCAATAATATTGAAGAGCAGGGACAATGATTGTCTTGCTAAATCAAGCAACGATTACTTTACGCTGGCTTGCTTCGCACGATTCTCCAAGAACGAGAATTTATAAACTTTCTCAACAGTACACAGCAGAGACTAATTACTCAATTGCTGTTTATTAGTACTGTTAGCCTCTGGAGAAAGTTACTTCACCCCTGACAATATATAACTAATACTAACAATAGTATCAGGTTCTTGCTGATGCTTAACTCCTAGGAGGCACAACGGATTTTAAGCTTAATACACAAGACTGGCCTAAGTACCAGTTATGAATGGGCAAAACGTTTATGCAAGCTAGGAGCTATAAGAGAAATAAGCTCAATTGCTGAGAAATGAAACAAGAGTTTACATTACATTAAGCTCAAGAAAAAGAACTGTTAAATTTATTGATTACAAAATAAATTTAACGTTACATTTCAAATCAAATTAATGAGATCGCACTCACTCACTCACTCAAAAGCTAAATTCTTACGCCTAGGAAAAACACCTTAATTAAACTCTTAAGACTAGGAAAACGAAAAGAAATACTGGTCAATGAATGCTGTGTATCACCCAAAGAAGGGTGGGAGTCTGGAGAACTGTAGTCTAGTGGAGCCTGGGTTGACCTCTCACACTGCTGGAGCACAGTACCTCTCTCCGTCACAACAAACACTGGACTCATCAACTCGTGGGAAAGAAAGAAGGCTATCGCCGCATTTTTTAACGGCTAAGTGAGCGAAACACGCCCAAAACAAATCGCTCAGCGGAAGCGCTAATGTCTCACACAAAGACGATCACGTATGACAATGAAAAATTGATTTGACAAAGCTTCCGTCCGAATGAGCGGTTAACTGAACGATAAACTGGGATTCCACTTGAGTTTGCGGTTTCCCACAAAAGCCAATGTCACTAGCCGACTCGTGACGTTACGCCCCATCAAAATCAAATCTTTTTTCCTTCAGAAAAAAGATTTCAATATGCATACATATAAATTCTAGCTCGGTCACACAAGATTCACACTGTGATGTGTGTGCTATCCTGCTACAGGAGAAAGTTGCAGTCGCCAGTGAGCGAAAAAACCTCGTATTTACGTTAATAGAAGCAAGCTTGAGGGAAAAAACTCTGTGACGACGGTGAAAATCCTGTACTCAGGTCAAACTGAGCGAAAAGTCGCTACATATACACTGACAACTAATTGTTGTGTAGCGTGATGTATGTAGTACATGGTGTAGGTGTAACAGTTGTGGTGTAACTGTACCTACGTGTAAAATGACACAGTAAATATTAATAATATGGCGACGACGAAGACAGAGGAGAAGAGGCCGCAGCGTGCGGCAGACGATCAGCTGGCCCGCACAGCAAAACTGCTATGCCCATTGCCGTACCTGCAAAATCAATTGAGGTGGAGCATCAAAAATGTCAATGAGACAAAAATTTTATTATGTTACAATTACTCTCTCTGACTAGCAGTCAGTGCTACGACGTACATTCGAGGTCGCCATTATCCCCCTTAACCTACAGTACTTATATTAATATCGGGGAGCTGAGAATCCTTGTGCAAACTCGGGTCTTCCATAGCCTCGAGTCGCCTCTGCGGAGTTCTCTCTCAAACTTCCCCTTAACCTACAGTACTTATATTAGTTTCGAGGAGCTGAGAATCCTTGTGCAAACTCGGGTCTTCCATAGCCTCAAGTCGCCTCTGCGGAGTTCTCTCTCGAACTTCCCCCTTAACCTACAGTACTTATGTATGTACAGGCCCTGGACATAATGTGTCCTGTGGGGCCAATGGGCGAGACGTCGGGTCTGCACCCACTTCACCACTACCCTGTCTCTCAACTGACTCAGAGATTACAGTTGTGGTTACGAACGGCACAGGAAGGACATGTCCCTGATTAGTGGTGTTACTTTGACACACACTGCAGGAACGGACAAAACTATCTATGTCTCGTCCCATCCCTGGCCAGAAAAAGTCAGCTCGGATACGGCCCATGTGACCTCCCGAGGCTGAACAATGACCCCATTGTAACACTGCTAGGCGATACTTGGCGGGAACGACAAACTGCAGTCGAACCTCGCACTCGGGTGTTCGTGACTCACGGTAGAGCCGTCCTTGTCTGTGAAGGAACTTGGCTCGACCTCCCCGTGAATACTTAATCACTCGACCCTTTTGTTTGTTCTGCACGGCAGCAAGTGTCGGGTCAGAATGTTGTTCTTGTACAACAAGTTGGCTACACATCAGATCTTGCTGCGATTCAATGATCACTGGGGTGACACAGTCTGGAGCCTCAGCCATGGCTCGTGTTACCACAGCAGCCGAAGTCTGAGTAGCGTCATGTTCGGTGCAACTATCCTTGACACCAAAAATGTTACCTACTATAAGGTCAAATAGAGGTTCTGGCATGACAACTGCAAGTGTCGTACCAGTATAAAATGGAGATGCCACCTGGATACATGCCTCAGGGAACAATCTCACTGATCCATCAATAAGGTTTGCATGGATCTGTCGACCTGTATACTGCTCAGGCCGAACTAGACTCTGCTTGACAGAGCAACCTGAGGAACCATTATCTCTCAGGACTTTCACAGGAATGTCTCCCACAAACCCTGGTTGAACAAGGAAGGTACTGTCACCTGTGGGAGGGCCTGTGGAGGAAGCAGCTAGCCACTCATGAGGCTGCTGAATTGATGCGGCAAACATTGTGCCTTGTGAATTATATACTTGAGGGTTTGTACACACTGCCTGGGAAGATGGAACATTGGCCATCTGTGGAGGGGGGTTCACTGTCACTGTGGGACTAGTGAACTGTGGTACCCAAACTGGTAGGGACGTGACCACCGTGCTGCTGCTGAGGAATGAAGGCTGCGTTCGCTTCCTGCCTCTTTTGAGCTGGTGGTGAAAAAGTTTGTCCCGACGGTCGGTTGCGTGGCTGATACTGCTGCTGGTTAGGGTACTTGTTGTATCTCTTCCACTCAGGTTTCTGAGTGTTTTACCCCTGGTCCTTCCACTGCGGTTTTGGATCTTGGCCATTATTCTGAGAATGGCCTTGGTGCTGGGATTCAGTCTGAGACGGCTTCCCAGACTTGGCAGTATCTTTTCTGCTCCAGGTGTTTTGCGTACGAGTTTGATACCCGTATGCATTGAAATACGCGTCAGCCTTTTCTGCCATTTGGCTGGCATCTTTCACCTGGCAGATCTTAAGCTGTGCTATGAGCTCAGCATGCCACGTCCTCTCTAGCTGTGTACGCAGCATAAGGTCAATTATCCCCTCACGCGTGGAAGGAGTTTCATCTTTCTCCATCCACTCACCTAAGTAAGCAGTGAGACGGTCGAGGAACTGAACAGCTGTCTCCTTGTCTTGGAGACGAGCTCGCATGAACTGAACTTTGGCGTCGTCTACTGTGAGGAGTAGACTGTAGCACCAGTCGAGCAGGGCAGTACTCCCGAGGTGGATGGATAGCTGATGACAGGGAGTGCTGGAGCTCCCGTTTCATCAGCCCTCAGGACTAGTTCCTGACCATCCCCCATTGCTGAACTTTTTCAGTGTCTCAGTTACACAGAGAGTAGGCCAGCATGCTCTCCAGTACAAATTTCTCTAACTATCTTCACCAAACTACATGCACAGTACACACTACACTTCCTATTCAAAATTACCAAAATGGCGTCGATTAATCAAGCCTCGGAGTCCCCAGGGGGGGGGACCATAAATGCCCCCGCCATCTGCCCCTCTCCCGGTGACGACTCGAGGTGCCTGGAACCACTGTCTGACTCTCTTCTTCTTCATTTCTGCAACATTCACGGCCTTTCATCTAACTTTCGCTCTGTTGAGCACCACCTCTCCTCCTCTAAACCTCACCTTCTTTTTCTAACGGAGACTCAGCTGTCTGAGGCAACCGACAGCAAACCCTTTTCTGTATCCTCCTACTTTCTCTATACTCATTTCAAAGCCAAAGGTGGCTGTTGTGTATATATACGCAACGACTTATCTTGCTCTCGTGTTCCTGAACTTGATTCTTCTGAATTCTCCACACTCTGGCTTCGGCTTTCCTGTCATTCTCTGACTAAATATATCTGTGCTGTTTACTTATCCCCTAATTCTACTGACTATCAAAAATTCTTCGACTATCTTACTTCTACGATGGAACACATTCTGTCCATTTCTCCTTTCTCTGAAATCTCCATTCTTGGAGATTTCAATGTTCACCACCACCTTTGGCTCTCCTCTCCTTTCACGGATCCACCTGGTGAACAAGCCTACATCTTTTCTATCCTTAATGACCTAGAGCAGCTTGTACAGCAACCTACCCGTATCCCTGACCGCCTTGGAGAGAGCTCCAACATACTTGACCTCTTCCTCACAACTAATCCTTCTGCTTACTCTGTTAATCTTTTCTCTCCGTTGGGCTCCTCCGATCACAACCTTATTACCTTAACCTGTCCTATCACTCCAGTACGGCCTGTGGACCCTCCAGGGAAACGTCGTCTGTGGCATTTTGGAGCCGCGGACTGGGAGGCCCTCAGGCAGTACTTCTTTGATTTTCCCTGGAATGATTATTGCTTCCATGGCCGTGAGCCATCTGAGTGTGCCTTGCGCATTACGGAGATTATTCTCTCGGGCATGGAACCATACATTCCTTTCTCATATCCTTTGACTAACGCAAGAAAGCCTTGGTTTAATCACGCTTGTTCTAATGCTGTCCACAACAAGGAGAAGGCCTACAAAAGGTACCGGAGCCAACCCACCCCTGAATCACATCATCTTTACGTTTCTGCCCGGAATCGTGCTAAGTCTGTTCTTCGCTCTACTAAAAATAATTTCATCCATACTAAATGCTCTCAACTCTCCAACTCGAATTCTTCCCGCTCCTTCTGGCATCTTGCCAAAAATCTTTCTAACAACTTTACCTCATCATCCTTCCCTCCTCTTTTCTACTCTGATGGTTCTGTAGCTATTTCTTCTACTGATAAAGCAGATCTCTTCGCACAGACTTTCTCCTCCAATTCCACCTTAGACGATTCCGGTGCTGTTCCTCGATCACTTCCCCCCTCTGACTTCCTCATGGCTGACATTAAAATTTCTTCAGTTGATGTATTTTCTGCCATCACTGGCCTCAGTACTAACAAGGCATATGGGCCTGATGGGGTCCCTCCTGTTGTTCTCAAGAACTGTGCTTCTGTGCTTACACCCTGCCTAGGCAAACTCTTTCGCCTTTGTCTGTCAACTTGTACCTTTCCTTCTTGCTGGAAGTTTGCTCTCATTCAGCCAGTCCCAAAGAAGGGTGACCACTCCCAACCCTCCACCTATCGTCCAATTGCTTTAACGTCCTGTATTTCAAAAGTTTTCGAGTCAATTCTTAATAGAAAAATTTTAAGGCATCTTTCCTATCACAACCTTCTTTCCGATCGTCAGTATGGGTTCCGTCAGGGACGCTCCACTGGCGATCTTCTCACCTACCTTTCAGACTCCTGGTCATCCTCCTTTCGGGACTTTGGCGAAAGCTTTGCCATTGCACTTGACATCTCAAAGGCTTTCGATCGAGTCTGGCATAAATCTTTAATTTCCAAACTGCCCTCCTACGGTTTCTATCCTTCTATCTGTGCCTTCATCGCTAGCTTCCTTTCTGGTCGTTCTATAGCCGCTGTTGTAGACGGCCATCGTTCTTCTCCTAGATCTATCAACAGTGGTGTTCCTCAGGGCTCTGTCCTATCACCAACTCTCTTCCTTTTATTCATCAATGATCTTCTAAGCTGTACATCTAACCCTATCCACTCATACGCTGATAACTCCACCCTTCACCTTTCCATTCGGTTCCCGCAACGCCCATCTCAACAGTTACTTCAACAAACAAGGGATGAGGCTATGGCACACCTAATGTCTGACTTGGCTCGTATCTCTGACTGGGGTAAAAATAATATGGTTGTCTTTAATGCATCTAAGACTCAGTTCTTACACCTATCAACCCTACAAAATTTTCCACAGGTATACCCATTAATGTTTAATAATATTCAGCTTAATCCTGCATCATCCTTGAACATGCTTGGGGTTTCATTTACTCGGGACTTATCTTGGAAAGATCATATTACATCTCTTGTAAAATCTGCTTCCAAGAGATTGGGTGTGCTAAGCCGTCTCCGCTCTTTCTTTACCCCTGCACAATTGTTGACTCTATACAGGGGTTTTATCCGCCCCTGTGTGGAGTACAACTCTCATGTGTGGGGAGGCTCCCCACATACAGCTCTTCTCAATAGGGTGGAGTCAAAGGCTTTTCGTCTCATTAACTCTCCTCCTCTTACTGACTCCTTTCAACCTCTGTCTCTTCGCCGCACTGTTGCATCTTTATATCTTTTCTATCGCTACTTTAATGGTCACTGCTCCTCTGAACTGTCTGCTTGCATTCCTCCACCTCTACGACGGGCGCGTAGCACCCGTCTGGCAGCAAACTCTCATCCCTTTTCTGTCCAACTCTCTAATGCAAGAGTTAACCGTTACTCCCAGTCTTTCATTTATGCAACAGGTCAGCTCTGGAACTGTCTCCCTCTATCTGTATTTCCTGCTGCCTATGATCTCCAGTCTTTCAAGCGCAGTGTGTCCAGGCATCTCCAAATGATCGGATCTTGAATTTGGCTCTCTATTGTATTTTGTTTTTCTCTTGGAGGGAACTGTTACTACGGGCTCATGGCCTTTGGTTCCTTCTTCCTCGCATAAAATACGCCTTAATGAGTGCAGCTTTCATCATCTCATACGTGAGGTTGTCTCCACGAATTCTGTGGAGAATATCGAGGGCAGGGCCCTCAAATAAACTAAGAAATTGGAGCCGCTTAGCTGCCTCATCCAGTTGATACATGTCTGCCATGTCCTCAAAACGAGCTATGTATGGCTCTATTCGCTCGCCTTCCTTGTATGAAGGAAGCTTGATGCGTGGGGTCGCCAGGACGTGCAGGGAGAACGCTCGTGGAGCTTGGGCCAACTGCACCGGATTTTTCTGAAGCCAAGGAATCTTGCTTGAGTTTCAGCATTTCATATTCGTGTTTTTCACGTGCTTCTCGCTCGGCACGTTCGTGCTCTCGTTCTCTCTCGCGTTGTTCACGCTCGTATTCGCTCTGTTCTCGCTCTTGTACTAGCTCGAGTTCGCGTTGTTTTTGCTCGTGTTCGCGCTGTTGTCGCTCTTTTTCTAACTCGAGCTCGTGTTGTTTCTGCTCGTGTTCGCGCTGTTCTCGCTCGTATTTGCGCTGTTCTCGCTCACGTTCATGTTGTTCGCGCTCGTATTCGCGCTGTTCTCACTCGTGTTCGCGTTGAATCTTACGCTCTTCACGTGCATCATTCTCGTGCTGCTGGTCCATATTATGCCGTGAGAGTATGTACTCTTTAATTTCAGTTGGGTCTGTAAGACCCATATCTTTGGCTTCCTGTAAAAATATGGTGGTAGCCATATCGCTAATTTATTAAGCAAACCGAAACTGAGTACTGACTGCTTCGCAACGAATGCTAAAAACACAAGTAAAGAGTACAGACACAAGCTAGTGGTGACCAGTCTTATCTAGTTAACTGGAAAAGAATAAAGCAAAAATGCAAATAACTGAGAGGACTCAATAATTAACACAATGGGTACGGCGGCTACCCAGGAGCGAATAAAATCGTCTAGCGTTACCAATAATAGAGTACTAAATAGAGTTAAGTACTCTATGGATTAATAAAGCAAAAATTCCCTTGCTAAATTAAGGGTAAACAACAGTAAACTTGTGCCTATAACCTTTAATGATAAATACCTAAATATGAACGAGTGAGTATTATCTCGTGAATAGCTTTAGAGCTAGGAGTTAATATCCTGGCGAGGTCACCAATTGTCACGGGGTTTTTAAAATAAATGCTAAATATTATGTTTAAATGATAATAATATTCAATAATATTGAAGAGCAGGGACAATGATTGTCTTGCTAAATCAAGCAACGATTACTTTACGCTGGCTTGCTTCGCACGATTCTCCAAGAACGAGAATTTATAAACTTTCTCAACAGTACACAGCAGAGACTAATTACTCAATTGCTGTTGATTAGTACTGTTAGCCTCTGGAGAAAGTTACTTCACCCCTGACAATAAATAACTAATACTAACAATAGTATCAGGTTCTTGCTGATGCTTAACTCCTAGGAGGCACAACGGATTTTAAGCTTAATACACAAGACTGGCCTAAGTACCAGTTATGAATGGGCAAAACGTTTATGCAAGCTAGGAGCTATAAGAGAAATAAGCTTAACTGCTGAGAAATGAAACAAGAGTTTACATTACATTAAGCTCAAGAAAAAGAACTGTTAAATTTATTGATTACAAAATAAATTTAACGTTACATTTCAAATCAAATTAATGAGATCGCACTCACTCACTCACTCAAAAGCTAAATTCTTACGCCTAGGAAAAACACCTTAATTAAACTCTTAAGACTAGGAAAACGAAAAGAAATACTGGTCAATGAATGCTGTGTATCACCCAAAGAAGGGTGGGAGTCTGGAGAACTGTAGTCTAGTGGAGCCTGGGTTGACCTCTCACACTGCTGGAGCACAGTACCTCTCTCCGTCACAACAAACACTGGACTCATCAACTCGTGGGAAAGAAACAAGGCTATCGCCGCAATTTTTAACGGCTAAGTGAGCGAAACGCGCCCAAAACAAATCGCTCAGCGGAAGCGCTAATGTCTCACACAAAGACGATCACGTATGACAATGAAAAATTGATTTGACAAAGCTTCCGTCCGAATGAGCGGTTAACTGAACGATAAACTGGGATTCCACTTGAGTTTGCGGTTTCTCACAAAAGCCAATGTCACTAGCCGACTCGTGACAATGATATCCTGCCTACAAACACGAGGGATGACAACTTGATGTACAACCTCCCATTCACAGTCGGCTGATGCTGTTGGGGGTCTCCACTTCCTCATAAGTACTCCTGACTTTATATAATAACAAGTAGAAGCACCAGCTGACTCTTCCTCACTGCAAGCAGAGTTAGCTAGACCTTTCAACTCAGGGTCAGCAACTTGCAACTCAACCAACTCTTGACAAGACAAATTATCAACACTACGGGGTACTGCCTCATCTGGTGAGTAGTCCAAATTAGCAAGAAAAGTGTCAGCTAGGATAACATCATCATCATCATTATCCTCTAAGTCACCAGTAAGTTTAGACTTAGCCCTAGTGACAGCACATGCAGAGAACACATCAGGGATATCACAATCCTGGGTCGCAGTCACTGGTTCACTAGACAACTGAGGAGCTGGACACACTTGACTTCCACCAATATCATTTCCAAGTAAGAAAGTTACACCTGACATTGGGAGTGTCTCAACCAACCCAACCATAACGGAACCATTAACAAAACCAGACTCTAAATTCACTCTGCACAGAGGGACAGAGAAGTAATTATTCCCTACACCTTGTAAGATTACAGTTTCATCAGAGGAATTAACATTAGAGCCTAGAACACTGGTCAGCATAAGGGATTGGCAAGCACCTGTATCACGATATATTTTAACTGATTTCCTGTTATTGTTGTCCAGAGGACTGACAAAACCATCAGACAGGAAATTAGCACATGAACTCTTGAGAGTGTCACCCACGTTACTGCTCAAAAGAGGAGCTTCATCATGAGAATTTAATTTACCCCTCAAAGCAGGTTCAGTTAACTCAGTTAAAGAATTCTGGGAACTCTCAAGGGTGGACACTAGACCAATTGACTGAATATTTAAAGACTCCTTTTTGTTCACATCACGCTGTGTCCTGAAACATTTCTCCGTAGTATGACCAAGCTTACTACAATAGGTACATTTACTTTTCTGAAATCTAGAGGTGGAGCTGGTATTTACTTCCTGAGAAACATCATCTTTATTCTCTTTCCTGTTACCTGTACTCTGAGTAGAGGCAACGTACTTACTCTCAGCTTTCCTTTTTTCTTTAGAATATCTCTTGTGAGTGAGAACATATTCATCAGCTAAAACTGCATCATCAGACAAATTATCTATTCTTTTCTCATCAAGATATAGGCTTACATCAATATTAATACACCTTTTGAAGTCTTCCAGCAAAATCATCTGCTTACTCGTAAATTTATCAAAATCAGAATCCACATTCTTAGAATTTAACCACTGCTCTAACAGACCTTCTTTGATTTTTGCATACTCAACATGGGATTGCTTATCTTGCTTATAAGTTGTCCTAAATTTTACTCTATAGGCTTCAGGAACAAGCTCATAGGCCTTAAGAATCAAGCTCTTAACTACATCATAATTATCAGATTGATCCTGAGGCAAAGATGCATAAGTTACTTGAGCTTTACCGGTGAGAACAGTTTGAAGGAGTACTGGCCAATATTTTTGGGCCAATTAAAACCTGTAGCTACCCTCTCAAACAACTGAAAATACTTTGTTAAATCAGATTCATTAAAAGGAGGGACAAGTTTAACATTTTTAGCCACATCAAAATCATCAGAGCTAGATGATCCAGTTCCACCTTGTTTCATGCGATACTCATGGTCTGACTGAATCCTAGCAAGTTCAATTTGTGCCTGAGCCTGTGCCTGTGCCTCCTGAATACGAGCCTGAGACTCAGCCTCCTTAGCATTTGCCTGAAACTCAGCCTCCTTAGCACGAGCCTGAAACTCAGCCTCCTTAGCACGGGCCTGAAACTCAGCCTCCTTAGCACGAGCCTCCTGTAGGGCTAGCTGTAACTTAGCTGTTTCAATCTGCGTTTGCTCATCTGGAGGAGTTACATTAAACAAGCTTTCATTAATCATGTCAACAATTTGATCTTTAGAATGATGAGAGCGAACAGCAATTCCCAATTGTTGAGCAACAAGCTTAAGTTCATTCTTTGTTCTGTTTTCTACATCACACACTGTTTGCACATTTGACAAAAAATCTTTGGCTTCATCAAGCGTAGTAATAGTAGACCTTATGAATAAATCACAGTCACAAAATATCAAGCAATATCCTTATGATAATATCCTGAATATCCTGATAAGAGGTCGCCAAATTTATGTTACGGAACAGAGAGAGATAATGAACACTTCAAGTGAGAATACTAAAATCACTACTGTCCCGCAAATTTCCAGGTTCAAAACAAAAGAGTTAGGTAAAATTACAAGTTAAAGTTTAATGCTCAAACTAACAACTAAACATTCAGGACTCATAAGGATAATGTAATGGCAAAAAACAGGTTAAATATATGGTTAACTGCAATAGCCTCTATTAACACGAAATTAGCAAGAGTAAATTTATCTAAGTCAGCCCTGATAAAATGAGAAAACCGGATAATGCTCAGTTAATGCAAGATATATTATTACAGATACAAAATATTATTAATAATGGCTGACACAAAAACTCTACATGAATCACAAAATCCTCACCAGGCCCACGAACCAACTCCTTATGCCACACAGTACAAGAAAAAATGTAATAACACTTATACTCAAATTACACAGCAGCTAGATGGTTGGAGACTTCCTGAGCACTCACAAAAATAATAACAACTGTACAGGGGAGGACAGAGATGTGAACAAAATGAGGAGTAGATCTAAGTGGCAATTAATGCAGAGACTGAGCTCATTATATAGGGGCCGGCAGAGCTTGATACAACTTGTAAGAACGACGCGCAAATGAAGCCATAGGGGACAAAGAGTTGACACTCCTGCTCTGAACAACAGAAAGAACGACTTACTCTACTATAAGGGAGGAGAAGGGGGGAGTGAGGTAGAACACGGAAGCTTGGTCACTATGGAAGCCACGAGGCGAATCGTGATCAAACATGCAGCATACTGTACGTTACAATTATACAAAGGATGATGAGATCATAGGCTATGTAACAACTCCCCACAAAAAAAAAAGGAAATTTACAAAGGAAATTTCTTATTACTCTAAAACAATCTGTCTAAAGTCTAGATAAGCAATCTGCAATAACATTTTCTTTCCCCTTGACATGTTGTATGTCTAATGAATACTCCTGAAAAGTAAACTCCATCTTGTCAATCTCTGATTTTTATCTTTAAACTTACTAAGGAATTTCAGTGGGTTATGATCGGTATAAATGACTATGGGGTCAAAACCAGAACACAAATAAAATGAAAAATGCTGTAAACCCAAAATCAAGGCCAAAAGCTCTTTCTCAATAGTTGAGTAGTTCTTTTGAGGTGGAGTGAACTTCTTACTGTAATACGATACACGGTGTTCAATACCCTGATCATCCTCTTGCAGCAAAACAGCCCCAGCTCCTGTATCACTTGCGTCAACAGCCATCTTAAAAGGCTTAGCAAAAACAGCCAGTAGCGAGCACTGGCTGACTTAATAGGATAGCTTTAAGTTTGCTGAAAGAGGATTCACAGTTATCGGTCCAGACAAATTTAACTCTCTTTTTCAGTAGGTCTGTAAGTGGTGATACAAGAATTGAAAAGTTAAGAACAAATCTCCTGTAATAACCTACCATTCCCAAAAATCTTTGTAGCTCTTTCCTACTTTTAGGTCTGGGAAGGTCACTTATAACTTGAACCTTAGCTCCTGGTGGTGCAACATGTCCATCACCAATTACGTACCCAAGGTACTGAACTTTAGCTTGACCTAACTCACACTTTGATAAATTAGCTACAAGATTAGCCTGAACCAAACGCTCAAGAAATTTACTGACATGGCATAGGTGATCTTTCCAGTTGTCACTGAAGATTAGTACATCATCAATATAAACAACACACCCTGCCAAACCCTCTGTTACAACATTCATGAGCTTCTGAAATGTGGCTGGTGCATTCTTCATACCATATGGCATTACAGAACATGCAAAAGTCTTTCCTAGTGTTACAAAACATGAGATCTCCCTAGCACGTTCAGTCATAGGTACTTGCCAGTATCCCTTTAACAAATCAAACTTGCTTATGTACCTAGCCTTTCCGATCTTGTCTATGCAATTTTCCACGCGAGGGAGAGGGTAAGTGTCAGTTTTGGTTATCTGATTAACACGTCTGTAGTCGATGCAAAGCCGCTGTGACCCACCTGGCTTAGGGACTAGAGTGACAGGAGAACTCCACTCGCTCTGACAGGGCTCAATCATCTTGTGGTCCAACAGGTAGCCAAGCTCCTTCTGGATGAGAGGAACTTTCACTGGGTTCATATGGTAAGGAGGCAGGTTAATTGGCTTTGCGTCTCCAACATCGACATCATGCATCAACACAGTGGTTCTTCTTGGAGTGGCACGGTACACTTGCGGGTACTCCTGCAGTAATGCCGAAAACTCCTGCCTTTCCTCGGGAGCTAGATGAGAAAGCTTAGTCTGGAGATCATTCATGATATCAGGATTCTTCCCCAAACTATCACTCAGGCTCATGCTGCATGGGAGAACTTCACTTGCAGACTCGGGTGGAACAGCTACAGTGCAGACTGGGTTATTTTCGTCCCGCCTGTGATATAACTTTAGCATGTTTATGTGACAAAGTTGCTTGTTCTTTCTACGATCTGGTGTGGCGATGACATAGTTGACATCACTGAGTTTCTTCTCCACAAAATAAGGACCACTAAACTTGGCTGGAAGAGGTTGCCCATGCACCGGTAGCAGAATCAAAACCTGATCTCCTAGCTGAAAGTGGCGTAACCTGGACTTCTTATCATACCAAGTCTTCATCTTCTCCTGAGCAGCTCCTAAATTCTCTCTCGCCAGCTGTAAAGCAGTGGACAGCCGTTCTTTGAACTTCATCACATACTCCAGCAGGTTGATATCATCTTCCTCTGACAGCCAGCATTCCTTGAGTAGCTTAAGGGGTCCTCTTACTTCATGGCCAAACAGTAGTTCAAAGGGTGAGAAGCCCAGTGATTCATTTGGAGATTCTCTTGCGGCAAACACAACGAATGGAAGACCTTTATCCCAGTCTTTCTGATGTTCCAAACAGTATTTCTTGAGCATCGATTTGAGTGTTTGATGATATCTCTCCAACGCTTCTTGGGTCTGGGGATGGTAAGCTGAAGACGTGATCTGGGTGATGCCCAACTCTTTCAGAGACTGCTTGAAAACATTTGACATGAAATTACTTCCCTGGTCTGACTGTACCTCCTTGGGCAGACCAAACTTTGTGAAGAACCCTAGCATTTCCTTAACCACGTTCTTTGCTGAGATATTTCTAAATGGAATGGCTTCAGGATAACGAGTAGCCATATGAATCAGGGTCAACACATAAGAAAATCCTGAAGAAGTCTTAGGAAGAGGGCCCACAATATCCACCAACACACGGGTGAATGGCGCCTCAAATGGAGGAAAGGGAACTAGAGGTGCAACCTTTTCGGTCTGATTACACTTCCCCACAACTTGACAGGTGTGACAAGACTTACAATACCGAGAAACATCTCTGAAGATACCTGGGCAGTAGAAGTGTTTCAAAATGAGTGCCACAGTCTTCCTCACTCCAAGGTGTCCTGCTAAACTGGAATCATGAGCCACTCTAATGATATCCTGCCTACAAACACGAAGGATAACAACTTGATGTACAACCTCCCATTCACAGTCGGCTGATGCTGTTGGGGGTCTCCACTTCCTCATAAGTACTCCTGATTTTATATAATAACAAGTAGAAGCACAAGCTGACTCTTCCTCACTGCAAGCAGAGTTAGCTAGACCTTTCAACTCAGGGTCAGCAACCTGCAACTCAACCAACTCTTGACGAGACAAATTATCAACACTACGGGGTACTGCCTCATCTGGTGAGTAGTCCAAATTAGCAAGAAAAGTGTCAGCTAGGATAACATCATCATCATCATTATCCTCTAAGTCACCAGTAAGTTTAGACTTAGCCCTAGTGACAGCACATGCAGAGAACACATCAGGGATATCACAATCCTGGGTCGCAGTCACTGGTTCACTAGACAACTGAGGAGCTGGACACACTTGACTTCCACCAATATCATTTCCAAGTAAGAAAGTTACACCTGACATTGGGAGTGTCTCAACCAACCCAACCATAACGGAACCATTAACAAAACCAGACTCTAAATTCACTCTGCACAGAGGGACAGAGAAGTAATTATTCCCTACACCTTGTAAGATTACAGTTTCATCAGAGGAATTAACATTAGAGCCTAGAACACTGGTCAGCATAAGGGATTGGCAAGCGCCTGTATCACGATATATTTTAACTGATTTCCTGTTATTGTTGTCCAGAGGACTGACAAAACCATCAGACAGGAAATTAGCACATGAATTCTTTAGAGTGTCACCCACGTTACTGCTCAAAAGAGGAGCTTCATTATGAGAATTTAATTTACCCCTCAAAGCAGGTTCAGTTAACACAGTTAAAGAATTCTGGGAACTCTCAAGGGTGGACACTAGACCAATTGACTGAATATTTAAAGACTCCTTTTTGTTCACATCACGCTCTCTCCCGAAACATTTCTCCGTAGTATGACCAAGTTTACTACAATAGGTACATTTACTTTTCTGAAATCTAGAGGTGGAGCTGGTATTTACTTCCTGAGAAACATCATCTTTATTCTCTTTCCTGTTAACTTTACCCTGAGTAGAGGCAACGTACTTACTCTCAGCTTTTCTTTTTTCTTTAGAATATCTCTTGTGAGTGAGAACATATTCATCAACTAAAACTACAGCATCAGACAAATTATCTATTCTTTTCTCATCAAGATATAGGCTTACATCATTATTAATACACCTTTTGAAGTCTTCCAGCAAAATCATCTGCTTAAATTTACCAAAATCAGAATCCACATTCTTAGCATTTAACCACTGCTCTAACAGATCTTCTTTGATTTTTGCATACTCAACATGGGATTGCTTATCTTGCTTATAAGTTGTCCTAAATTTTACTCTATAGGCTTCAGGAACAAGCTCATAGGCCTTAAGAATCAAGCTCTTAACTACATCATAATTATCAGATTGATCCTGAGGCAAAGATGCATAAGTTACTTGAGCTTTACCGGTGAGAACAGTTTGAAGGAGTACTGGCCAATACTTTTTGGGCCAATTAAAACCTGTAGCTACCCTCTCAAACAACTGAAAATACTTTGTTAAATCAGATTCATTAAAAGGAGGGACAAGTTTAATATTTTTAGCCACATCAAAATCATCAGAGCTAGATGATCCAGTTCCACCTTGTTTCATGTGATACTCATGGTCTGCCTGAATCCTAGCAAGTTCAATTTGTGCCTAAGCCTGTGCCTGTGCCTCCTGAATACGAGCCTGAGACTCAGCCTCCTTAGCATTTGCCTGAAACTCAGCCTCCTTAGCACGAGCCTGAAACTCAGCCTCCTTAGCACGGGCCTGAAACTCAGCCTCCTTAGCACGAGCCTCCTGTAGGGCTAGCTGTAACTTAGCTATTTCAATGTGCGTTTCCTCATCTGGAGCCTGAGACTCAGCCTCCTTAGCATTTGCCTGAAACTCAGCCTCCTTAGCACGAGCCTGAAACTCAGCCTCCTTAGCACGGGCCTGAAACTCAGCCTCCTTAGGACGAGCCTCCTGTAGGGCTAGCTGTAACTTAGCTATTTCAATCTGCGTTTGCTCATCTGGAGGAGTTACATTAAACAAACTTTCATTAATCATGTCAACAATTTGATCTTTAGAATGATGAGAGCGAACAGCAATTCCCAATTGTTGAGCAACAAGCTTAAGTTCATTCTTCGTTCTGTTTTCTACATCACACACTGTTTGTACATTTGACAAAAAATCTTTGGCTTCATCAAGCGTAGTAATAGTAGACATCATGAATAAATCACAGTCACAAAATATCAAGCAATATCCTTATGATAATATCCTGAATATCCTGATAAGAGGTCGCCAAATTTATGTTACGGAACAGAGAGAGATAATGAACACTTCAAGTGAGAATACTAAAATCACTACTGTCCCGCAAATTTCCAGGTTCAAAACAAAAGAGTTAGGTAAAATTACAAGTTAAAGTTTAATGCTCAAACTAACAACTAAACATTCAGGACTCATAAGGATAATGTAATGGCAAAAAACAGATTAAATATATGGTTAACTGCAATATCCTTTATTAACACGAAATTAGCAAAAGTAAATTTATCTAAGTCAGCCCTGATAAAATGAGAAAACCGGATAATGCTCAGTTAATGCAAGATATATTATTACAGATACAAAATATTAATAACGCCTGACACAAAAACTCTACATGAATCATAAAAACCTCACCAGGCCCACGAACCAACACCTTATGACACACAGTACAAGAAGAAAATGTAATTACACAGCAGCTAGATGGTTGGAGACTTCCTGAGCACTCACAAAAATAATAACAACTGTACAGGGGAGGACAGAGATGTGAACAAAATGAGGAGTAGATCTAAGTGGCAATTAATGCAGAGACTGAGCTCATTATATAGGGGCCGGCAGAGCTTGATACAACTTGTAAGAAGGAAGCGCAAAGGAAGCAATAGGGGACAAAGAGTTGACACTCCTGCTCTGAACAACAGAAAGAACGATTTACTCTACTATAAGGGAGGAGAAGGGGGGAGTGAGGTAGAACACGGAAGCTTGGTCACTATGGAAGCCACGAGGCGAATCGTGATCAAACATACAGCATATTGTACATTAAAATTATACAATGGATGATGAGATCATAGGCTATGTAACACCTCCCAACAAAAAAAAAAAAAAAAAAAAATTTACAAAGGAAATTTCTTATTTCTCTAAAACAATCTGTCTAAAGTCCAGATAAGCAATCTGCAATAACATTTACTTTCCTCTTGACATGTTGTATGTCTAATGAATACTCCTGAAGATGTAGACTCCATCTTGTCAATCTCAGATTTTTATCTTTAAACTTACTAAGGAATTTCAGTGGGTTATGATCGGTATAAATGACTATGGGGTCAAAACCAGAACACAAATAAAATGAAAAATGCTGTAAACCCAAAATCAAGGCCAAAACTCTTTCTCAATAGTTGAGTAGTTCTTTTGAGGTGGAGTGAACTTCTTACTGTAATACGATACACGGTGTTCAATACCCTGATCATCCTCTTGCAGCAAAACAGCCCCAGCTCCTGTATCACTTGCGTCAACAGCCATCTTAAAAGGCTTAGCAAAAACAGCCAGTAGCGAGCACTGGCTGACTTAATAGGATAGCTTTAAGTTTGCTGAAAGAGGATTCACAGTTATCGATCCAGACAAATTTAACTCTCTTTTTCAGTAGGTCTGTAAGTGGTGATACAAGAATTGAAAAGTTAAGAACAAATCTCCTGTAATAACCTACCATTCCCAAAAATCTTTGTAGCTCTTTCCTACTTTTAGATCTGGGAAGGTCACTTATAACCTGAACCTTAGCTCCTGGTGGTGCAACATGTCCATCACCAATTACGTACCCAAGGTACTGAACTTTAGCTTGACCAAGCTCACACTTTGATAAATTAGCTACAAGATTAGCCTGAACCAAATGCTCAAGAAATTTACTGACATGGCATAGGTGATCTTTCCAGTTGTCACATCATCAATATAAACAACACACCCTGCCAAACCCTCTGTTACAACATTCATGAGCTTCTGAAATGTGGCTGGTGCATTCTTCATACCATATGGCATTACAGAACATGCAAAAGTCTTTCCTAGTGTTACAAACATGAGATCTCCCTAGCACGTTCAGTCATAGGTACTTGCCAGTATCCCTTTAACAAATCAAACTTGCTTATGTACCTAGCCTTTCCGATCTTGTCTATGCAATCTTCCAAGCGAGGGAGAGGGTAAGTGTCTGTTTTGGTTATCTGATTAACACGTCTGTAGTCGATGCAAAGCCGCTGTGACCCACCTGGCTTAGGGACTAGAGTGACAGGAGAACTCCACTCGCTCTGACAGGGCTCAATCATCTTGTGGTCCAACAGGTAGCCAAGCTCCTTCTGGATGAGAGGAACTTTCACTGGGTTCATATGGTAAGGAGGCACTTTAATTGGCTTTGCGTCTCCAACATCGACTTCATGCATGAACACAGTGGTTCTTCCTGGAGTGGCACGGAACACTTACGGGTACTCCTGCAGTAATGCCGAAAACTTCTGCCTTTCCTTGGGAGCTAGATGAGAAAGCTTATTCTGGAGATCATTCATGATATCAGGATTCTTCCCCAAACTATCACTCAGGCTCAGGCTGCATGGGAGAACTTCACTTGCAGACTCGGGTGGAACAGCTACAGTGCAGACTGGGTTATTTTCGTCCCGCCTGTGATATAACTTTAGCATGTTGATGTGACAAAGTTGCTTGTTCTTTCTACGATCTGGTGTGGCGATGACATAGTTGACATCACTGAGTTTCTTCTCCACGAAATAAGGACCACTAAACTTGGCTGGAAGAGGTTGCCCATGCACCGCTAGCAGAATCAAAACCTGATCTCCTAGCTGAAAGTGGCGTAACCTGGACTTCTTATCATACCAAGTCTTCATCTTCTCCTGAGCAGCTCCTAAATTCTCTCTCGCCAGCTGTAAAGCAGTGGACAGCCGTTCTTTGAACTTCATCACATACTCCAGCAGGTTGACGTCATCTTCCTCCGACAGCCAACATTCCTTGAGTAGCTTAAGGGGTCCTCTTACTTCATGGCCAAACAGTAGTTCAAAGGGTGAGAAGCCCAGTGATTCATTTGGAGATTCTCTTGCGGCAAATACAACGAATTGAAGACCTTTATCCCAGTCTTTCTGATGTTCCAAACAGTATTTCTTGAGAATCAATTTGAGTGTTTGATGATATCTCTATAACGCTCCTTGGGTCTGGGGATGGTAAGCTGAAGACGTGATCTGGGTGATGCCCAATTCTTTCAGAGACTGCTTGAAAACATTTGACATGAAATTACTTTCCCGGTCTGACTGTACCTCCTTGGGCAGACCAAACTTTGTGAAGAATCCTAGCATTTCCTTAACCACGTTCTTTGCTGAGATATTTCTAAGTGGAATGGCTTCAGGATAACGAGTAGCCATATGAATCAGGGTCAACAAATAAGAAAATCCTGAAAAAGTCTTAGGAAGAGGGCCCACAATATCCACCAACACACGGGTGAATGTCGCCTCAAAAGGAGGAATGGGAACTAGAGGTGCAACCTTTTCGGTCTGATTACACTTCCCCACAACTTGACAGGTGTGACAAGACTTACAATACCGGGAAACATCTCTGAAGATACCTGACCAGTAGAAGTGTTTCAAAATGCGTGCCACAGTCTTCCTCACTCCAAGGTGTCCTGCTAAACTGGAATCATGAGCCACTCCAATGATTGTCATGGGGTTTTTAAAATAAATGCTAAATATTATGTTTATATTATAATAATATTCAATAATATTGAAGAGCAGGGACAATGATTGTCTTGCTAAATCAAGCAACGATTACTTTACGCTGGCTTGCTTCACACGATTCTCCAAGAACGAGAATTTATAAACTTTCTCAACAGTACACAGCAGAGACTAATTACTCAATTGCTGTTTATTAGTACTGTTAGCCTCTGGAGAAAGTTACTTCACCCCTGACAATAAATAACTAATACTAACGATAGTATCAGGTTCTTGCTGATGCTTAACTCCTAGGAGGCACAACGGATTTTAAGCTTAATACACAAGACTGGCCTAAGTACCAGTTATGAATGGGCAAAACGTTTATGCAAGCTAGGAGCTATAAGAGAAATAAGCTCAATTGCTGAGAAATGAAACAAGAGTTTACATTACATTAAGCTCAAGAAAAAGAACTGTTAAATTTATTGATTACAAAATAAATTTAACGTTACATTTCAAATCAAATTAATGAGATCGCACTCACTCACTCACTCAAAAGCTAAATTCTTACGCCTAGGAAAAACACCTTAATTAAACTCTTAAGACTAGGAAAACGAAAAGAAATACTGGTCAATGACTGCTGTGTATCACCCAAAGAAGGGTGGGAGTCTGGATAACTGTAGTGTAGTGGAGCCTGGGTTGACCTCTCACACTGCTGGAGCACAGTACCTCTCTCCGTCACAACAAACACTGGACTCATCAACTCGTGGGAAAGAAAGAAGGCTATCGCCGCATTTTTTAACGGCTAAGTGAGCGAAACACGCCCAAAACAAATCGCTCAGCGGAAGCGCTAATGTCTCACACAAAGACGATCACATATGACAATGAAAAATTGATTTGACAAAGCTTCCGTGCGAAAGAGCGGTTAACTGAACGATAAACTGGGATTCCACTTGAGTTTGCGGTTTCCCACAAAAGCCAATGTCACTAGCCGACTCGTGACGTTACGCCCCATCAAAATCAAATCTTTTTTCCTTCAGAAAAAAGATTTCAATATGCATATATATAAATTCTAGCTTGGTCACACAAGATTCACACTGTGATGTGTGGGCTATCCTTCTACAGGAGAAAGTTGCAGTCGCTAGTGAGCGAAAAAACCTCGTATTTACGTTAATAGAGGAAGCTTAAGGGAAAAAACTCTGTGACGACGGTGAAAATCCTGTACTCAGGTCAAACTGAGCGAAAAGTCGCTACATATACACTGACAACTAATTGTTGTGTAGCGTGATGTATGTAGTAAATGGTGTAGCTGTAACAATTGTGGTGTAACTGTACCTACGTGTAAAATGACACAGTAAATATTAATAATATGGCGACGACGAAGACAGAGGAGAAGAGTCCGCAGCGTGCGGCAGACGATCAGCTGACCTGCACAGCAAATCTGTTACGCACATTGCCGTACCTGCAAAATCAATTGAGGTGGAGCATCAAAAATGTCAATGAGACAAAAATTTTATTATGTTACAATTACTCTCTCTGACTAGCAGTCAGTGCTACGACGTACATTCGAGGTCGCCATTATCCCCCTTAACCTACAGTACTTATATTAATATCGGGGAGCTGAGAATCCTTGTGCAAACTCGAGCTTCCGTAGCCTCGAGTTGCCTCAGCGGAGTTCTCACTTCCCCCTTAACCTACAGTACTTATATTAATATCGGGGAGCTGAGAATCCTTGTGCAAACTCGGGTCTTCCATAGCCTCGAGTCGCCTCTGCGGAGTTCTCTCTCGAACTTCCCCCTTAACCTACAGTACTTATGTATGTACAGGCCCTGGACATAATGTGTCCTGTGGGGCCAATGGGCGAGACGTCGGGTCTGCACCCACTTCACCACTACCCTGTCTCTCAACTGACTCAGAGATTACAGTTGTGGTTACGAACGGCACAGGAAGGACATGTCCCTGATTAGTGGTGTTACTTTGACACACACTGCAGGAACGGACAAAACTATCTATGTCTCGTCCCATCCCTGGCCAGAAAAAGTCAGCTCGGATACGGCCCATGTGACCTCCCGAGGCTGAACAATGACCCCATTGTAACACTGCTAGGCAATACTTGGCGGGAACGACAAACTGCAGTCGAACCTCGCACTCGGGTGTTCGTGACTCACGGTAGAGCCGTCCTTGTCTGTGAAGGAACTTGGCTCGACCTCCCCGTGAATACTTAATCACTCGACCCTTTTGTTTGTTCTGCACGGCAGCAAGTGTCGGGTCAGAATGTTGTTCTTGTACAACAAGTTGGCTACACATCAGATCTTGCTGCGATTCAATGATCACTGGGGTGACACAGTCTGGAGCCTCAGCCATGGCTCGTTTTACCGCAGCAGCCGAAGTCTGAGTAGCGTCATGTTCGGTGCAACTATCCTTGACACCTAAAATGTTACCTACTATAAGGTCAAATAGAGGTTCTGGCATGACAACTGCAAGTGTCGTACCAGTATAAAATAGAGATGCCACCTGGATACATGCCTCAGGGAACAATCTCACTGATCCATCAATAAGGTTTGCATGGATCTGTCGGCCTGTATACTGCTCAGGCCGAACTAGACTCTGCTCGACAGAGCAATCTGAGGAACCATTATCTCTCAAGACTTTCACAGGAATGTCTCCCACAAACCCTGGTTGAACAAGGAAGGTACTGTCACCTGTGGGAGGGCCTGTGGAGGAAGCAGCTAGCCACTCATGAGGCTGCTGAATTGATGCGGCAAACATTGTGCCTTGTGAATTATATACTTGAGGGTTTGTACACACTGCCTGGGAAGATGGAACATTGGCCATCTGTGGAGGGGGGTTCACTGTCACTGTGGAACTAGTGAACTGTGGTACCCAAACTGGTAGGGACGTGACCACCGTGCTGCTGCTGAGGAATGAAGGCTGCGTTCGCTTCCTGCCTCTTTTGAGCTGGTGGTGAAAAAGTTTGTCCCGACGTTCGGTTGCGTGGCTGATACTGCTGCTGGTTAGGGTACTTGTTGTACCTCTTCCACTCAGGTTTCTGAGTGTTTTGCCCCTGGTCCTTCCACTGCGGTTTTGGATCTTGGCCATTATTCTGAGAATGGCCTTGGTGCTGGGATTCAGTCTGAGACGGCTTCCCAGACTTGGCAGTATCTTTTCTGCTCCAGGTGTTTTGCGTACGAGTTTGATACCCGTATGCATTGAAATACGTGTCAGCCTTTTCTGCCATTTGGCTGGCATCTTTCACCTGCCAGATCTTAAGCTGTGCTATGAGCTCAGCATGCCACGACCTCTCTAGCTGTGTACGCAGCATAAGGTCAATTATCCCCTCACGCGTGGAAGGAGTTTCATCTTTCTCCATCCACTCACCTAAGTAAGCAGTGAGACGGTCGAGGAACTGAACAGCTGTCTCCTTGTCTTGGAGACGAGCTCGCATGAACTGAACTTTGGCGTCGTCTACTGTGAGGAGTAGACTGTAGCACCAGTCGAGCAGGGCAGTACTCCTGAGGTGGATGGAAAGCTGATGACAGGGAGTGCTGGAGCTCCCGTTTCATCAGCCCTCAGGACTAGTTCCTGACCATCCCCCATTGCTGAACTTTTTCAGTGTCTCAGTTACACAGAGAGTAGGCCAGCATGCTCTCCAGTACAAATTTCTCTAACTATCTTCACCAAACTACATGCACAGTACACACTACACTTCCTATTCAAAATTACCAAAATGGCGTTGATTAATCAAGCCTCGGAGTCCCCAGGGGGGGGGGACCATAAATGCCCCCGCCATCTGCCCCTCTCCCGGTGACGACTCGAGGTGCCTGGAACCACTGTCTGACTCTCTTCTTCTTCATTTCTGCAACATTCACGGCCTTTCATCTAACTTTCGCTCTGTTGAGCACCACCTCTCCTCCTCTAAACCTCACCTTCTTTTTCTAACGGAGACTCAGCTGTCTGAGGCAACCGACAGCAAACCCTTTTCTGTATCCTCCTACTTTCTCTATACTCATTTCAAAGCCAAAGGTGGCTGTTGTGTATATATACGCAACGACTTATCTTGCTCTCGTGTTCCTGAACTTGATTCTTCTGAATTCTCCACACTCTGGCTTCGGCTTTCCTGTCATTCTCTGACTAAATATATCTGTGCTGTTTACTTATCCCCTAATTCTACTGACTATCAAAAATTCTTTGACTATCTTACTTCTACGATGGAACACATTCTGTCCATTTCTCCTTTCTCTGAAATCTTCATTCTTGGAGATTTCAATGTTCACCACCACCTTTGGCTCTCCTCTCCTTTCACGGATCCACCTGGTGAACAAGCCTACATTTTTTTCTATCCTTAATGACCTAGAGCAGCTTGTACAGCACCCTACCCGTATCCCTGACCGCCTTGGAGAGAGCTCCAACATACTTGACCTCTTCCTCACAACTAATCCTTCTGCTTACTCTGTTAATCTTTTCTCTCCGTTGGGCTCCTCCGATCACAACCTTATTACCTTAACCTGTCCTATCACTCCAGTACGGCCTGTGGACCCTCCAGGGAAACGTCGTCTGTGGCATTTTGGAGCCGCGGACTGGGAGGCCCTCAGGCAGTACTTCTTTGATTTTCCCTGGAATGATTATTGCTTCCATGGCCGTGAGCCATCTGAGTGTGCCTTGCACATTACGGAGATTATTCTCTCGGGCATGGAACCATACATTCCTTTCTCATATCCTTTGACTAACGCAAGAAAGCCTTGGTTTAATCACGCTTGTTCTAATGCTGTCCGCAACAAGGAGAAGGCCTACAAAAGGTACCGGAGCCAACCCACCCCTGAATCACATCATCTTTACGTTTCTGCCCGGAATCGTGCTAAGTCTGTTCTTCGCTCTACTAAAAATAATTTCATCCATACTAAATGCTCTCAACTCTCCAACTCGAATTCTTCCTGCTCCTTCTGGCATCTTGCCAAAAATCTTTCTAACAACTTTACCTCATCATCCTTCTCTCCTCTTTTCTACTTTGATGGTTCTGTAGCTATTTCTTCTACTGATAAAGCAGATCTCTTCGCACAGACTTTCTCCTCCAATTCCACCTTAGACGATTCCGGTGCTGTTCCTCCATCACTTCCCCCCTCTGACTTCCTCATGGCTGACATTAAAATTTCTTCAGTTGATGTATTTTCTGCCATCACTGGCCTCAGTAGTAACAAGGCATATGGGCCTGATGGGGTCCCTCCAGTTGTTCTCAAGAACTGTGCTTCTGTGCTTACACCCTGCCTAGGCAAACTCTTTCGCCTTTGTCTGTCAACTTGTACCTTTCCTTCTTGCTGGAAGTTTGCTCTCATTCAGCCAGTCCCAAAGAAGGGTGACCACTCCCAACCCTCCACCTATCGTCCAATTGCTTTAACGTCCTGTATTTCAAAAGTTCTCGAGTCAATTCTTAATAGAAAAATTTTAAGGCATCCCTCCTATCACAACCTTCTTTCCGATCGTCAGTATGGGTTCCGTCAGGGACGCTCCACTGGCGATCTTCTCACCTACCTTTCAGACTCCTGGTCATCCTCCTTTCGGGACTTTGGCGAAAGCTTTGCCATTGCACTTGACATCTCAAAGGCTTTCGATCGAGTCTGGCATAAATCTTTAATTTCCAAACTGCCCTCCTACGGTCTCTATCCTTCTATCTGTGCCTTCATCGCTAGCTTCCTTTTTGGTCGTTCTATAGCCGCTGTTGTAGACGGCCATCGTTCTTCTCCTAGATCTATCAACAGTGGTGTTCCTCAGGGCTCTGTCCTATCACCAACTCTCTTCCTTTTATTCATCAATGATCTTCTAAGCTGTACATCTAACCCTATCCACTCATATGCTGATGACTCCACCCTTGACCTTTCCATTCGGTTCCCGCAACGCCCATCTCAACAGTTACTTCAACAAACAAGGGATGAGGCTATGGCACACCTAATGTCTGACTTGGCTCGTATCTCTGACTGGGGTAAAAATAATATGGTTGTCTTTAATGCATCTAAGACTCAGTTCTTACATCTATTAACCCTACAAAATTTTCTACAGGTATACCCATTAATGTTTAATAATATTCAGCTTAATCCTGCATCATCCTTGAACATGCTTGGGGTTTCATTTACTCGGGACTTATCTTGGAAAGATCATATTACATCTCTCGTAAAATCTGCTTCCAAGAGATTGGGTGTGCTAAGCCCTCTCCGCTCTTTCTTTACCCCTGCACAATTGTTGACTCTATACAGGGGTTTTATCCGCCCCTGTGTGGAGTACAACTCTCATGTGTGGGGAGGCTCCCCACATACAGCTCTTCTCAATAGGGTGGAGTCAAAGGCTTTTCGTCTCATTAACTCTCCTCCTCTTACTGACTCCTTTGAACCTCTGTCTCTTCGCCGCACTGTTGCATCTTTATCTCTTTTCTATCGCTACTTTAATGGTCACTGCACCTCTGAACTGTCTGCTTGCATTCCTCCACCTCTACGACGGGCGCGTAGCACCCGTCTGGCAGGTCACTCTCATCCCTTTTCTGTCCAACTCTCTAATGCAAGAGTTAACCGTTACTCCCAGTCTTTCATTTATGCAACAGGTCAGCTCTGGAACTGTCTCCTTCTATCTGTATTTCCTGCTGCCTATGATCTCCAGTCTTTTAAGCACAGTGTGTCCAGGCATCTCCAAATGATCGGATCTTGAATTTGGCTCTCTATTGTATTTTGTTTTTCTCTTGGAGGGATCTGTTATTACGGGCTCATGGCCTTTGGTTCCTTCTTCCTCGCATAAAATACGCCTTAATGAGTGCAGCTTTCATCATCTCATACGTGAGGTTGTCTCCTCGAATTCTGTGGAGAATATCGAGGGCAGGGCCCTCAAATAAACTAAGAAATTGGAGCCGCTTAGCTGCCTCATCCAGTTGATACATGTCTGCCATGTCCACAAAACGAGCTATGTATGGCTCTATTCGCTCGCCTTCCTTGTATGAAGGAAGCTTGATGCGTGGGGTCGCCAGGACGTGCAGGGAGAACGCTCGTGGAGCTTGGGCCAACTGCACCGGATTTTTCTGAAGCCAAGGAATCTCGCTTGAGTTTCAGCATTTCATATTCGTGTTTTTCACGTGCTTCTCGCTCGGCACGTTCGTGCTCTCGTTCTCTCTCGCGTTGTTCACGCTCGTATTCGCTCTGTTCTCGCTCTTGTACTAGCTCGAGTTCGCGTTGTTTTTGCTCGTGTTCGCGCTGTTGTCGCTCTTTTTCTAACTCGAGCTCGTGTTGTTTCTGCTCGTGTTCGCGCTGTTCTCGCTCGTATTCGCGCTGTTCTCCCTCACGTTCATGTTGTTCGCGCTCGTATTCGCGCTGTTCTCACTCGTGTTTGCGTTGAATCTTACGCTCTTCACGTGCATCATTCTCGTGCTGCTGGTCCATATTATGCCGTGAGAGTATGTACTCTTTAATTTCAGTTGGGTCTGTAAGACCCATATCTTTGGCTTCCTGTAAAAATATGGTGGTAGCCATAACGCTAATTTATTAAGCAAACCGAAACTGAGTACTGACTGCTTCGCAACGAATGCTAAAAACACAAGTAAAGAGTACAGACACAAGCTAGTGGTGACCACTCTTATCTAGTTAACTGGAAAAGAATAAAGCAAAAATGCAAATAACTCAGAGGACTCAATAATTATCACAATGGGTACGGCGGCTACCCAGAAGCGAATAAAATCGTCTACCGTTACCAATAATAGAGTACTAAATAGAGTTAAGTACTCTATGGGTTAATAAAGAAAAATTCCCTTGCTAAATTAAGGGTAAACAACAGTAAACTGGTGCCTATAACCTTTAATGATAAATACCTAAATATGAACGAGTGAGTATTATCTCGTGAATAGCTTTAGAGCTAGGAGTTAATATCCTGGCGAGGTCACCAGTTATCACGGGGTTTTTAAAATAAATGCTAAATATTATGTTTAAATGATAATAATATTCAATAGTATTGAAGAGCAGGGACAATGATTGTCTTGCTAAATCAAGCAACGATTACTTTACGCTGGCTTGCTTCGCACGATTCTCCAAGAACGAGAATTTATAAACTTTCTCACCAGTACACAGCAGAGACTAATTACTCAATTGCTGTTGATTAGTACTGTTAGCCTCTGGAGAAAGTTACTTCACCCCTGACAATAAATAACTAATACTAACAATAGTATCAGGTTCTTGCTGATGCTTAACTCCTAGGAGGCACAACGGATTTTAAGCTTAATACACAAGACTGGCCTAAGTACCAGTTATGAATGGGCAAAACGTATATGCAAGCTAGGACCTATAAGAGAAATAAGCTTAACTGCTGAGAAATGAAACAAGAGTTTACATTACATTAAGCTCATGAAAAAGAACTGTTAAATTTATTGATTACAAAATAAATTTAACGTTCCATTTCAACTCAAATTAATGAGATCGCACTCACTCACTCACTCAAAAGCTAAATTCTTACGCCTTGGAAAAACACCTTAATTAATACTAGGAAAACGAAAAGAAATACTGGTCAATGAATGCTGTGTATCACCCAAAGAAGGGTGGGAGTCTGGAGAACTGTAGTCTAGTGGAGCCTGGGTTGACCTCCCACACTGCTGGAGCACAGTACCTCTCTCCGTCACAACAAACACTGGACTCATCAACTCGTGGGAAAGAAAGAAGGCTATCGCCGCATTTTTTAACGGCTAAGTGAGCGAAACGCGCCCAAAACAAATCGCTCAGCGGAAGCGCTAATGTCTCACACAAAGACGAACACGTATGACAATGAGAAATTGATTTGACAAAGCTTCCGTCCGAATGAGCGGTTAACTGAACGATAAACTGTGTTTCCACTTGAGTTTGCGGTTTCTCACAAAAGCCAATGTCACTAGCCGACTCGTGACAATGATATCCTGCCTACAAACACGAGGGATGACAACTTGATTTACAACCTCCCATTCACAGTCGGCTGATGCTGTTGGGGGTCTCCACTTCCTCATAAGTACTCCTGACTTTATATAATAACAAGTAGAAGCACCAGCTGACTCTTCCTCACTGCAAGCAGAGTTAGCTAGATCTTTCAACTCAGGGTCAGCAACTTGCAACTCAACCAACTCTTGACGAGACAAATTATCAACACTACGGGGTACTGCCTCATCTGGTGAGTAGTCCAAATTAGCAAGAAAAGTGTCAGCTAGGATAACATCATCATCATCATTATCCTCTAAGTCACCAGTAAGTTTAGACTTAGCCCTAGTGACAGCACATGCAGAGAACACATCAGGGATATCACAATCCTGGGTCGCAGTCACTGGTTCACTAGACAACTGAGGAGCTGGACACACTTGACTTCCACCAACATCATTTCCAAGTAAGAAAGTTACATCTGACATTGAGAGTGTCTCAACTAACCCAACCATAACGGAACCATTAACAAAACCAGACTCTAAATTCACTCTGCACAGAGGGACAGAGAAGTAATTATTCCCTACACCTTGTAAGATTACAGTTTCATCAGAGGAATTAACATTAGAGCCTAGAACACTGGTCAGCATAAGGGATTGGCAAGCACCTGTATCACGATATATTTTAACTGATTTCCTGTTATTGTTGTCCAGAGGACTGACAAAACCATCAGACAGGAAATTAGCACATGAACTCTTGAGAGTGTCACCCACGTTACTGCTCAAAAGAGGAGCTTCATCATGAGAATTTAATTTACCCTCAAAGCAGATTCAGTTAACTCAGTTAAAGAATTCTGGGAACTCTCAAGGGTGGACACTAGACCAATTGACTGAATATTTAAAGACTCCTTTTTGTTCACATCACGCTGTGTCCTGAAACATTTCTCCGTAGTATGACCAAGTTTACTACAATAGGTACATTTACTTTTCTGAAATCTAGAGGTGGAGCTGGTATTTACTTCCTGAGAAACATCATCTTTATTCTCTTTCCTGTTACCTGTACTCTGAGTAGAGGCAACGTACTTACTCTCAGCTTTCCTTTTTTCTTTAGAATATCTCTTGTGAGTGAGAACATATTCATCAGCTAAAACTGCATCATCAGACAAATTATCTATTCTTTTCTCATCAAGATATAGGCTTACATCAATATTAATACACCTTTTGAAGTCTTCCAGCAAAATCATCTGCTTACTCGTAAATTTATCAAAATCAGAATCCACATTCTTAGAATTTAACCACTGCTCTAACAGACCTTTGATTTTTGCATACTCAACATGGGATTGCTTATCTTGCTTATAAGTTGTCCTAAATTTTACTCTATAGGCTTCAGGAACAAGCTCATAGGCCTTAAGAATCAAGCTCTTAGCTACATCATAATTATTAGATTGATCCTGAGGCAAAGATGCATAAGTTACTTGAGCTTCACCGGTGAGAACAGTTTGAAGGAGTACTGGCCAATACTTTTTGAGCCAATTAAAACCTGTAGCTACCCTCTCAAACAACTGAAAATACTTTGTTAAATCAGATTCATTAAAAGGAGGGACAAGTTTAACATTTTTAGCCACATCAAAATCATCAGAGCCAGATGATCCAGTTCCACATTGTTTCATGCGATACTCATGGTCTGACTGAATCCTAGCAAGTTCATTTTGTGCCTGAGCCTGTGCCTGTGCCTCGTGAATACGAGCCTGAGACTCAGCCTCCTTAGCATTTGCCTGAAACTTAGCCTCCTTAGCACAAGCCTGAAACTCAGCCTCCTTAGCACGGGCCTGAAACTCAGCCTCCTTGGCACGAGCCTCCTGTAGGGCTAGCTGTAACTTAGCTGTTTGAATCTGCGTTTGCTCATCTGGAGGAGTTACATTAAACAAGCTTTCATTAATCATGTCAACAATTTGATCTTTAGAATGATGAGAGCGAACAGCAATTCCCAATTGTTGAGCAACAAGCTTAAGTTCATTCTTTGTTCTGTTTTCTACATCACACACTGTTTGCACATTTGACAAAAAATCTTTGGCTTCATCAAGCGTAGTAATAGTAGACATTATGAATAAATCACAGTCACAAAATATCAAGCAATATCCTTATGATAATATCCTGAATATCCTGATAAGAGGTCGCCAAATTTATGTTACGGAACAGAGAGAGATAATGAACACTTCAAGTGAGAATACTAAAACCACAACTGTCCCGCAAATTTCCAGGTTCAAAACAAAAGAGTTAGGTAAAATTACAAGTTAAAGTTTAATGCTCAAACTAACAACTAAACATTCAGGACTCATAAGGATAATGTAATGGCAAAAAACAGGTTAAATATATGGTTAACTGCAATAGCCTCTATTAACACGAAATTAACAAGAGTAAATTTATCTAAGTCAGTCCTGATAAAATGAGAAAACCGGATAATGCTCAGTTAATGCAAGATATATTATTATAGATACAAAATATTATTAATAATGGCTGACACAAAAACTCTACATGAATCACAAAAACCTCACCAGGCCCACGAACCAACTCCTTATGCCACACAGTACAAGAAAAAATGTAATAACACTTATACTCAAATTACACAGCAGCTAGATGGTTGGAAACTTCCCGAGCACTCACAAAAATAATAACAACTGTACAGGGGAGGACAGAGATGTGAACAAAATGAGAAGTAGATCTAAGTGGCAATTAATGCAGAGACTCAGCTCATTATATAAGGGCCGGCAGAGCTTGATACAACTTGTAAGAACGACGCGCAAATGAAGCCATAGGGGCCAAAGAGTTGACACTCCTGCTCTGAACAACGGAAAGAACGACTTACTCTACTATAAGGGAGGAGAAGGGGGGAGTGAGGTAGAACACTGAAGCTTGGTCACTATGGAAGCCACGAGGCGAATCGTGATCAAACATGCAGCATACTGTACATTAAAATTATACAAAGGATGATGAGATCATAGGCTATGTAACAACTCCCCACAAAAAAAAAAAAAAAAAATTTACAAAGGAAATTTCTTATTACTCTAAAACAATCTGTCTAAAGTCTAGATAAGTAATCTGCAATAACATTTCCTTTCCTCTTGACATGTTGTATGTCTAATGAATACTCCTGAAGATGTAGACTCCATCTTGTCAATCTCTGATTTTTATCTTTAAACTTACTAAGGAATTTCAGTGGGTTATGATCGGTATAAATGACTATGGGGTCAAAACCAGAACACAAATAAAATGAAAAATGCTGTAAACCCAAAATCAAGGCCAAAAGCTCTTTCTCAATAGTTGAGTAGTTCTTTTGAGGTGGAGTGAACTTCTTACTGTAATACGATACACGGTGTTCAATACCCTGATCATCCTCTTGCAGCAAAACAGCCCCAGCTCCTGTATCACTTGCGTCAACAGCCATCTTAAAAGGCTTAGCAAAAACAGCCAGTAGCGAGCACTGGCTGACTTAATAGGATAGCTTTAAGTTTGCTGAAAGAGGATTCACAGTTATCGGTCCAGACAAATTTAACTCCCTTTTTCAGTAGGTCTGTAAGTGGTGATACAAGAATTGAAAAGTTAAGAACAAATCTCCTGTAATAACCTACCATTCCCAAAAATCTTTATAGCTCTTTCCTACTTTTAGGTCTGGGAAGGTCACTTATAACCTGAACCTTAGCTCCTGGTGGTGCAACATGTCCATCACCAATTACGTACCCAAGGTACTGAACTTTAGCTTGACCAAACTCACACTTTGATAAATTAGCTACAAGATTAGCCTGAACCAAACGCTCAAGAAATTTACTGACATGGCATAGGTGATCTTTCCAGTTGTCACTGAAGATTAGTACATCATCAATATAAACAACACACCCTGCCAAACCCTCTGTTACAACATTCATGAGCTTCTGAAATGTGGCTGGTGCATTCTTCATACCATATGGCATTACAGAACATGCAAAAGTCTTTCCTAGTGTTACAAAACATGAGATCTCCCTAGCACGTTCAGTCATAGGTACTTGCCAGTATCCCTTTAACAAATCAAACTTGCTTATGTACCTAGCCTTTCCGATCTTGTCTATGCAATCTTCCAAGCGAGGGAGAGGGTAAGTGTCTGTTTTGGTTATCTGATTAACACGTCTGTAGTCGATGCAAAGCCGCTGTGACCCACCTGGCTTAGGGACTAGAGTGACAGGAGAACTCCACTCGCTCTGACAGGGCTCAATCATCTTGTGGTCCAACAGGTAGCCAAGCTCCTTCTGGATGAGAGGAACTTTCACTGGGTTCACACGGTAAGGAGGCAGTTTAATTGGCTTTGCGTCTCCAACATCGACATCATGCATCAACACAGTGGTTCTTCCTGGAGTGGCACGGAACACTTGCGGGTACTCCTGCAGTAATGCCGAAAACTTCTGCCTTTCCTTGGGAGCTAGATGAGAAAGCTTAGTCTGGAGATCATTCATGATATCAGGATTCTTCCCCAAACTATCACTCAGACTCAGGCTGCATGGGGGAACTTCACTTGCAGACTCAGGTGGAACAGCTACAGTGCAGACTGGGTTATTTTCGTCCCGCCTGTGATATAACTTTAGCATGTTTATGTGACAAAGTTGCTTGTTCTTTCTACGATCTGGTGTGGCGATGACATAGTTGACATCACTGAGTTTCTTCTCCACGAAATAAGGACCACTAAATTTGGCATGAAGAGGTTGCCCATGCACCGGTAGCAGAATCAAAACCTGATCTCCTGGCTGAAAGTGGCGTAACCTGGACTTCTTGTCATACCAAGTCTTCATCTTCTCCTGAGCAGCTCCTAAATTCTCTCTCGCCAGCTGTAAAGCAGTGGACAGCCGTTCTTTGAACTTCATCACATACTTCAGCAGGTTGACGTCATCTTCCTCCGACAGCCAACATTCCTTGAGTAGCTTAAGGGGTCCTCTTACTTCATGGCCAAACAGTAGTTCAAAGGGTGAGAAGCCCAGTGATTCATTTGGAGATTCTCTTGCGGCAAATACAACGAATGGAAGACCTTTATCCCAGTCTTTCTGATGTTCCAAACAGTATTTCTTGAGTATCAATTTGAGTGTTTGATGATATCTCTATAACGCTCCTTGGGTCTGGGGATGGTAAGCTGAAGACGTGATCTTGGTGATGCCTAATTCTTTCAGAGACTGCTTGAAAAAATTTGACATGAAATTACCTCCCCGGTTTGACTTCACAAAGTTTGGTCTGCCCAAGGAGGTACCTCCTTGGGCAGACCAAACTTTGTGAAGAACCCTAGCATTTCTTTAACCACGTTCTTTGCTGAGATATTTCTAAGTGGAATGGCTTCAGTATAAAGAGTAGCCATAAGAATCAGGGTCAACACATAAGAAAATCCTGAAGAAGTCTTAGGAAGAGGGCCCACAATATCCACCAACACACGGGTGAATGTCGCCTCAAAAGGAGGAATGGGAACTAGAGGTGCAACCTTTTCGGTCTGATTACACTTCCCCACAACTTGACAGGTGTGACAAGACTTACAATACCGGGAAACATCTCTGAAGATACCTGACCAGTAGAAGTGTTTCAAAATGCGTGCCACAGTCTTCCTCACTCCAAGGTGTCCTGCTAAACTGGAATCATGAGCCACTCCAATGATTGTCACGGGGTTTTTTAAAAAAATGCTAAATATTATGTTTAAATTATAATAATATTCAAAAATATTGAAGAGCAGGGACAATGATTGTCTTGCTAAATCATGCAACGATTACTTTACGCTGGCTTGCTTCGCACGATTCTCCAAGAACGAGAATTTATAAACTTTCTCAACAGTACACAGCAGAGACTAATTACTCAATTGCTGTTTATTAGTACTGTTAGCCTCTGGAGAAAGTTACTTCACCCCTGACAATAAATAACTAATACTAACGATAGTATCAGGTCCTTGCTGATGCTTAACTCCTAGGAGGCACAACGGATTTTAAGCTTAATACACAAGACTGGCCTAAGTACCAGTTATGAATGGGCAAAACGTTTATGCAAGCTAGGAGCTATAAGAGAAATAAGCTCAATTGCTGAGAAATGAAACAAGAGTTTACACTACATTAAGCTCAAGAAAAAGAACTGTTAAATTTATTGATTACAAAATAAATATAACGTTACATTTCAAATCAAATTAATGAGATCACACTCACTCACTCACTCAAAAGCTAAATTCTTATGCCTAGGAAAAACACCTTAATAAAACTCTTAAGACTAGGAAAACGAAAAGAAATACTGGTCAATGAATGCTGTGTATCACCCAAAGAAGGGTGGGAGTCTGGAGAACTGTAGTCTAGTGGAGCATGGGTTGACCTCTCACACTGCTGGAGCACAGTACCTCTCTCCGTCACAACAGACACTGGACTCATCAACTCGTGGGAAAGAAAGAAGGCTATCGCCGCATTTTTTAACGGCTAAGTGAGCGAAACACGCCCAAAACAAATCGCTCAGCGGAAGCGCTAATGTCTCACACAAAGACAATCACGTATGACAATGAAAAATTGATTTGACAAAGCTTCCGTCCGAAAGAGTGGTTAACTGAACGATAAACTGGGATTCCACTTGAGTTTGCGGTTTCTCACAAAAGCCAATGTCACTAGCCGACTCGTGACGTTACGCCCCATCAAAATCAAATCTTTTTTCCTTCAGAAAAAAGATTTCAATATGCATACATATAAATTCTAGCTCACACTGTGATGTGTGTGCTATCCTGCTACAGGAGAAAGTTGCAGTCACCAGTGAGCGAAAAAACCTCGTATTTACGTTAATAGAAGCAAGCTTGAGGGAAAAAACTCTGTGACGACGGTGAAAATCCTAAACTCAGGTCAAACTGAGCGAAAAGTCGCTACATATACACTGACAACTAATTGTTGTGTAGCGTGATGTATGTAGTACAGGGTGTAGGTGTAACAGTTGTGGTGTAACTGTACCTACGTGTAAAATGACACAGTAAATATTAATAATATGGCGACGACGAAGACAGAGGAGAAGAGGCCGCAGCGTGCGGCAGACGGTCAGCTGGCCCGCGCAGCAAAACTGCTACGCCCATTGCCGTACCTGCAAAATCAATTGAGGTGGAGCATCAAAAATGTCAATGAGACAAAAATTTTATTATGTTACAATTACTCTCTCTGAGTAGCAGTCAGTGCTACGACGTACATTCGAGGTCGCCATTATCCCCCTTAACCTACAGTACTTATATTAATATCGGGGAGCTGAGAATCCTTGTGCAAACTCGGGTCTTCCATAGCCTCGAGTCGCCTCTGCGGAGTTCTCTCTCGAATTTCCCCCTTAACCTACAGTACTTATATTAGTATCGGGGAGCTGAGAATCCTTGTGCAAACTCGGGTCTTCCATAGCCTCGAGTCGCCTCTGCGGAGTTCTCTCTCAAACTTCCCCCTTAACCTACAGTACTTATATTAGTATCGAGGAGCTGAGAATCCTTGTGCAAACTCGGGTCTTCAATAGCCTCAAGTCGCCTCCGCGGAGTTCTCTCTCGAACTTCCCCCTTAACCTACAGTACTTATGTATGTACAGGCCCTGGACATAATGTGTCCTGTGGGGCCAATGGGCGAGACGTCGGGTCTGCACCCACTTCACCACTACCCTGACTCTCAACTGACTCAGAGATTACAGTTGTGGTTATGAACGGCACAGGAAGGACATGTCCCTGATTAGTGGTGTTACTTTGACACACACTGCAGGAATGGACAAAACTATCTATGTCTCGTCCCATCCCTGGCCAGAAAAAGTCAGCTCGGATACGGCCCATGTGACCTCTCGAGGCTGAACAATGACCCCATTGTAACACTGCTAGGCGATACTTGGCGGGAACGACAAACTGCAGTCGAACCTCGCACTCGGGTGTTCGTGACTCACGGTAGAGTCGTCCTTGTCTGTGAAGGAACTTGGCTCGAACTCCCCGTGAATACTTAATCACTCGTCCCTTTTGTTTGTTCTGCATGGCAGCAAGTGTCGGGTCAGAATGTTGTTCTTGTACAACAAGTTGGCTACACATCAGATCTTGCTGGATTCAATGATCACTGGGGTGACACAGTCTGGAGCCTCAGCCATGGCTCGTGTTACCGCAGCAGCCGAAGTCTGAGTAGCATCATGTTCGGTGCAACTATCCTTGACACCAAAAATGTTACCTACTATAAGGTCAAATAGAGGTTCTGGCATGACAACTGCAAGTGTCGTACCAGTATAAGATGGAGATGCCACCTGGATACATGCCTCAGGGAACAATCTCACTGATCCATCAATAAGGTTTGCATGGATCTGTCGACCTGTATACTGCTCAGGCCGAACTAGACTCTGCTTGACAGAGACAACCTGAGGAACCATTAACTCTCAGGACTTTCACAGGAATGTCTCCCACAAACAGTGGTTGAACAAGGAAGGTACTGTCACCTGTGGCCTGTGGAGGAAGCAGCTAGCCACTCATGAGGCTGCTGAATTGATGCGGCAAACATTGTGCCTTGTGAATTATATACTTGAGGGTTTGTACACACTGCCTGGGAAGATGGAACATTGGCCATCTGTGGAGGGGGGTTCACTGTCACTGTGGGACTAGTGAACTGTGGTACCCAAACTGGTAGGGACGTGACCACCGTGCTGCTGCTGAGGAATGAAGGCTGCGTTCGCTTCCTGCCTCTTTTGAGCTGGTGGTGAAAAAGTTTGTCCCGACGTTCGGTTGCGTGGCTGATACTGCTGCTGGTTAGGGTACTTGTTGTACCTCTTCCACTCAGGTTTCTGAGTGTTTTGCCCCTGGTCCTTCCACTGCGGTTTTGGATCTTGGCCATTATTCTGAGAATGGCCTTGGTGCTGGGATTCAGTCTGAGACGGCTTCCCAGACTTGGCAGTATCTTTTCTGCTCCAGGTGTTTTGCGTACGAGTTTGATACCCGTATGCATTGAAATACGTGTCAGCCTTTTCTGCCATTTGCCTGGCATCTTTCACCTGGCAGATCTTAAGCTGTGCTATGAGCTCAGCATGCCACGACCTCTCTAGCTGTGTACGCAGCATAAGGTCAATTATCCCCTCACGCGTGGAAGGAGTTTCATCTTTCTCCATCCACTCACCTAAGTAAGCAGTGAGACGGTCGAGGAACTGAACAGCTGTCTCCTTGTCTTGGAGACGAGCTCGCATGAACTGAACTTTGGCGTCGTCTACTGTGAGGAGAAGACTGCAGCACCAGTCGAGCAGGGCAGTACTCCCGAGGTGGATGGAAAGCTGATGACAGGGAGTGCTGGAGCTCCCGTTTCATCAGCCCTCAGGACTAGTTCCTGACCATCCCCCATTGCTGAACTTTTTCAGTGTCTCAGTTACACAGAGAGTAGGCCAGCATGCTCTCCAGTACAAATTTCTCTAACTATCTTCACCAAACTACATGCACAGTACACACTACACTTCCTATTCAAAATTACCAAAATGGCGTCGATTAATCAAGCCTCGGAGTCCCCAGGGGGGGGGACCATAAATGCCCCCGCCATCTGCCCCTCTCCCGGTGACGACTCGAGGTGCCTGGAACCACTGTCTGACTCTCTTCTTCATTTCTGCAACATTCACGGCCTTTCATCTAACTTTCGCTCTGGTGAGCACCACCTCTCCTCCTCTAAACCTCACCTTCTTTTTCTAATGGAGACTCAGCTGTCTGAGGCAACCGACAGCAAACCCTTTTCTGTATCCTCCTACTTTCTCTATACTCATTTCAAAGCCAAAGGTGGCTGTTGTGTATATATACGCAACGACTTATTTTGCTCTCGTGTTCCTGAACTTGATTCTTCTGAATTCTCCACACTCTGGCTTCGGCTTTCCTGTCATTCTCCGACTAAATATATCTGTGCTGTTTACTTATCCCCTAATTCTACTGACTATCAAAAATTCTTCGACTATCTTACTTCTACGATGGAACACATTCTGTCCATTTCTCCTTTCTCTGAAATCTCCATTCTTGGAGATTTCAATGTTCACCACCACCTTTGGCTCTCCTCTCCTTTCACGGATCCACCTGGTGAACAAGCCTACATCTTTTCTATCCTTAATGACCTAGAGCAGCTTGTACAGCACCCTACCCATATCCTTGATCGCCTTGGAGAGAGCTCCAATATACTTGACCTCTTCCTCACAACTAATCCTTCTGCTTACTCTGTTAATCTTTTCTCTCCGTTGGGCTCCTCCGATTACAACCTTATTACCTTAACCTGTCCTATCACTCCAGTACGGCTTGTGGACCCTCCAGGGAAACGTCGTCTGTGGCATTTTGGAGCCGCGGACTGGGAGGCCCTCAGGCAGTACTTCTTTGATTTTCCCTGGAATGATTATTGCTTCCATGGCCGTGAGCCATCTGAGTGTGCCTTGCGCATTACGGAGATTATTCTCTCGGGCATGGAAGCATACATTCCTTTCTCATATCCTTTGACTAACGCAAGAAAGCCTTGGTTTAATCACGCTTGTTCTAAGGCTGTTCGCAACAAGGAGAAGGCCTACAAAAAGTACCGGAGCCAACCCACCCCTGAATCACATCATCTTTACGTTTCTGCCCGGAATCGTGCTAAGTCTGTTCTTCGCTCTACTAAAAATAATTTCATCCATACTAAATGCTCTCAACTCTCCAACTCGAATTCTTCCTGCTCCTTCTGGCATCTTGCCAAAAATCTTTCTAACAACTTTACCTCATCATCCTTCCCTCCTCTTTTCTACTTTGATGGTTCTGTAGCTATTTCTTCTACTGATAAAGCAGATCTCTTTGCACAGACTTTCTCCTCCAATTCCACCTTAGACGATTCCGGTGCTGTTCCTCGATCACTTCCCCCCTCTGACTGCCTCATGGCTGACATTAAAATTTCTTCACTTGATGTATTTTCTGCCATCACTGGCCTCAGTACTAACAAGGCATATGGGCCTGATGGGGTCCCTCCTGTTGTTCTCAAGAACTGTGCTTCTGTGCTTACACCCTGCCTAGGCAAACTCTTTCGCCTTTGTCTGTCAACTTGTACCTTTCCTTCTTGCTGGAAGTTTGCTCTCATTCAGCCAGTCCCAAAGAAGGGTGACCACTCCCAACCCTCCACCTATCGTCCAATTGCTTTAACGTCCTGTATTTCAAAAGTTTTCGAGTCAATTCTTAATAGAAAAATTTTAAGGCATCTTTCCTATCACAACCTTCTTTCCGATCGTCAGTATGGGTTCCATCAGGGACGCTCCACTGGCGATCTTCCCACCTACCTTTCAGACTCCTGGTCATCCTCCTTTCGGGACTTTGGCGAAAGCTTTGCCATTGCACTTGACATCTCAAAGGCTTTCGATCGAGTCTGGCATAAATCTTTAATTTCCAAACTGCCCTCCTACGGTTTCTATCCTTCTATCTGTGCCTTCATCGCTAGCTTCCTTTCTGGTCGTTCTATAGCCGCTGTTGTAGACGGCCATCGTTCTTCTCCTAGATCTATCAACAGTGGTGTTCCTCAGGGCTCTGTCCTATCACCAACTCTCTTCCTTTTATTCATCAATGATCTTCTAAGCTGTACATCTAACCCTATCCACTCATACGCTGATGACTCCACCCTTCACCTTTCCATTCGGTTCCCGCAACGCCCATCTCAACAGTTACTTCAACAAACAAGGGATGAGGCTATGCCACACCTAATGTCTGACTTGGCTCGTATCTCTGACTGGGGTAAAAATAATATGGTTGTCTTTAATGCATCTAAGACTCAGTTCTTACACCTATCAACCCTACAAAATTTTCCACAGGTATACCCATTAATGTTTAATAATATTCAGCTTAATCCTGCATCATCCTTGAACATGCTTGGGGTTTCATTTACTCGGGACTTATCTTGGAAAGATCATATTACATCTCTTGTAAAATCTGCTTCCAAGAGATTGGGTGTGCTAAGCCGTCTCCGCTCTTTCTTTACCCCTGCACAATTGTTGACTCTATACAGGGGTTTTATCCGCCCCTGTGTGGAGTACAACTCTCATGTGTGGGGAGGCTCCCCACATACAGCTCTTCTCAATAGGGTGGAGTCAAAGGCTTTTCGTCTCATTAACTCTCCTCCTCTTACTGACTCCCTTCAACCTTTGTCTCTTCGCCGCACTGTTGCATCTTTATCTCTTTTCTATCGCTAATTTAATGGTCACTGCTCCTCTGAACTGTCTGCTTGCATTCCTCCACCTCTACGACGGGCGCGTAGCACCCGTCTGGCAGCAAACTCTCATCCCTTTTCTGTCCAACTCTCTAATGCAAGAGTTAACCGTTACTCCCAGTCTTTCATTTATGCAACAGGTCAGCTCTGGAACTGTCTCCCTCTATCTGTATTTCCTGCTGCCTATGATCTCCAGTCTTTCAAGCGCAGTGTGTCCAGGCATCTCCAAATGATCGGATCTTGAATTTGGTTCTCTATTGTATTTTGTTTTTCTCTTGGAGGGAACTGTTACTACGGGCTCATGCCCTTGGGTCCTTCTTCCTCGCATAAAATACGCCTTAATGAGTGCAGCTTCCATCATCTCATACGTGAGGTTGCCTCCACGAATTCTGTGGAGAATATCGAGGGCAGGGCCCTCAAATAAACTAAGAAATTGGAGCCGCTTAGCTGCCTCATCCAGTTGATACATGTCTGCGATGTCCTCAAAACGAGCTATGTATGGCTCTATTCGCTTGCCTTCCTTGTATGAAGGAAGCTTGATGCGTGGGGTCGCCAGGACCTGCAGGGAGAACGCTCGTGGAGCTTGGGCCAACTGCACCGGATTTTTCTGAAGCCAAGGAATCTCGCTTGAGTTTCAGCATTTCATATTCGTGTTTTTCACGTGCTTCTCGCTCGGCACGTTCGTGCTCTCGTTCTCTCTCGCGTTGTTCACGCTCGTATTCGCTCTGTTCTCGCTCTTGTACTAGCTCGAGTTCGCGTTGTTTTTGCTCGTGTTCGCGCTGTTGTCGCTCTTTTTCTAACTCGAGCTCGTGTTGTTTCTGCTCGTGTTCGAGCTGTTCTCGCTCGTATTCGCGCTGTTCTCCCTCACGTTCATGTTGTTCGCGCTCGTATTCGCGCTGTTCTCACTCGTGTTCGTGTTGAATCTTACGCTCTTTACGTGCATCATTCTCGTGCTGCTGGTCCATATTATGCCGTGAGAGTATGTACTCTTTAATTTCAGTTGGGTCTGTAAGACCCATATCTTTGGCTTCCTGTAAAAATATGGTGGTAGCCATATCGCTAATTTATTAAGCAAACCGAAACTGAGTACTGACTGCTTCGCAACGAATGCTAAAAACACAAGTAAAGAGTACAGACACAAGCTAGTGGTGACCAGTCTTATCTAGTTAACTGGAAAAGAATAAAGCAAAAATGCAAATAACTGAGAGGACTCAATAATTAACACAATGGGTACAGCGGCTACCCAGGAGCGAATAAAATTGTCTAGCGTTACAAATAATAGAGTACTAAATAGAGTTAAGTACTCTATGGATTCATAAAGCAAAAATTCCCTTGCTAAATTAAGGGTAAACAACAGTAAACTTGTGCCTATAACCTTTAATGATAAATACCTAAATATGAACGAGTGAGTATTATCTCGTGAATAGCTTTAGAGCTAGGAGTTAATATCCTGGCGAGGTCACCAATTGTCACGGGGTTTTTAAAATAAATGCTAAATATTATTTTTAAATGATAATAATATTCAATAATATTGAACAGCAGGGACAATGATTGTCTTGCTAAATCAAGCAATGATTACTTTACGCTGGCTTGCTTCGCACGATTCTCCAAGAACGAGAATTTATAAACTTTCTCAACAGTACACAGCAGAGACTAATTACTCAATTGCTGTTTATTAGTACTGTTAGCCTCTGGAGAAAGTTACTTCACCCCTGACAATAAATAACTAATACTAAGAATAGTATCAGGTTCTTGCTGATGCTTAACTCCTAGGAGGCACAACGGATTTTAAGCTTAATACACAAGACTGGCCTAAGTACCAGTTATGAATGGGCAAAACGTTTATGCAAGCTAGGAGCTATAAGAGAAATAAGCTTAACTGCTGAGAAATGAAACAAGAGTTTACATTACATTAAGCTCAAGAAAAAGAACTGTTAAATTTATTGATTACAAAATAAATTTAACGTTACATTTCAAATCAAATTAATGAGATCGCACTCACTCACTCACTCAAAAGCTAAATTCTTACGCCTAGGAAAAACATCTTAATTAAACTCTTAAGACTAGGAAAACGAAAAGAAATACTGGTCAATGAATGCTGTGTATCACCCAAAGAAGGGTGGGAGTCTGGAGAACTGTAGTCTAGTGGAGCCTGGGTTGACCTCTCACACTGCTGGAGCACAGTACCTCTCTCCGTCACAACAAACACTGGACTAATCAACTCGTGGGAAAGAAACAAGGCTATCGCCGCATTTTTTAACGGCTAAGTGAGCGAAACGCGCCCAAAACAAATCGCTCAGCGGAAGCGCTAATGTCTCACACAAAGACGATCACGTATGACAATGAAAAATTGATTTGACAAAGCTTCCGTCCGAATGAGCGGTTAACTGAACGATAAACTGGGATTCCACTCGAGTTTGCGGTTTCTCACAAAAGCCAATGTCACTAGCCGACTCGTGACAATGATATCCTGCCTACAAACACGAGGGATGACAACTTGATGTACAACCTCCCATTCACAGTCGGCTGATGCTGTTGGGGGTCTCCACTTCCTCATAAGTACTCCTGACTTTATATAATAACAAGTAGAAGCACCAGCTGACTCTTCCTCACTGCAAGCAGAGTTAGCTAGACCTTTCAACTCAGGGTCAACAACTTGCAACTCAACCAACTCTTGACAAGACAAATTATCAACACTACGGGGTACTGCCTCATCTGGTGAGTAGTCCAAATTAGCAAGAAAAGTGTCAGCTAGGATAACATCATCATCATCATTATCCTCTAAGTCACCAGTAAGTTTAGACATAGCCCTAGTGACAGCACATGCAGAGAACACATCAGGGATATCACAATCCTGGGTCGCAGTCACTGGTTCACTAGACAACTGAGGAGCTGGACACACTTGACTTCCACCAATATCATTTCCAAGTAAGAAAGTTACACCTGACATTGGGAGTGTCTCAACCAACCCAACCATAACGGAAGCATTAACAAAACCAGACTCTAAATTCACTCTGCACAGAGGGATAGAGAAGTAATTATTCCCTACACCTTGTAAGATTACAGTTTCATCAGAGGAATTAACATTAGAGCCTAGAACACTGGTCAGCATAAGGAATTGGCAAGCGCCTGTATCACGATATATTTTAACTGATTTCCTGTTATTGTTGTCCAGAGGACTGACAAAACCATCAGACAGGAAATTAGCACATGAACTCTTGAGAGTGTCACCCACGTTACTGCTCAAAAGAGGAGCTTCATCATGAGAATTTAATTTACCCCTGAAAGCAGGTTCAGTTAAGTCAGTTAAATAATTCTATGAACTCTCAAGGGTGGACACTAGACCAATTGACTGAATATTTAAAGACTCCTTTTTGTTCACATCACGCTGTGTCCTGAAACATTTCTCCGTAGTATGACCAAGCTTACTACAATAGGTACATTTACTTTTCTGAAATCTAGAGGTGGAGCTGGTATTTACTTCCTGAGAAACATCATCTTTATTCTCTTTCCTGTTACCTGTACTCTGAGTAGAGGCAACGTACTTACTCTCAGCTTTCCTTTTTTCTTTAGAATATCTCTTGTGAGTGAGAACATATTCATCAGCTAAAACTGCATCATCAGACAAATTATCTATTCTTTTCTCATCAAGATATAGGCTTACATCAATATTAATACACCTTTTGAAGTCTTCCAGCAAAATCATCTGCTTACTCGTAAATTTATCAAAATCAGAATCCACATTCTTAGAATTTAACCACTGCTCTAACAGACCTTCTTTGATTTTTGCATACTCAACATGGGATTGCTTATCTTGCTTATAAGTTGTCCTAAATTTTACTGTATAGGCTTCAGGAACAAGCTCATAGGCCTTAAGAATCAAGCTCTTAACTACATCATAATTATCAGATTGATCCTAAGGCAAAGATGCATAAGTTACTTGAGCTTTACCGGTGAGAACAGTTTGAAGGAATACTGGCCAATACTTTTTGGGCCAATTAAAACCTGTAACTACCCTCTCAAACAACTGAAAATACTTTGTTAAATCAGATTCATTAAAAGGAGGGACAAGTTTAACATTTTTAGCCACATCAAAATCATCAGAGCTAGATGATCCAGTTCCACCTTGTTTCATGCGATACTCATGGTCTGACTGAATCCTAGCAAGTTCAATTTGTGCCTGAGCCTCCTGAATACGAGCCTGAGACTCAGCCTCCTTACCATTTGCCTGAAACTCAGCCTCCTTAGCACGAGCCTGAAACTCAGCCTCCTTAGCACGGGCCTGAAACTCAGCCTCCTTAGCACGAGCCTCCTGTAGGGCTAGCTGTAACTTAGCTGTTTCAATCTGCGTTTGCTCATCTGGAGGAGTTACATTAAACAAGCTTTCATTAATCATGTCAACAATTTGATCTTTGGAATGATGAGAGCGAACAGCAATTCCCAATTGTTGAGCAACAAGCTTAAGTTCATTCTTTGTTCTGTTTTCTACATCACACACTGTTTGCACATTTGACAAAAAATCTTTGGCTTCATCAAGCGTAGTAATAGTAGACCTTATGAATAAATCACAGTCACAAAATATCACGCAATATCCTTATGATAATATCCTGATAAGAGGTCGCCAAATTTATGTTACGGAACAGAGAGAGATAATGAACACTTCAAGTGAGAATACTAAAATCACTACTGTCCCGCAAATTTCCAGGTTCAAAACAAAAGAGTTAGGTAAAATTACAAGTTAAAGTTTAATGCTCAAACTAACAACTAAAGATTCAGGACTCATAAGGATAATGTAATGGCAAAAAACAGGTTAAATATATGGTTAACTGGAATAGACTCTATTAACACGAAATTAGCAAGAGTAAATTTATCTAAGTCAGCCCTGATAAAATGGAAAAACCGGATAATGCTCAGTTAATGCAAGATATATTATTACAGATACAAAATATTATTAAGAATGGCTGACACAAAAACTCTACATGAATCACAAAATCCTCACCAGGCCAACGAACCAACTCCTTATGCCACACAGTACAAGAAAAAATGTAATAACACTTATACTCAAATTACACAGCAGCTAGATGGTTGGAGACTTCCTGAGCACTCACAAAAATAATAACAACTGTACAGGGGAGGACAGAGATGTGAACAAAATGATGAGTAGATCTAAGTGGCAATTAATGCAGAGACTGAGCTCATTATACTGTATAGGGGCCGGCAGAGCTTGATACAACTTGTAAGAACGACGCGCAAATGAAGCCATAGGGGACAAAGAGTTGACACTCCTGCTCTGAACAACAGAAAGAACGACTTACTCTACTATAAGGGAGGAGAAGGGAGGAGTGAGGTAGAACACGGAAGCTTGGTCACTATGGAAGCCACGAGGCGAATCGTGATCAAACATGCAGCATAGTGTACGTTACAATTATAAAAAGGATGATGAGATCATAGGCTATGTAACACCTCCCCACAAAAAAAAAAAAAAAAAAAAAAAATTTACAAAGGAAATTTCTTATTACTCTAAAACAATCTGTCTAAAGTCTAGATAAGCAATCTGCAATAACATTTTCTTTCCCCTTGACATGTTGTATGTCTAATGAATACTCCTGAAAAGTAGACTCCATCTTGTCAATCTCTGATTTTTATCTTTAAACTTACTAAGGAATTTCAGTGGGTTATGATCGGTATAAATGACTATGGGGTCGAAACCAGAACACAAATAAAATGAAAAATGCTGTAAACCCAAAATCAACGCCAAAAGCTCTTTTTCAATAGTTGAGTAGTTCTTTTGAGGTGGAGTGAACTTCTTACTGTAATACGATACACGGTGTTCCATACCCTGATCATCCTCTTGCAGTAAAACAGCCCCAGCTCGTGTATCACTTGCGTTAACAGCCATCTTAAAAGGCTTAGCAAAAACAGCCAGTAGCGAGCACTGGCTGACTTAATAGGATAGCTTTAAGTTTGCTGAAAGAGGATTCACAGTTATCGGTCCAGACAAATTTAACTCCCTTTTTCAGTAGGTCTGTAAGTGGTGATACAAGAATTGAAAAGTTAAGAACAAATCTCCTGTAATAACCTACCATTCCCAAAAATCTTTGTAGCTCTTTCCTACTTTTAGGTCTGGGAAGGTCACTTATAACCTGAACCTTAGCTCCTGGTGGTGCAACATGTCCATCACCAAATACGTACCCAAGGTACTGAACTTTAGCTTGACCAAACCCACACTTTGATAAATTAGCTACAAGATTAGCCTGAACCAAACGCTCAAGAAATTTACTGACATGGCATAGGTGATCTTTCCAGTTGTCACTGAAGATTAATACATCATCAATATAAACAACACACCCTGCCAAACCCTCTGTTACAACATTCATGAGCTTCTGAAATGTGGCTGGTGCATTCTTCATACCATATGGCATTACAAAACATGCAAAAGTCTTTCCTAGTGTTACAAAACATGAGATCTCCCTAGCACGTTCAGTCATAGGTACTTGCCAGTATCGCTTTAACAAATCAAACTTGCTTATGTACCTAGCCTTTCCGATCTTGTCTATGCAATCTTCCACGCGAGGGAGAGGGTAAGTGTCTGTTTTGGTTATCTGATTAACACGTCTGTGGTCGATGCAAAGCCGCTGTGACCCACCTGGCTTAGGTACTAGAGTGACAGGAGAACTCCACTCGCTCTGACAGGGCTCAATCATCTTGTGGTCCAACAGGTAGCCAAGCTCCTTCTGGATGAGAGGAACTTTCACTGGGTTCACATGGTAAGGAGGCAGTTTAATTGGCTTTGCGTCTCCAACATCGACATCATGCATCAACACAGTAGTTCTTCTTGGAGTGGCACGGTACACTTGCGGGTACTCCTGCAGTAATGCCGAAAACTCCTGCCTTTCCTCGGGAGCTAGATGAGAAAGCTTAGTCTGGAGGTCATTCATGATATCAGGATTCTTCCCGAAACTATCACTCAGGCTCATGCTGCATGGGAGAACTTCACTTGCAGACTCGGGTGGAACAGCTACAGTGCAGACTGGGGTTATTTTCGTCCCGCCTGTGATATAACTTTAGCATGTTTATGTGACAAAGTTGCTTGTTCTTTCTACGATCTGGTGTGGCGATGACATAGTTGACATCACTGAGTTTCTTCTCCACAAAATAAGGACCACTAAACTTGGCTTAAAGAGGTTGCCCATGCACCGGTAGCAGAATCAAAACCTGATGTCCTGGCTGAAAGTGGCGTAACCTGGACTTCTTATCATACCAAGTCTTCATCTCCTGAGCAGCTCCTAAATTCTCTCTCGCCAGCTGTAAAGCAGTGGACAGCCGTTCTTTGAACTTCATCACATACTCCAGCAGGTTGATATCATCTTCCTCCGACAGCCAGCATTCCTTGAGTAGCTTAAGGGGTCCTCTTACTTCATGGCCAAACAGTAGTTCAATAGGTGAGAAGCCAGTGATTCATTTGCAGATTCTCTTGCGGCAAACACAACGAATGGAAGACCTTTATCCCAGTCTTTCTGATGTTCCAAACAGTATTTCTTGAGCATCGATTTGTGTTTGATGATATCTCTCCAACGCTTCTTGGGTCTGGGGATGGTAAGCTGAAGACGTGATCTGGGTGATGCCCAACTCTTTCAGAGACTGGTTGAAAACATTTGACATGAAATTACTTCCCCGGTCTGACTGTACCTCCTTGGGCAGACCAAACTTTGTGAAGCACCCTAGGATTTCCTTAACCACGTTCTTTGCTGAGATATTTCTAAGTGGAATGGCTTCAGGATAACGAGTAGCCATATGAATCAGGGTCAACACATAAGAAAATCCTGAAGAAGTCTTAGGAAGAGGGCCCACAATATCCACCAACACACGGGTGAATGGCGCCTCAAAAGGAGGAAAGGGAACTAGAGGTGCAACATTTTCGGTCTGATTACACTTCCCCACAACTTGACAGGTGTGACAAGACTTACAATACCGGGAAACATCTCTGAAGATACCTGGCCAGTAGAAGTGTTTCAAAATGCGTGCCACAGTCTTCCTCACTCCAAGGTGTCTTGCTAAACTGGAATCATGAGCCACTCTAATGATATCCTGCCTACAAACACGAAGGATGACAACTTGATGTACAACCTCCCATTCACAGTCGGCTGATGCTGTTGGGGGTCTCCACTTCCTCATAAGTACTCCTGACTTTATATAATAACAAGTAGAAGCACCAGCTGACTCTTCCTCACTGCAAGCAGAGTTAGCTAGACCTTTCAACTCAGGGTCAGCAACCTGCAACTCAACCAACTCTTGACGAGACAAATTATCAACACTACGGGGTACTGCCTCATCTGGTGAGTAGTCCAAATTAGCAAGAAAAGTGTCAGCTAGGATAACATCATCATCATCATTATCCTCTAAGTCACCAGTAAGTTTAGACTTAGCCCTAGTGACAGCACATGCAGAGAACACATCAGGGATATCACAATCCTGGGTCGCAGTCACTGGTTCACTAGACAACTGAGGAGCTGAACACACTTGACTTAAACCAATATCATTTCCAAGTAAGAAAGTTACACCTGACATTGGGAGTGTCTCAACTAACCCAACCATAACGGAACCATTAACAAAACCAGACTCTAAATTCACTCTGCACAGAGGGACAGAGAAGTAATTATTCCCTACACCTTGTAAGATTACAGTTTCATCAGAGGAATTAACATTCGAGCCTAGAACACTGGTCAGCATAAGGGATTGGCAAGCACCTGTGTCACGATATATTTTAACTGATTTCATGTTATTGTTGTCCAGAGGACTGACAAAACCATCAGACAGGAAATTAGCACATGAACTCTTGAGAGTGTCACCCACGTTACTGCTCAAAAGAGGAGCTTCATGATGAGAATTTAATTTACCCCTCAAAGCAGGTTCAGTTAAGACAGTTAAAGAATTCTGGGAACTCTCAAGGGTGGACACTAGACCAATTGACAATATTTAAAGACTCCTTTTTGTTCACATTACGCTGTCTCCTGAAACATTTCTCCGTAGTATGACCAAGTTTACTACAATAGGTACAGTTGGCCGCACTCCCGCGAGGGCCACCTTAGTGTTGTCAACGCTGGCCGAGATAGTAACCGCGAATCATTAGTAGTGAGCTCTGATCGAAGCATTCACAGGACTGAGGGAGGGAGCGGGTTTGAGGTGGGTAGGTGGGTGCCTGTACACGAGGCGAGATATGACGATTGTTGAGGCGACAGAAAAGTGTCATATTTATTAAAAGATTTTTTTTTTTTTTTTCGGTGTTACTTTTGCCATCATGAAAACTAAAAAGATCAACTTTAAATATTATACTGCAAAACAAAGACAACCGATCAAGATTCATAGTTGTAGACATTAATCGCCTATCTATCTATCGATTGCCAGACGCCTCAATCCCGTTTGGGGTGGCCACAAACAAATCGCCTCCAAGTCGCCCTGTCCCCCGCCATTTCACTGCTCTGCTCCCAACTCACACCCCCCTCTCATATACCTCTCCACCCCATCCCTCCATCTCATCCTCGGCCTCCCCCTCCCTCTTCCCCCCTCCCTCTTCCCCCCTCCACCTCACTCACATACACTCTCTTCGTCAGTCTTTCACCCTCCATTCTCTCCACATGGCCAAACCACCTCAGTGTGGTATTTTATTTTATTGTCGTTTCCAAGCAATGGACGCTGTAAAATACAGACAAAAACTGCCTGAAAATAATGAATCAGAATGCTGTTTATTAATCACATGTAACAAATGTAAGTAACTTCATTCGGAATGTGGCAGCTGCTGACACCACTGGCACATATCAACATCGCCCATATCTAGCGTTACCTAACAAGCAGTTTAAAATCGCATCGTTGCGTCATCGCATCGTGGAGTTATCAGGGCTCCCATTCACCTTCACATGATAGCAGATTAAATATGTATATATATATATATATATATATATATATATAGAGAGAGAGAGAGAGAGAGAGAGAGAGAGAGAGAGAGCAAGAGAGAGAGAGAGCAAGAGAGAGAGCGCGAGCGAGAGAGAGAGGGCGAGAGCGAGAGCGAGAGCGAGAGAGAGCGAGAAGGGAAAAAGAAAAATGACAAACTTAAGTTTCATCCTCTACGCTACAGACAATACTCAAGGGTACGGTGTCTTAGCCCTGAACAATGTATTGTACTGTATGAAAGTTAACACATTCGGATACATTACAGACAATTAGGTGCTAAAGAAATAGTAATAAGTTGTAAACAAGCTACTGTACTGTACGGTATCTAGAATATGACACTCCTGTTATCATGCGAGAGATAAGCGAGCCAATGTTGTCGGGTGTTAGGAAACGCTTGATAAGGAGGATACGGAGGTGTGTGCTAGGGGTGTCAGCAATTACCGCATGCAGTATTAAGGATTCACATTTGCTATATTCAATAGCATTATGCTTTATGGTTTCCAAGCATTAACTGTGCCACTTTTCACAGCGGTAATAACTTGACAATAAAAGTTTTAAAATATATATGATTTGTTACCAGGTATTGTAGATTTATATTATATATAGCTTCCAGCCTTCCACTCATCTGTTTCAGACGTCATCCCTCACCTCTCGTGCATAGGTATCCCCCCACTCTCCTCAAACCCCCTTCCTCCCCCCCAAACTCTCTCTGTACGACTCTCTCTTACTGGCTGTGGATGCTTCGAACGCATCTCTCTACTAGTGTTTCAGAGTAAATATCTTGGCCAGCGTTGACAACGCTGTGGCCCTCGCGGGAGTGCGGCCAGCTGTACATTTACTTTTCTGAAATCTAGAGGTGGAGCTGGTATTTACTTCCTGAGAAACATCATCTTTATTCTCTTTCCTGTTACCTTTACCCTGAGTAGAGGCAACGTACTTACTCTCAGCTTTTCTTTTTTCTTTAGAATATTTCTTGTGAGTGAGAACATATTCATCAGCTAAAACTGCAGCATCAGACAAATTATCTATTCTTTTCTCATCAAGATATAGGCTTACATCATTATTAATACACCTTTTGAAGTCCTCCAGCAAAATCATCTGCTTAAATTTACCAAAATCAGAATCCACATTCTTAGAATTTAACCACTGCTCTAACAGATCTTCTTTGATTTTTGCATACTCAACATGGGATTGCTTATCTTGCTTATAAGTTGTCCTAAATTTTACTCTATAGGCTTCAGGAACAAGCTCATAGGCCTTAAGAATCAAGCTCTTAACTACATCATAATTATCAGATTGATCCTGAGGCAAAGATGCATAAGTTACTTGAGCTTTACCGGTGAGAACAGTTTGAAGGAGTACTGGCAAATACTTTTTGGGCCAATTAAAACCTGTAGCTACCCTCTCAAACAACTGAAAATACTTTGTTAATTCAGATTCATTAAAAGGAGGGACAAGTTTAATATTTTTAGCCACATCAAAATCATCAGAGCTAGATGATCCAGTTCCACCTTGTTTCATGTGATACTCATGGTCTGCCTGAATCCTAGCAAGTTCAATTTGTGCCTGAGCCTGTGCCTGTGCCTCCTGAATACGAGCCTGAGACTCAGCCTCCTTAGCATTTGCCTGAAACTCAGCCTCCTTAGCACGAGCCTGAAACTCAGCCTCCTTAGCACGGGCCTGAAACTCGGCCTCCATAGGACGAGCCTCCTGTAGGGCTAGCAGTAACTTAGCTATTTCAATATGCGTTTGCTCATCTGGAGGAGTTACATTAAACAAACTTTCATTAATCATGTCAACAATTTGATCTTTAGAATGATGAGAGCGAACAGCAATTCCCAATTGTTGAGCAACAAGCTTAAGTTCATTCTTTGTTCTGTTTTCTACATCACACACTGTTTGTACATTTGACAAAAAATCTTTGGCTTCATCAAGCGTAGTAATAGTAGACATCATGAATAAATCACAGTCACAAAATACCAAGCAATATCCTTATGATAATATCCTGAGTATCCTGATAAGAGGTCGCCAAATTTATGTTACGGAACAGAGAGAGATAATGAACACTTCAAGTGAAAAATCACTACTGTCCCGCAAATTTCCAGGTTCAAAACAAAAGAGTTAGGTAAAATTACAAGTTAAAGTTTATTGCTCAAACTAACAACTAAACATTCAGGACTCATAAGGATAATGTAATGGCAAAAAACAGGTTAAATATATGGTTCACTGCAATAGCCTCTATTAACACGAAATTAGCAAGAGTAAATTTATCTAAGTCAGCCCTGATAAAACGAGAAAACCGGATAATGCTCAGTTAATGCAAGATATATTATTACAGATACAAAATATTATTAATAATGGCTGACACAAAAACTCCACATTAATCATAAAAACCTCACCAGGCCCACGAACCAACACCTCATGCCACACAGTACAAGAAGAAAATGTAATAAAACTTATACTCAAATTACACAGCAGCTAGATAGTTGGAGACTTCCTGAGCACTCACAAAAATAATAACAACTGTACAGGGGAGGACAGAGATGTGAACAAAATGAGGAGTAGATCTAAGTGGCAATTAATGCAGAGACTGAGCTCATTATATAGGGGCCGGCAGAGCTTGATACAACTTGTATGAACGACGCGCAAATGAAGCCATAGGGGACAAAGAGTTGACACTCCTGCTCTGAACAACAGAAAGAACGACTTACTCTACTATAAGGGAGGAGAAGGGGGGAGTGAGGTAGAACACTGAAGCTTGGTCACTATGGAAGCCACGAGGCGAATCGTGATCAAACATGCAGTATACTGTACATTACAATTATACAAAGGATGATGAGATCATAGGCTATGTAACACCTAACCACAAAAAAAAAAAAAAAAGAAATTTACAAAGGAAATTTCTTATTACTCTAAAACAATCTGTCTAAAGTCTAGATAAGCAATCTGCAATAACATTTACTTTCCTCTTGACATGTTGTATGTCTAATGAATACTCCTGAAGATGTAGACTCCATCTTGTCAATCCCTGATTTTTATCTTTAAACTTACTAAGGAATTTCAGTGGGTTATGATCAGTATAAATGACTATGGGGTCAAAACCAGAACACAAATAAAATGAAAAATGCTGTAAACCCAAAATCAAGGCCAAAAGCTCTTTCTCAATAGTTGAGTAGTTCTTTTGAGGTGGAGTGAACTTCTTACTGTAATACGATACACAGTGTTCAATACCCTGATCATCCTCTTGCAGCAAAACAGCCCCAGCTCCTGTATCACTTGCGTCAACAGCCATCTTAAAAGGCTTAGCAAAAACAGCCAGTAGCGAGCACTGGCTGAATTAATAGGATAGCTTTAAGTTTGCTGAAAGAGGATTCACAGTTATCGGTCCAGACAAATTTAACTCCCTTTTTCAGTAGGTCTGTAAGTGGTGATACAAGAATTGAAAAGTTAAGAACAAATCTCCTGTAATAACCTACCATTCCCAAAAATCTTTGCAGCTCTTTCCTACTTTTAGGTCTGGGAAGGTCACTTATAACCTGAACCTTAGCTCCTGGTGGTGCAACATGTCCATCACCAATTACGTACACAAGGTACTGAACTTTAGCTTGACCAAACTCACACTTTGATAAATTAGCTACAAGATTAGCCTGAACCAAACGCTCAAGAAATTTACTGACATGGCATAGGTGATCTTTCCAGTTGTCACTGAAGATTAGTACATCATCAATATAAACAACACACCCTGCCAAACCCTCTGTTACAACATTCATGAGCTTCTGAAATGTGGCTGGTGCATTCTTCATACCATATGGCATTACAGAACATGCAAAAGTCTTTCCTAGTGTTACAAAACAGGAGATCTCCCTAGCACGTTCAGTCATAGGTACTTGCCAGTATCCCTTTAACAAATCAAACTTGCTTATGTACCTAGCCTTTCCGATCTTGTCTATGCAATCTTCCAAGCGAGGGAGAGGGTAAGTGTCTGTTTTGGTTATCTGATTAACACGTCTGTAGTCGATGCAAAGCCGCTGTGACCCACCTGGCTTAGGGACTAGAGTGACAGGAGAACTCCACTCGCTCTGACAGGGCTCAATCATCTTGTGGTCCAACAGGTAGCCAAGCTCCTTCTGGATGAGAGGAACTTTCACTGGGTTCACACGGTAAGGAGGCAGTTTAATTGGCTTTGCGTCTCCAACATCGACATCATGCATCAACACAGTGGTTCTTCCTGGAGTGGCACGGAACACTTTCGGGTACTCCTGCAGTAATGCCGAAAACTTCTGCCTTTCCTTGGGAGCTAGATGAGAAAGCTTAGTCTGGAGATCATTCATGATTTCAGGATTCTTCCCCAAACTATCAATCAGGCTCAGGCTGCATGGGAGAACTTCACTTGCAGACTCGGGTGGAACAGCTACACTGCAGACTGGGTTATTTTCGTCCCGCCTGTGATATAACTTTACCATGTTGATGTGACAAAGTTGCTTGTTCTTTCTACGATCTGGTGTGGCGATGACATAGTTGACATCACTGAGTTTCTTCTCCACGAAATAAGGACCACTAAACTTGGCTTAAAGAGGTTGCCCATGCACCGGTAGCAGAATCAAAACCTGATCTCCTGGCTGAAAGTGGCGTAACCTGGACTTCTTATCATACCAAGTCTTCATCTTCTCCTGAGCATCTCCTAAATTCTCTCTCGCCAGCTGTAAAGCAGTGGACAGCCGTTCTTTGAACTTCATCACATACTCCAGCAGGTTGACGTCATCTTCCTCCGACAGCCAACATTCCTTGAGTAGCTTAAGGGGTCCTCTTACTTCATGGCCAAACAGTAGTTCAAAGGGTGAGAAGCCCAGTGATTCATTTGGAGATTCTCTTGCGGCAAATACAACGAATGGAAGACCTTTATCCCAGTCTTTCTGATGTTCCAAACAGTATTTCTTGAGTATCAATTTGAGTGTTTGATGATATCTCTCCAACGCTCCTTGGGTCTGGGGATGGTAAGCTGAAGACGTGATCTTGGTGATGCCCAATTCTTTCAGAGACTGCTTGAAAACATTTGACATGAAATTACTTCCCCGGTCTGACTGTACCTCCTTGGGCAGACCAAACTTTGTGAAGAACCCTAGCATTTCCTTAACCACGTTCTTTGCTGAGATATTTCTAAGTGGAATGGCTTCAGGATAACGAGTAGCCATATGAATCAGGGTCAACACATAAGAAAATCCTGAAGAAGTCTTAGGAAGAGGGCCCACAATATCCACCAAGACACAGGTGAATGTCGCCTCAAAAGGAGGAATGGGAACTAGAGGTGCAACCTTTTCGGTCTGATTACACTTCCCCACAACTTGACAGTGTGACAAGACTTACAGTACTGGGAAACATCTCTGAAGATACCTGACCAGTAGAAGTGTTTCAAAATGCGTGCCACAGTCTTCCTCACTCCAAGGTGTCCTGCTAAACTGGAATCATGAGCCACTCCAATGATTGTCTTGGGGTTTTTAAAATAAATGCTAAATATTATGTTTAAATGATAATAATATTCAATAATATTGAAGAGCAGGGACAATGATTGTCTTGCTAAATCAAGCAACGATTACTTTACGCTGGCTTGCTTCGCACGATTCTCCAAGAACGAGAATTTATAAACTTTCTCAACAGTACACAGCAGAGACTAATTACTCAATTGCTGTTTATTAGTACTGTTAGCCTCTGGAGAAAGTTACTTCACCCCTGACAATAAATAACTAATACTAACAATAGTATCAGGTTCTTGCTGATGCTTAACTCCTAAGAGGCACAACGGATTTTAAGCTTAATACACAAGACTGGCCTAAGTACCAGTTATGAATGGGCAAAACGTTTATGCAAGCTAGGAGCTATAAGAGAAATAAGCTTAACTGCTGAGAAATGAAACAAGAGTTTACATTACATTAAGCTCAAGAAAAAGAACTGTTAAATTTATTGATTACAAATTAAATTTAACGTTACATTTCAAATCAAATTAATGAGATCGCACTCACTCACTCACTCAAAAGCTAAATTCTTACGCCTAGGAAAAACACCTTAATTAAACTCTTAAGACTAGGAAAACGAAAAGAAATACTGGTCAATGAATGCTGTGTATCACCCAAAGAAGGGTGGGAGTCTGGAGAACTGTAGTCTAGTGGAGCCTGGGTTGACCTCTCACACTGCTGGAGCACAGTACCTCTCTCCGTCACAACAAACACTGGACTCATCAACTCGTGGGAAAGAAAGAAGGCTATCGCCGCATTTTTTAACGGCTAAGTGAGCGAAACACGCACAAAACATATTGCTCAGCGGAAGCGCTAATGTCTCACACAAAGACGATCACGTATGACAATGAAAAATTGATTTGACAAAGCTTCCGTCCAAATGAGCGGATAACTGAACGATAAACTGGGATTCCACTTGAGTTTGCGGTTTCCCACAAAAGCCAATGTCACTAGCCGACTCGTGACGTTACGCCCCATCAAAATCAAATTTTTTTTCCTTCAGAAAAAAGATTTCAATATGCATACATATAAATCCTAGCTCGGTCACACAAGATTCACACTGTGATGTGTGTGCTATCCTGCTAGAGGAGAAAGTTGCAGTCGCCAGTGAGCGAAAAAAACTCGTATTTACGTTAATAGAAGCAAGCTTGAGGGAAAAAACTCTGTGACGACGGTGAAAATCCTGTACTCAGGTCAAACTGAGCGAAAAGTCGCTACATATACACTGACAACTAATTGTTGTGTAGCGTGATGTATGTAGTACATGGTGTAGGTGTAACAGTTGTGGTGTAACTGTACCTACGTGTAAAATGACACAGTAAATATTAATAATATGGCGACGACGAAGACAGAGGAGAAGAGGCCGCAGCATGCGGCAGACGATCAGCTGGCCCGCACAGCAAAACTGCTATGCCCATTGCCGTACCTGCAAAATCAATTGAGGTGGAGCATCAAAAATGTCAATGAGACAAAAATTTTATTATGTTACAATTACTCTCTCTGAGTAGCAGTCAGTGCTACGACGTACATTCGAGGTCGCCATTATCCCCCTTAACCTACAGTACTTATATTAATATCGGGGAGCTGAGAATCCTTGTGCAAACTCGAGCTTCCGTAGCCTCGAGTTGCCTCTGCGGAGTTCTCACTTCCCCCTTAACCTACAGTACTTATATTAATATCGGGGAGCTGAGAATCCTTGTGCAAACTCGGGTCTTCCATAGCCTCGAGTCACCTCTGCGGAGTTCTCTCTCGAACTTCCCCCTTAACCTACAGTACTTATATTAGTATCGGGGAGCTGAGAATCCTTGTGCAAACTCGGGTCTTCCATAGCCTCGAGTCGCCTCTGCGGAGTTCTCTCTCAAACTTCCCCCTTAACCTACAGTACTGATATTAGTATCGAGGAGCTGAGAATCCTTGTGCAAACTCGGGTCTTCCATAGCCTCAAGTCGCCTCTGCAGAGTTCTCTCTCGAACTTCCCCCTTAACCTACAGTACTTATGTATGTACAGGCCCTGGACATAATGTGTCCTGTGGGGCCATTGGGCGAGACGTCGGGTCTGCACCCACTTCACCACTACCCTGTCTCTCAACTGACTCAGAGATTACAGTTGTGGTTACGAACGGCACAGGAAGGACATGTCCCTGATTAGTGGTGTTAGTTTGACACACACTGCAGGAACGGACAAAACTATCTATGTCTCGTCCCATCCCTGGCCAGAAAAAGTCAGCTCGGATACGGCCCATGTGACCTCCCGAGGCTGAACAATGACCCCAATGTAACACAGCTAGGCGATACTTGGCGGGAACGACAAACTGCAGTCGAACCTCGCACTCGGGTGTTCGTGACTCACGGTAGAGCCGTCCTTGTCTGTGGAGGAACTTGGCTCGACCTCCCCGTGAATACTTAATCACTCGACCCTTTTGTTTGTTCTGGACGGCAGCAAGTGTCGGGTCAGAATGTTGTTCTTGTACAACAAGTTGGCTACACATCAGATCTTGCTGCGATTCAATGATCACTGGGGTGACACAGTCTGGAGCCTCAGCCATGGCTCGTGTTACCGCAGCAGCCGAAGTCTGAGTAGCGTCATGTTCGGTGCAACTATCCTTGACACCAAAAATGTTACCTACTATAAGGTCAAATAGAGGTTCTGGCATGACAACTGCAAGTGTCGTACCAGTATAAAATGGAGATGCCACCTGGATACATGCCTCAGGGAACAATCTCACTGATCCATCAATAAGGTTTGCATGGATCTGTCGACCTGTATACTGCTCAGGCCGAACTAGACTCTGCTTGACAGAGCAACCTGAGGAACCATTATCTCTCAGGACTTTCACAGGAATGTCTCCCACAAACCCTGGTTGAACAAGGAAGGTACTGTCACCTGTGGGAGGGCCTGTGGAGGAAGCAGCTAGCCACTCATGAGGCTGCTGAATTGATGCGGCAAACATTGTGCCTTGTGAATTATATACTTGAGGGTTTGTACACACTGCCTGGGAAGATGGAACATTGGCCATCTGTGGAGGGGGGTTCACTGTCACTGTGGGACTAGTGAACTGTGGTACCCAAACTGGTAGGGACGTGACCACCGTGCTGCTGCTGAGGAATGAAGGCTGCGTTCGCTTCCTGCCTCTTTTGAGCTGGTGGTGAAAAAGTTTGTCCCGACGGTCGGTTGCGTGGCTGATACTGCTGCTGGTTAGGGTACTTGTTGTATCTCTTCCACTCAGGTTTCTGAGTGTTTTACCCCTGGTCCTTCCACTGCGGTTTTGGATCTTGGCCATTATTCTGAGAATGGCCTTGGTGCTGGGATTCAGTCTGAGACGGCTTCCCAGACTTGGCAGTATCTTTTCTGCTCCAGGTGTTTTGCGTACGAGTTTGATACCCGTATGCATTGAAATACGCGTCAGCCTTTTCTGCCATTTGGCTGGCATCTTTCACCTGGCAGATCTTAAGCTGTGCTATGAGCTCAGCATGCCACAACCTCTCTAGCTGTGTACGCAGCATAAGGTCAATTATCCCCTCACGCGTGGAAGGAGTTTCATCTTTCTCCATCCACTCACCTAAGTAAGCAGTGAGACGGTCGAGGAACTAAACAGCTGTCTCCTTGTCTTGGAGACGAGCTCGCATGAACTGAACTTTGGCGTCGTCTACTGTGAGGAGTAGACTGTAGCACCAGTCGAGCAGGGCAGTACTCCCGAGGTGGATGGAAAGCTGATGACAGGGAGTGCTGGAGCTCCCGTTTCATCAGCCCTCAGGACTAGTTCCTGACCATCCCCCATTGCTGAACTTTTTCAGTGTCTCAGTTACACAGACAGTAGGCCAGCATGCTCTCCAGTACAAATTTCTCTAACTATCTTCACCAAACTACATGCACAGTACACACTACACTTCCTATTCAAAATTACCAAAATGGCGTCGATTAATCAAGCCTCGGAGTCCCCAGGGGGGGGGAACATAAATGCCCCCGCCATCTGCCCCTCTCCCGGTGACGACTCGAGGTGCCTGGAACCACTGTCTGACTCTCTTCTTCTTCATTTCTGCAACATTCACGGCCTTTCATCTAACTTTCGCTCTGTTGAGCACCACCTCTCCTCCTCTAAACCTCACCTTCTTTTTCTAACGGAGACTCAGCTGTCTGAGGCAACCGACAGCAAACCCTTTTCTGTATCCTCCTACTTTCTCTATCCTCATTTCAAAGCCAAAGGTGGCTGATGTGTATATATACGCAACGACTTATCTTGCTCTCGTGTTCCTGAACTTGATTCTTCTGAATTCTCCACACTCTGGCTTCGGCTTTCCTGTCATTCTCTGACTAAATATATCTGTGCTGTTTACTTATCCCCTAATTCTACTGACTATCAAAAATTCTTCGACTATCTTACTTCTACGATGGAACACATTCTGTCCATTTCTCCTTTCTCTGAAATCTCCATTCTTGGAGATTTCAATGTTCACCACCACCTTTCGCTCTCCTCTCCTTTCACGGATCCACCTGGTGAACAAGCCTACATCTTTTCTATCCTTAATGACCTAGAGCAGCTTGTACAGCAACCTACCAGTATCCCTGACCGCCTTGGAGAGAGCTCCAACATACTTGACCTCTTCCTCACAACTAATCCTTCTGCTTACTCTGTTAATCTTTTCTCTCCGTTGGGCTCCTCCGATCACAACCTTATTACCTTAACCTGTCCTATCACTCCAGTACGGCCTGTGGACCCTCCAGGGAAACGTCGTCTGTGGCATTTTGGAGCCGCGGAGTGCGAGGCCCTCAGGCAGTACTTCTTTGATTTTCCCTGGAATGATTATTGCTTCCATGGCCGTGAGCCATCTGAGTGTGCCTTGCGCATTACGGAGATTATACTCTCGGGCATGGAACCATACATTCCTTTCTCATATCCTTTGACTAACGCAAGAAAGCCTTGGTTTAATCACGCTTGTTCTAATGCTGTCCACAACAAGGAGAAGGCCTACAAAAGGTACCGGAGCCAACCCACCCCTGAATCACATCATCTTTACGTTTCTGCCCGGAATCGTGCTAAGTCTGTTCTTCGCTCTACTAAAAATAATTTCATCCATACTAAATGCTCTCAACTCTCCAACTCGAATTCTTCCCGCTCCTTCTGGCATCTTGCCAAAAATCTTTCTAACAACTTTACCTCATCATCCTTCCCTCCTCTTTTCTACTCTGATGGTTCTGTAGCTATTTCTTCTACTGATAAAGCAGATCTCTTCGCACAGACTTTCTCCTCCAATTCCACCTTAGACGATTCCGGTGCTGTTCCTCGATCACTTCCCCCCTCTGACTTCCTCATGGCTGACATTAAAATTTCTTCAGTTGATGTATTTTCTGCAATCACTGGCCTCAGTACTAACAAGGCATATGGGCCTGATGGGGTCCCTCCTGTTGTTCTCAAGAACTGTGCTTCTGTGCTTACACCCTGCCTAGGCAAACTCTTTCGCCTTTGACTGTCAACTTGTACCTTTCCTTCTTGCTGGAAGTTTGCTCTCATTCAGCCAGTCCCAAAGAAGGGTGACCACTCCCAACCCTCCACCTATCGTCCAATTGCTTTAACGTCCTGTATTTCAAAAGTTTTCGAGTTAATTCTTAATAGAAAAATTTTAAGGCATCTTTCCTATCACAACCTTCTTTCCGATCGTCAGTATGGGTTCCGTCAGGGACGCTCCACTGGCGATCTTCTCACCTACCTTTCAGACTCCTGGTCATCCTCCTTTCGGGACTTTGGCGAAAGCTTTGCCATTGCACTTGACATCTCAAAGGCTTTCGATCGAGTCTGGCATAAATCATTAATTTCCAAACTGCCCTCCTACGGTTTCTATCCTTCTATCTGTGCCTTCATCGCTAGCTTCCTTTCTGGTCGTTCTATAGCCGCTGTTGTAGACGGCCATCGCTCTTCTCCTAGATCTATCAACAGTGGTGTTCCTCAGGGCTCTGTCCTATCACCAACTCTCTTCCTTTTATTCATCAATGATCTTCTAAGCTGTACATCTAACCCTATCCACTCATACGCTGATAACTCCACCCTTCACCTTTCCATTCGGTTCCCGCAACGCCCATCTCAACAGTTACTTCAACAAACAAGGGATGAGGCTATGGCACACCTAATGTCTGACTTGGGTCGTATCTCTGACTGGGGTAAAAATAATATGGTTGTCTTTAATGCATCTAAGAGTCAGTTCTTACACCTATCAACCCTACAAAATTTTCCACAGGTATACCCATTAATGTTTAATAATATTCAGCTTAATCCTGCATCATCCTTGAACATGCTTGGGGTTTCATTTACTCGGGACTTATCTTGGAAAGATCATATTACATCTCTTGTAAAATCTTCTTCCAAGAGATTGGGTGTGCTAAGCCGTCTCCGCTCTTTCTTTACCCCTGCACAATTGTTGACTCTATACAGGGGTTTTATCCGCCCCTGTGTGGAGTACAACTCTCATGTGTGGGGAGGCTCCCCACATACAGCTCTTCTCAATAGGGTGGAGTCAAAGGCTTTTCGTCTCATTAACTCTCCTCCTCTTACTGACTCCTTTCAACCTCTGTCTCTTCGCCGCACTGTTGCATCTTTATCTCTTTTCTATCGCTACTTTAATGGTCACTGCTCCTCTGAACTGTCTGCTTGCATTCCTCCACTTCTACGACGGGCGCGTAGCACCCGTCTGGCAGCAAACTCTCATCCCTTTTCTGTCCAACTCTCTAATGCAAGAGTTAACCGTTACTCCCAGTCTTTCATTTATGCAACAGGTCAGCTCTGGAACTGTCTCCCTCTATCTGTATTTCCTGCTGCCTATGATCTCCAGTCTTTCAAGCGCAGTGTGTCCAGGCATCTCCAAATGATCGGATCTTGAATTTGGCTCTCTATTGTATTTTGTTTTTCTCTTGGAGGGAACTGTTACTACGGGCTCATGGCCTTTGATTCCTTCTTCCTCGCATAAAATACGCCTTAATGAGTGCAGCTTTCATCACACCATACGTGAGGTTGTCTCCACGAATTCTGTGGAGAATATCGAGGGCAGGGCCCTCAAATAAACTAAGAAATTGGAGCCGCTTAGCTGCCTCATCCAGTTGATACATGTCTGCCATGTCCTCAAAACGAGCTATGTATGCCTCTATTCGCTCGCCTTCCTTGTATGAAGGAAGCTTGATGCGTGGGGTCGCCAGGACGTGCAGGGAGAACGCTCGTGGAGCTTGGGCCAACTGCACCGGATTTTTCTGAAGCCAAGGAATCTCGCTCGAGTTTCAGCATTTCATATTCGTGTTTTTCACGTGCTTCTCGCTCGGCACGTTCGTGCTCTCGTTCTCTCTCGCGTTGTTCACGCTCTTATTCGCTCTGTTCTCGCTCTTGTACTAGCTCGAGTTCGCGTTGTTTTTGCTCGTGTTCGTGCTGTTGTCGCTCTTTTTCTAACTCGAGCTCGTGTTGTTTCTGCTCGTGTTCGCGCTGTTCTCGCTCGTATTTGTGCTGTTCTCGCTCACGTTCATGTTGTTCGCGCTCGTATTCGCGCTGTTCTCACTCGTGTTCGCGTTGAATCTTACGCTCTTCACGTGCATCATTCTCGTGCTGCTGGTCCATATTATGCCGTGAGAGTATGTACTCTTTAATTTCAGTTGGGTCTGTAAGACCCATATCTTTGGCTTCCTGTAAAAATATGGTGGTAGCCATATCGCTAATTTATTAAGCAAACCGAAACTGAGTACTGACTGCTTCGCAACGAATGCTAAAAACACAAGTAAAGAGTACAGACACAAGCTAGTGGTGACCAGTCTTATCTAGTTAACTGAAAAAGAATAAAGCAAAAATGCAAATAACTGAGAAGACTCAATAATTAACACAATGGGTACGGCGGCTACCCAGGAGCGAATAAAATCGTCTAGCGTTACCAATAATAGAGTACTAAATAGAGTTAAGTACTCTATGGATTAATAAAGCAAAAATTCCCTTGCTAAATTAAGGGTAAACAACAGTAAACTTGTGCCTATAACCTTTAATGATAAATACCTAAATATGAACGAGTGAGTATTATCTCGTGAATAGCTTTAGAGCTAGGAGTTAATATCCTGGCGAGGTCACCAATTGTCACGGGGTTTTTAAAATAAATGCTAAATATTATGTTTAAATGATAATAATATTCAATAATATTGAAGAGCAGGCACAATGATTGTCTTGCTAAATCAAGCAACGATTACTTTACACTGGCTTGCTTCGCACGATTCTCCAAGAACGAGAATTTATAAACTTTCTCAACAGTACACAGCAGAGATTAATTACTCAATTGCTGTTGATTAGTACTGTTAGCCTCTGGAGAAAGTTACTTCACCCCTGACAATAAATAACTAATACTAACAATAGTATCAGGTTCTTGCTGATGCTTAACTCCTAGGAGGCACAACGGATTTTAAGCTTAATACACAAGACTGGCCTAAGTACCAGTTATGAATGGGCAAAACGTTTATGCAAGCTAGGAGCTATAAGAGAAATAAGCTTAACTGCTGAGAAATGAAACAAGAGTTTACATTACATTAAGCTCAAGAAAAAGAACTGTTAAATTTATTGATTACAAAATAAATTTAACGTTACATTTCAAATCAAATTAATGAGATCGCACTCACTCACTCACTGAAAAGCTAAATTCCTACTCCTAGGAAAAACACCTTAATTAAACTCTTAAGACTAGGAAAACGAAAAGAAATACTGGTCAATGAATGCTGTGTATCACCCAAAGAAGGGTGGGAGTCTGGAGAACTGTAGTCTAGTGGAGCCTGGGTTGACCTCTCACACTGCTGGAGCACAGTACCTCTCTCCGTCACAACAAACACTGGACTCATCAACTCGTGGGAAAGAAAGAAGGCTATCGCCGCATTTTTTAACGGCTAAGTGAGCGAAACGCGCCCAAAACAAATCGCTCAGCGGAAGCGCTAATGTCTCTCACAAAGACGATCACGTATGACAATGAAAAATTGATTTGACAAAGCTTCCGTCCGAATGAGCGGTTAACTGAACGATAAACTGGGATTCCACTTGAGTTTGCGGTTTCTCACAAAAGCCAATGTCACTAGCCGACTCGTGACAATGATATCCTGCCTACAAACACGAGGGATGACAACTTGATGTACAACCTCCCATTCACAGTCGGCTGATGCTGTTGGGGGTCTCCACTTCCTCATAAGTACTCCTGACTTTGTATAATAAGAAGTAGAAGCACCAGCTGACTCTTCCTCACTGCAAGCAGAGTTAGCTAGACCTTTCAACTCAGGGTCAGCAACTTGCAACTCAACCAACTCTTGACAAGACAAATTATCAACACTACGGGGTACTGCCTTATCTGGTGAGTAGTCCAAATTAGCAAGAAAAGTGTCAGCTAGGATAACATCATCATCATCATTATCCTCTAAGTCACCAGTAAGTTTAGACTTAGCCCTAGTGACAGCACATGCAGAGAACACATCAGGGATATCACAATCCTGGGTCGCAGTCACTGGTTCACTAGACAACTGAGGAGCTGGACACACTTGACTTCCACCAATATCATTTCCAAGTAAGAAAGTTACACCTGACATTGGGAGTGTCTCACCCAACCCAACCATAACGGAACCATTAACATAACCAGACTCTAAATTCACTCTGCACAGAGGGACAGAGAAGTAATTATTCACTACACCTTGTAAGATTACAGTTTCATCAGAGGAATTAACATTAGAGCCTAGAACACTGGTCAGCATAAGGGATTGGCAAGCACCTGTATCACGATATATTTTAACTGATTTCTTGTTATTGTTGTCCAGAGGACTGACAAAACCATCAGACAGGAAATTAGCACATGAACTCTTGAGAGTGTCACCCACGTTACTGCTCAAAAGAGGAGCTTCATCATGAGAATTTAATTTACCCTTCAAAGCAGGTTCAGTTAACTCAGTTAAAGAATTCTGGGAACTCTCAAGGGTGGACACTAGACCAATTGACTGAATATTTAAAGACTCCTTTTTGTTCACATCACGCTGTGTCCTGAAACATTTCTCCGTAGTATGACCAAGTTTACTACAATAGGTACATCTACTTCTCTGAAATCTAGAGGTGGAGCTGGTATTTACTTCCTGAGAAACATCATCTTTATTCTCTTTCCTGTTACCTGTACTCTGAGTAGAGGCAACGTACTTACTCTCAGCTTTCCTTTTTTCTTTAGAATATCTCTTGTGAGTGAGAACATATTCATCAGCTAAAACTGCATCATCAGACAAATTATCTATTCTTTTCTCATCAAGATATAGGCTTACATCAATATTAATACACCTTTTGAAGTCTTCCAGCAAAATCATCTGCTTACTCGTAAATTTATCAAAATCAGAATCCACATTCTTAGAATTTAACCACTGCTCTAACAGACCTTCTTTGATTTTTGCATACTCAACATGGGATTGCTTATCTTGCTTATAAGTTGTCCTAAATTTTACTCTATAGGCTTCAGGAACAAGCTCATAGGCCTTAAGAATCAAGCTCTTAACTACATCATAATTATCAGATTGATCCTGAGGCAAAGATGCATAAGTTACTTGAGCTTTACCGGTGAGAACAGTTTGAAGGAGTACTGGCCAATACTTTTTGGGCCAATTAAAACCTGTAGCTACCCTCTCAAACAACTGAAAATACTTTGTTAAATCAGATTCATTAAAAGGAGGGACAAGTTTAACATTTTTAGCCACATCAAAATCATCAGAGCTAGATGATCCAGTTCCACCTTGTTTCATGCGATACTCATGGTCTGACTGAATCCTAGCAAGTTCAATTTGTGCCTGAGCCTGTGCCTGTGCCTCCTGAATACGAGCCTGACACTCAGCCTCCTTAGCATTTGCCTGAAACTCAGCCTCCTTAGCACGAGCCTGAAATTCAGCCTCCTTAGCACGGGCCTGAAACTCAGCGTCCTTAGCACGAGCCTCCTGTAGGGCTAGCTGTAACTTAGCTGTTTCAATCTGCGTTTGCTCATCTGGAGGAGTTACATTAAACAAGCTTTCATTAATCATGTCAACAATTTGATCTTTAGAATGATGAGAGCGAACAGCAATTCCCAATTGTTGAGCAACAAGCTTAAGTTCATTGTTTGTTCTGTTTTCTACATCACACACTGTTTGCACATTTGACAAAAAATCTTTGGCTTCATCAAGCGTAGTAATAGTAGACATTATGAATAAATCACAGTCACAAAATATCAAGCAATATCCTTATGATAATATCCTGAATATCCTGATAAGAGGTCGCCAAATTTATGTTACGGAACAGAGAGAGATAATGAACACTTCAAGTGAGAACACTAAAATCACTACTGTCCCGCAAATTTCCAGGTTCAAAACAAAACAGTTAGGTAAAATTACAAGTTAAAGTTTAATGCTCAAACTAACAACTAAACATTCAGGACTCATAAGGATAATGTAATGGCAAAAAACAGGTTAAATATGTGGTTAACTGCAATAGCCTCTATTAACACGAAATTAGCAAGAGTAAATTTATCTAAGTCAGCCCTGATAAAATGAGAAAACCGGATAATGCTCAGTTAATGCAAGATATATTATTACAGATACAAAATATTATTAATAATGGCTGACACAAAAACTCCACATTAATCACAAAAACCTCACCAGGCCCACGAACCAACTCCTTATGCCACACAGTACAAGAAAAAATGTAATAACACTTATACTCAAATTACACAGCAGCTAGATGGTTGGAGACTTCCTGAGCACTCACAAAAATAATAACAACTGTACAGGGGAGGACAGAGATGTGAACAAAATGAGGAATAGATCTAAGTGGCAATTAATGCAGAGACTGAGCTCATTATATAGGGGCTGGCAGAGCTTGATACAACTTGTAAGAACGACGCGCAAATGAAGCCATAGGGGACAAAGAGTTGACACTCCTGCTCTGAACAACAGAAAGAACGACTTACTCTACTATAAGGGAGGAGAAGGGGGGGGTGAGGTAGAACATGGAAGCTTGGTCACTATGGAAGCCACGAGGCGAATCGTGATCAAACATGCAGCATACTGTACGTTACAATTATACAAAGAATGATGAGGTCATAGGCTATGTAACAGCTGCGTGTGTTCACTTTCACTCACTGTCTGGTCGGATGTGTCACAGTCAGGTACAGGGGTGGCGGTGGAGTCTCACCCTCCCTATTGACGGGGCTGGGATCTGCCAGGGGTGGCTAGGTCCAGGGGCGGGGGACAGCGCTAGGGACGTCCTCTCTCATCTGGGGCTGCTGGGGGCATAGGGGTCCGAGGCTTCCGGGCTCGGGGTGGGAGTCCGGCCCTCTGAGCTGATGTTGAACAGTCGCCTGAACTTCTGAGTCATGCTCCTGATGGAGGATGAGGAACTCCGGCGTCTGGGTGCAGGGAGGTCCTGCCCGGGAGTCTGAGAGGCTGTCGGGAGGTCCCCGCAGGTTGGGGACACTGTCAGGAGTGAGCTGTGGCATTGGCCAGCGTTGGGGTCCATTGGGGTCCATCAGAGGTGTCTCCACCGGCTGTAGGGAGAAGAGCCCGGTGGCCGTCACAGGGCTTCTCCAATATTCCTCCTGGCTGTGGGTTCCCTCCAAGTCTTGGGTAGGTGCACCAGGCTCAGCACCTGATGAAGGAGCAGCTTCAGGCCGTCTCTGGCAGTAGGGCCCAGCTACTGGCCGTGGCTGTCTCGGGACACCTTCAGAGCGGCTACCAGCCACCTCCTGCAGGAGGGTAGAGCAGCTACAGGCCAACTCTCTGGGGACACCTTCAGAGTGGCTTTCGGCCATCTCCTGACGAAGGCGGGAGTGGCTTCCAGCTGTCTCCTGATTGACTTCCGGAGCAGCTTCAACCCGTCTCCTGTTGGAGGGTGAGCGGCTACCAGCCGTCTCTCAAGGGGCACCTTCAGAGCGGCTTCCGGCCGTCTCCTGATGAAGGTGGGAGCAGCTACCGGCTGGCTCCTGATTGGCCTCAGGAGCGGCTTCAGGCCATCTCCTGTAGGAGGGTGAGTGGCTGCAGACCGTCTCTCCGAGGGGCACCTTCCGAGCGGCTTCAGGCCGTCTCCTGATGAAGGCAGGAGTGGCTTCAGGCCGTCTCCTCTATTTCTCCAGAGCAGCTTCAGGCCATCTCCTGTACAAGGGTGAAGGGCTGCAGCTGTCTCTCCAAGAGGCACCTTCCGAGTGGCTTCAGGCCATCTACTGATGATGGTGGGAGTGGCTTCAGGCCGTCTCCTTGTTTCCTCCAGAGTGGCTTTCGGCTGTCTCCTGTAGGAGGGTGAGCGGATATTGGCCATCTCAGGAGTGCTGTTGGAGAAACAGTTCCACCCCAGTTTGATCTGTGGGCAGCTCGCCCGTCAGGTCGTCTTGTATTCCTGCTATGTTGGTTGCGGGCGAGTTCCGTGTCATAGGGGCATGCGGCCTGGGCGGACTTACATCTCTCTCACATGGAGCTGGACCATGCCTTATCTACCTCTCCATGGGCTCTTTCTAGGGGTGTCGTGTTTTTTCCTGAGCCCAAACCCAGCATTTTACCAACCTACACCCAGACACACATCACCTTCACCCACTCCTCACTCCACCTCATCGCTCAGCTCCCACAGCCACCCCTTTTCCCCACCCTCCCCCTCCACTCCGCCACCACCACCCCAAATAACAACCTCAACCACCCACCAACTGACTGCCCACTCCACCAGCATGCCCTCACACACATCACCGCCACCCACTCCCCACTCCACCTCATCCCTCGTTCTCATTATTCACCTCGACTCCCCATCCCCCACCTCCACCCACTCACCACCACCCACAGCCACTACTCCACCAGCCCACCCCACAGCCGCAGCTGCCCATTTCACCCACTTGCAGCCCCCAGCCACGCCACCTCCCACAACCAATGCTGTCGTTCCCCCACCACCTGCCCAACCCACTCCCTCACGCCCATCACCATCACCACCCTCACTATTCCCAACACCCCCCACCAACACGCCCACTACACTCCCCTCACCTCCCATGCCAGTACTAACTGCCACCTGGGCTAGATCAAGCTGCCTACCCCACCCCTGACCCAGATACACCCACACACCCTCTCCACGCTCCACCTCACCTCCTAATACTGCTCCCCACACCCCGAAAATCCACCATGCCCCATGGGCCATCCCCGTAGCCTGCCCCACTAAGCCGCTTAACTAGGGGCGGCCTCCTAAATGCAAGACAGCCTCACCTCTCTCCAGTCCACAACCAGATGCCATCCATCGTGCCCCTCCATCCCCACCACCCGAGTTGAGGATAAAACACATTTTGTGGACTCCAACCCTAGGATGCAAGCGCCACCTCCATGGCACCGCAGAGTTCCTCCACCTCCTGTGGCGCACACTCTGACCATCCACCATCACCGTGGTCTACTCCCCGCATTATCAGCCCAACCAGTGGACACTTCACTGGACAACCCTCCTACGTCACCTCATGCCATTGCACTGCACCCCCACCGTCAACTTTTACCAGCTCCAGTCAGGGGGATGCGACTTCCACCCCTGCGATGGTGGTGAAATGCTGGCTCAGCGAGCCAGACACCACCACCCTAGGAGGAGGGTAGAGGGAGGTGACCCCACCAACAAGGACATGATGGGGAGGCTTTTTTCACCTGGCGAGCCTTCTGAGCATAAGTGACGTATCTCTCTTATGACCCGACGCCCCTCTTCCCCACAGCCAGACCACCCAGCAGTGTACATTAAAAGTAAATTACACTTCAGTGGAGGGAACACTCACCAGAATCGGAGTGAGATTTGCAAAGACAAGCTCTCAAGCAGACCCTTGGACATCAAGTCCCCTGGACCGGTCTCTTTTTTGACAGGACTCAGGAGGAGCCTCAACGGCTACTATCCCCCAGCAGGAGCAGAGGACGTGCTGCCGCTGTTCACCAAAGCTGTCTCCAGGGCAGGAGCCCCAGACCCAAAGGCAGGAGAGCAGTCTCTGTTGGCATTGTGGCAATAGACAGGTGTATCCATCGGGTGCCTTCTCCCAACCTCCAAAACAAGGGCCGGAGAGCAATCTCCGTCGGCGTTGTGGCAATAGCTGGGCTTATCCATCAGGTGCCTTCTCCCTGCCCTTGAGAAGATGGTTGGAGAGCAGTCTCCGTCGGCACTGTGGCAACAACTGGGGATATCCATCGGGTGCCTTCTCCCCGTCATCAGGAACTAGGCTAGAGAGTAGCCCCTGTCTGAGCTGTGGCAGTAGCCGGGCGTATCAATCAGGCTCCTTCTCCCTACCCCCAACACAACGAACGGAGTGCAGTCTCTGTTTGAGCTGTGGCAATAGCTGGGCGTATCCATTGGGAGCCTACTCCTTGCCATCAGGGTCTGTAGCAGCAGGCAGGTCAGCTTCAGGCCGCTCCCCCCCCCCTGCCCATAACCAGGCTTCTGCAGAGGGCGGCACCTCCCACCTCAACCACCACCTCGGTGGTGAAGTGAGGTGCCCCTTGCCCTGCCCCTCAGTATCTGAAGGTGACTCTTGCTCCTTTTTAGGGGAACCTCCAGAGACCAGAGCGGGCTAGATATCCCCTAGGGCCAGTGTCCTGTCAGTGAAGCCCTAGGGGTTGTCAGACTCCCCCAGCACGAGATGTCGCAAGTCGCCCCAGACTGCAACCCCCAGAGATGACAGGCCTTCCCTGGTGCCTGTCACAGCAGCCAAGCCTCCCCAGACGTCGGCGGCCGCAGCCCCTCTCTGACGGCCGCTCCCAAGGGGCGTGATAGCTGTGCATCCAGGGCGCCACCCCCTCCGCGCCTGACCCCAGCCCCAGGCCTCCCCAGGTCCTCTTCCATGACCCCGACAACAATGAAGGGCTAGCGCTGAGCTGCATGTCTGTTGGCACTCTTCAGCCCCAGCCCCAAGAGCCTGGCCCCTTGTCAGGCCGTAGCGGCTAGGGAGCCGCCCCACATGCCACCGGCCCATTTTTCCCGGACTCGTGGCAATCCGATGAATCACCTGCCTCTATACTACTCATCAGGCAGCCCTTCTCCTATGCCAGGCCGCCACTTGGAAATCCTGTTGTAGCAGGCCCTACCCTCCCCTCCGTCAGAAAATGTGAGTAATAGATCCTCCCTTTATATTCCCCCAGTGTGACCAGCCCCCGCCTCACAGTGGACCCTCCCCGTGATCCCTTCTCAAAGAATGTGTAACTCTTCCCCAGTGTGCTCACCCCCCTCTCGTGAATTCTAATGTACCATATTACTCAAAGTGCTGTAATGCGGAGTGCTCAACATACCCACACGAGTCAATTCCCCCCGTGACTGATATTTCCCCAGTGTCACCTTCCCCACAGAACAGCAGACGTCAGTGTAACCCGCACCCATGGACTCCCACTAACTCCCCTCCCTCTCTCCATTCCCACGAGAGTACACCCACCCTAGCCTCATTAACCCTCCCCCCAGTGACTGCTAGTGTGAGACCATATATATATATATATATATATATATATATATATTTCCTTATATGCGATGCAGTATGGACTAGGTTAGCTAGGGCTTCGTCTCTGTGATGCGAACATATTATATTAGCTAGGCTTTCGTCTCTGTGACATAAGAACATAAGAACAGAGGATGACTGCAGTAGGCCGGTTGGCCCATGCTAGGCAGCTCCTAGAAGAGTAACTGAACTACTAGAATGAGATAAGGATAGCAAAGAAGGTTCTCCCCCGCCCTACAAACCCTCCAGCCGAAACTGGCAGGAAAAAGCCAGAAAGAACACCACGCAATATAGAAAAACTGGCGTGGACATTTTATAGGAAAGTGTGAAGAGAATAAATACTATCGTAGTGTAACCTGAAAAGGAAAAATTACGAATTAGTATTGGTTATGTTATGCAGCGTGTTCTGTGTCCCGATTTCTCGGATCCAGTCACTGTGCAACTCTGGGTCCTTAATTCCTGACCGGGTCAGCACTAGCAAGGAAAGGAAACACAAACACCACGAGTGAACAAATACACCCTCGTATTAATAGAGAAACAATTACACACACAATATTCTATGACCAGAGTCGAAATGACACCATGCCTTATACTGATATTGGTCTGAATCACTGTCCACCTAGTTCAGCATCTTTGTCTCACATCTGGGTTATTTCCTCATAGTATCACAGGCAATATTTCGCCAATATAGATAATACATCAACACAGAGAGGGTTACATACAACACAACCCATTATACCCACAGGGACAGCTCTTAAGCCTAGGTGCTCGAGTGACATAGACGGGTCCTATGGTCCTTTCACCGCAAGAAGTCCGTTCAGGGTGGGGCCCACCTGGTGAATCACCTCTAGCGATGCTGCCAAATCAGCCGTAGTACATGCCTCTCTCTCTCTTATTTCCCATCTATGTGCTATTTGAAATTATTTTTTATATTCTGTATATAGTAAAGGAAGCTATATAGTACATTGAGTATCACTTTTTAGAATTATGACAACGATTTGAATGAATTCTATGACACGTGGCAGTGCTTTTTCCCATGTTGCCACGCCGAGGTCGACGAGGAACCCAGGGTCAGAGAGAGGATTAGGCCTACAGGGGAAACCTCTTAAAAATAAAACATGCCTGGACTTTTACCTCATAGCTGGTGTGGAAAAAAGTTGAAAATAAATAATAAATATATCTATCTATTTATCTATATATATATATATATATATATAGACAGAGAGAGAGAGAGAGAGAGAGAGAGAGAGAGAGAGAGAAACAGGTGGGATGGGGGTAGGTAGGGATAATCCATTAATTGGTGGTCAAATTGGCAACGTCGCACTCGGGGAAAGTCCAACTTCTGCCACACCCTGAACGGACTTCTTGCTGCGAAAGGACCATAGTTAATACATCATCTCCGCGTGACATGTACAGCACTCTCTAGTTATCTTAGCCTCTACATACGCGTCACACAGGTTGAGAATATACCGTAGGTCACATTGAGGGGAAGTGGGGGGGGGGCAGGGGCTTACTGAGGATATGGAGGGTTTCTCCCTGTGGGGCCGGGCCGGTGGCAGGGAGGAGAGGAGGGGTAGGATCCAGTACTGAGATACTGCTGTGTTACGTGAGTGATATGGGCCCGTCTGTCCTGTCCGAAGTAGGGGGGTCTCAACCCGGGGCTGAGGTTTTGTACTCCACACGTGATTCACAGGGGCTCGACTCGTCAGCAAGGGGGGGGGGAACACTGATGGGGGGGGGAGTGTGCTGCGTATGGGGATAGGGGAGAGGAACACAGAAGAACGGTTCACTGGTAGTTCAATGAAAAAGGGGGGGTTCACAACACTGGGAAGGTATATAATCCGAGACCTGTCACTCACACATCTGACAGAGAGGAGACCACGGCCCACAGGGGAGAGGGCCTATCCAGGTGGCGGCCAGGCGTGGGAGGTGGGCCGTCCAGGGAGCTGTGCAGAACACTGGGGCCCATGGAGTTGCCACTAGTCCGGAGTAATGGGGCGGCGTCCAGGGCGGCTTTCTCGCCACATTGGCCCTGCAGGAGGCAGGCCTTTTGGGACAGGGCCCGAAGAGGGCCAGAAGTCGAGCTGTACGCCGTTGGCCCTTGCTCGTCTTTGGGGTCTGGGGGAGGGTCTGGTAGAGGCCCGGCCCGAGGGTCGGCTCGGAGGAGGGTGCCGCCGAGGTAGGGCGGCCCGTACCCTGGGCTGGGGCGGCCATCAGGAGAGAACTGCGGCCTCTTGCGTCAGGGGAGGCCCTTCGGCCTCGGCAAACACCTGGGGAGGCTCACTAGCTCTGGGGACTGTGGCCTCTGCTGCAGGGGGAGGCCGACAGGTAGGGCTGTGGCCTCTGGTCCTAGCAGAGCTCATCAGTGTCTGGGGTGGCCTGGGCTGCAAGGACTGGATTCCGGAGCTCGGGGACGCCTTGTCTGGTCCGGACTCAGGCAGGAAGCCTGTAGGGGGAGAGACTCCAGCCTTCCAAGGAGAGAGCTGGAAAAAGTCGCACCTTGCTCTAACGCCAGGGCAGTGGGGCGAGGCAGAGGTGACTCCTTTCGTCAGGCAGCCCTGTCGGGCACTGCCTGTGCTCCTACATGGATCAGGGGAGCGGGAGCACTCCTGTCGTAGGGCTAGGGCCTCCTGCCCTGGAGACGTCAGGAGGGAGAGGTTGGACATACACTCGGCTTTCACCACAGCTCCAATGGAGTGTGCCCTCCCTTCATCGGGTTGGGGTTACCTGTCCCGGGGACGTCAGGAGGAAGAGGTCGGACGTACACTCTCGGCTTTCGCCACAGCTCTGATGGAGCGTGCCCTCCTTCCGTGTGGGAAGGTCTTGTGCCTGTAACGTCGGGAGGAAGAGGTCGGACGTACTCTCTCGGCTTTCGCCACAGCTCCGACGGAGCGTGCCCTCCTTCAGTCTAGGAAGGGGAATAGCAACCCTAGAGGCTTCTCCTGAGTCCTCAGTTAGGTGTGGAGCCGATCCAGAAGACTCAGCATCAGAGGGTGTGCCTGGGAACTTGCCACTGGAAGTCCCACCCCGATTTTGGCGAGCATTCCCTCAGCTGGAGAGTAGTGTACTGTTTCTGTACACTGCCGGGTGGTCTGGCTGCGCGGAAGAGGGTCGCCGGGTCGCGAGGGAGATGCGCTGTTGTTGCCTGGAAATCCGCCCAGGTAATTCAGCCCCTCCGTTTTCTCCTTGTGGGGTGGGTGTCATCCCCTCTCTCTCTCCTCCTGGGGTGGTGGTGTCGGGCTCATTCCGCCGTGCTGGTATTTCAGGTTATAAGAATTTTTTTTCATTCTATACCCTCCCCTTCTTTGTCATATACATATCTAGCCTATACTTGAAACTCTCAATGGAAAAGGCAGCAACTACTTTACTAGGAAGCTTATTCCATTCGTCTACTACTCTATTACCAAACCAATATCTACCTACTTCCTTACTGAAACGGAATTTTTCTAGTTTGAAACCAGTACTTCTAGTTCTATCCTGTATGCTCACTTTAAGTACCATGCTAATATCTCCCTTATTTATACCCTTCATCGACTTAAACACCTCAATTAAGTCTCCCCTTACTCTACGTTTCTCTAGCGAATGCAGACTTAGTCTTTTCAGTCTGTCTTCATATGACAGGTTCCGAGCGTCATGTATCATTTTTGTAATTCTTCTCTGTACATTTTTTAACGAGTTAATAGCCATTCTATGGTAAGGACACCAAAATTGTACTGCGTAGTCTAAATGTGGCCTTACTAATGCTACATAAAGTTGCAGTATTACTTTTGATAACCTGTTGTTCACGCTTCTCGAAATAAATCCTAGAACCCTATTTGCTTTATTTCTCGCATTAATACAGTGTTGCCTTGGTTTCAGGTCGTTACTGACCATAACTCCTACATCTCTCTCGCATTCCGATTTACTAATTTCTTTGTTATCTAAGCTGTATTTAGTATCTCCAATGGTTTTGCCTACGTTAAGTACTTTACATTTTTCAACGTTAAATTCCATTTGCCAAGTTTTAGACCATTTGGACAATATATCGAGGTCCTTTCGTAAGTTATAGCAATAGTCAGTCGAGTTAATGATACTCCCTACTTTCGTATCGTCGGCAAATTTGCTGATACTGCTAGTGACTCCTAAGTCTAGATCATTTATATATATAATAAATAATAAGGGACCGAGTACTGAACCCTGGGGTACACCGCTAACTACTAATCCCCAGTCCGATTTAGTTCCATTTATTAATACTCTCTGCTTTCGTCCTTTCAGCCAGGATTCTATCCATTTTAAGATATCTTCGTCTATACCGTGCGCTCGAGCCTTTCTAACTAACCTTTCGTGTGGGACCCTATCAAAACTTTACTAAAATCCAGATAAATAACATCGTAAGCTTTATCGCTATCTACTGCCTCATAGACCTCCGAGTAGAATGACAACAAGTTTGTGAGGCAGGATCACCCTGGCCTGAATCCGTGCTGACTTTCATTTATAAGATTAAATCTTTCTAAGTGTTCTTTAATCTTATTTGCCAAAATTGACTCTAACATTTTTCCTACTATTGACGTTAGACTTATCGGACAATAATTCGACGCAGTTGATTTATCATCCTTTCTAAAGATGGGCACTACGTTTGCGGTCTTCCACCCCTCTGGCACTTCTCCTGAAATCAAAGAGTCATTAAATATCGTTAAAAGTGGCTGACATAATTCTTCTTTGGTTTCTTTTATAATTTTTGCATATATATCGTCCGGACCTGGCGAGGTTTTGAGGTTTAACTTATTAATTTCTTTCAATACGCCATCCTTACTAATGGTTATTTTACTAAGTGAAATGCAGCATAGTGCCTCCTGGAGCACCCAACCACCCCCACCAGGAATACAGCATAGTGCCCCCAGTAACTCCTGGACACCCCCCACAAGGAACCCACGGAGGAGCAGCAGCAGCACGCCGGGATTCAGGACGACAACGGTCTAAGTCAGCCCAGGCCGTGCGCCCCTATGACCCAGAGCCCGCCCGCCATCGCCATAGCAGGAATCCTGCACTACCTTCTGGGTGAGCCTTCACCAACCACCCAAGGGGTGGAGTTGCCTATCCAGCTCCTGCCAGCACCCCAAAGAAGACGGCCTGTAGCCGCTCCCGCCTTCCTCAGAAGACTGCCTGTAGCCACTCTGAAGGTGTCTATCTCTTTGAGACGGCCTGTAGCCGCTCTCCCCTCGCTAAGAAATTGGCCAGTAGCTGACCTGAGGGTAATAAGGAGACGGCCTGTAGCCGCTCTCGCCTTCGCCTGATGACCTGTAGCCGCTCTGAAGGTGTTCTTCCGGAGATGGCCTGTAGCCGCTCCAAACCTCTCCTGCAGGAGACGGCCTGTAGCTACTCCCACCTTTGCCAGACTGCCTGTAGTCACTCTGAAGGCATTCCCCCAGAGACGGCCTGTAGCCGCTCACCCCTGGCTAAGAAGACTGCCTGTAGCAGCTCTGAGGGTAATAAGGAGATGGCCTGTAGCTGCTCCGCCTTCATCAGACGGCCTGTAGCCGCCCCGAAGGTGTTCCTCTTGAGAAGGCCTGTAGCCGCTCAACACCCCTCCTGCAGGAGACGGCCTGTAGCCGCTCAACACCCCTCCTGCAGGAGACGGCCTGTAGCCGCTCCTGCCTTCGTCAGACGGCCTGTAGCCACTCCGAAGGTGTAGCTGGGACTGCTGGCAGACACACATCTTATCAGGCCACGACCAGTAGCCGGCCCTTGGCGGCCAGTAGCCACGCCCCTAGGAAGCCATGGCCAGTAGCCAGGCCCTACAGCAGAGAGTAGCTGAGAGCCACCCCATCACCCAAGCTTGATGCCTGTTCCCCGACCCCCAGCACAGAGGGCGTAGAGGAGTATTGGAGAGGCCCCATAGTCTCCCCGGGCCTCTGCTCCCTACAACTGGCTCTGGAGGAGACCCACCTGACGGACCCCGATGCAGGGCGGTGCCGCAACCCCCTCCTGTTGGCACCACCCAGCCCTGGGGACCACAGTCCTCAGGAACTCCGGACCCTCCCCAGAATGTCCAGGCGGGAACTCCCTACACCTCGACAGTGGAAAACCTCTCCCTCCATCAGGAGCCTGAATGACCGATTCAGGCAATTGTTCGGCCCCAGTCCTGAGGGCCGCACTCCTGTCCCTAGCCCCGAGAGTTCGGGCCACTTCGCTGCCAACAGCCCCGGATGAGAGCAGACACACGCCCCTGCACATGATCCCATGTCCCCTGAGCACGGGGACTCCTGGTGGTGCCCAGCCCCATTAGTAGCGGAGCTGCAGCCGCACCCTTGGAGCCGTAAGAGTATAGTGACTGTGACCGCGCAATAATAGTGATCCAATAGTGACGAGGCGGAATAGTGAACTTACAGTGATAGACCAAAAGTCGGAAAGAGAGAGAGACACAGTGAAGGGCTATACAGTGATAAGACCAACACCAGGGCCGTGGAGTAAGTATCGATAATTGACCAAAAGTGATCCTATAGCAGAAAATAACAAAGTGAACACGCTACCATCAAACTCTGCCTTATAGTACTATAATCACAGTTAGGCCCCTGTGCCTTACACCCCCCCTCCTTGTGAGAAATAGCCCTAGCCTCTCCACGCACGTAAAGACCCTGGACTATACTAAATTAGAATATTCTGCCTCGAGCATTGTTTTAATATATTTTCCCGACAGTATCCTGCGAGGTACTAGTCACCCTACCTAGTTGTAAGAGTTTATGATCAGCCAGAATATCGTGTCTGTAACATCTACTGTTTCCCTTTGTCTGACTGAGTAATAGATGTGTAAGGTTATTGCCTGAGTTTTTGTGTCCTGCCTCTCTCCTATTTGTCTAAGCCCTGGTCTCGAAAGAGGACCTCGCTAGACGTTAGGTGCTTTAAGTACAGGAAGCCGAACCTAAAACACCTAGCATTACACTGGTGGACAGCGGTGGTTCTTGACCTGGGCATACGAGAGAGGTAGTCAGGAAAAAACGAAAAAATGGCAACCAAACCGCACATCCAATTGCCCAAGTTCGACCCCAAACAGTATGATGTTCACACATATCTGGCGATCATCAAACCTTTACTAGATATGAGGTTTGAAAATGACCAACAAAAGATTGAAGTCACACTCCCACTGTTGGGCAAAGCGGCGGCCACTATAGCACCAAAAATTGTTCCGGAGTTCACCTGGCAGAATTTCATGAAACTCGTGATCCAGGCCATCACCCCATCACTAGGGAAAGTGGTGGCACTATCCCAACTGGATAGTATGACTTTCGATGGGAATCTAGATGATACTCTAATACAGGTAAGACGCCTGGTCACCGCTGCCTACCTGGAGGCAGATGACGAAACCCGGGAACAACATACCTTTAACACTCTCCTGAGAGTGCTCCCCAGTGTTGTAAAGGAACACTTTACGATCCATGACCCGACTGTAAAAATGGATCGAGATATCCAGCTTATATGGTGCCTCCTGACCTCCCGCCCTACACCCCAGTAGATCAACGTGGTGAAAAAGTTTCCCACCAAGATCCTGGCTCCCCCAGTTAAGCCACGTCCGCCCATACCCTGTACCAGCCCCACCCCAGCCCCTAGCCAACCCATGGCACACTCCACACACCGGCGCCCTGCCCACAGGGAGAACCCCAACCTGATCCTAGTGAATCCCTGGGAATTCCCAGCATACAGCTCAAGGTGCCCTCTGCACAATATCCGGGACCAGCTGAAGGCTGCATGTAGGAAAACTACCATCCCAGGCCAACGCAATGTCTCCTCTCTGGAGGATGAAGCAACGGAGGACGAACCTGCATCCGTGGAGGAGCCTGATCCTGGGGAACAGGAGCTAGAGCAAGAAGAAGAAGGCCCTAGACAGCTGGATTTTTAGGCCCGCCTCCACACCATCCCACGATGGCGGGGGCCATTACCCCAAATATCACCCCCCAGTTTACCACAAGATGAAGCTGAACGGGGTGAAAGCCAGACTTCTGGTCGATAGGGGAGCTGCCAAATCCTGCCTTTATAGGCACTATTTCTTCCGCCACAGATCGACCTTTGGCCCCCTCCGCCCCACAGCTACTCACCTTGTGGACGCGGGGGTTGGCCCCCTGCCCATCCGTGGGGAGACACGGGCCTTAAGAGTCGACACCCACCAACCGGTGTCAACCCAGCACCAGTTCATAATTTTCAACTCTTCCTGCTGGAATTATGATGGATACCTGAGGCTGGACCTGTTGCAGAAGTTGGGCACCACCATAGATTGCCGCAACCGACAGCTCCAGTTCCGTGCACCACCCGACCCTCCCCCCCCCCCGGGCCGTTTGCACCTGCAGGCGACGGCCCCAGCTGGAAGACTCATCCCTCCCTTCCCCCTCCCCCCTCCCCACCCCCTTACTTCCCCCCACCACCCCCTCCCTCTTTTCCTGCCACCGTTTCTGCCGCCGTCACCATTCCCCTGCACCATGAAGCTTGGGTGCCCCTAAATCGGCCCTCTGGCCCCTCCATCCTATTCTCCCCACTCCTGCCACCGGGAACCCTCTCAGCCTGCTTTTTGCCTCAGACTTTCCTCCACCCACATCGTACGATGGTCCGGATCGCCTACCTCGCCCCTTCACCTTCACCCTCCCGAAAGGGCTCATAATAGGAGAGACGGAAGAGGCCGAGCCCTGCACCCCTTCCCCCTCCCACTCCCCCGCCCCTCTGCCCCCTATCCCCGACCATCTCTCCACCCATCAGTCAGACACCATACGCCACCTTCTCCTGGATTTCCAGGATCTGTTTGCGGCAGGACCAGCAGACAATGGACACACCACCTACCTGGCCCACGAAATTCATAAGACAGGCCCGCTGATCTGACAGCCCTCCAGACGGAAGAATCCTAAGCAGCGGGAAGAGGAAGACCGCCAGGTGCAGGAGATGATAGAAGCTGGAGTCATTTCCCCCTCCACCAGCCCCTGGTCCACCCCTGTCATCCTCGTGAAAAAGAAAGACGGCACGATGCGTTTCTGCATCAACTACTGCCAACTGAACGACGTAACTACTAAAGACGCCACTCCACTCCCACGCATAGATGATTCCCTGGATTCCCTGTATGGAACATCCTGGTTCTCTACCCTGAACCTCCAGTCGGGGTATTGGCAGGTTCCTGTGCACCCGGAAGATCAAGGAAAAACTGCTTTCTCAACTAGTAACGGGAAGCACTACGAGTTCAACGTCCTGCCGTTCAGTCTCTGCAATGCCCCTGCCACCTTCTCCAGGCTGATGGGGATCGTTCTCAGCAGCCTCATGTGGGAAATATGCCTTGCGTACTTAGATGACATCATCATGCTCAGCCAAACGTGGGCCGACCACCTGCAGCACCTCCGCTGGGTTTTTACCAGGACCCAGCAGGCAGGCCTCAAACTCAAGCCCACCAAGTGCGTCCTAGCCGCCAGAACTGTCTCATTCCTGGGGCACGTCATCTCCCAGGCAGGAATATCTCCCGACCCTGACAAGCTCTGCGCTATCGTGGACATACCCCCACCACAGGACGTTCACGGCATCTGAGCTTTCCTGGGCTTAACGTCCTACTACCGTCATTTCGTGAAAAGGTTTGCCCATATCAGCACATCATCGCCTGTGCCACCCGTACCCTGAATCAGGTGGAGAAAAATTATGCTGCCATCAAACGAGAATGCTTGGGCATCATTTGGGCACTCCAACTCTTCCGAGCATATCTCTCTGGGACCCAAGTCACCATCATTACGGACCACCAGTCCCTCCAGTGGTTACAACATCAGATGGCGCAAAACCCTGGAGGAATTAAACTGCCTACTCTCCTACTGACCCGGCAAACTCCATACCAATGTGGATGCTCCCACAGCTCCCCATCCACGCTGCCCAACCGGAGAACCCAACCTCCTCCAGCAGTGGCACCGCAAGGAGCGTCCTCCATGGGTTCCTAACCACCTTTTCAAAAAGCTGTATTGGCAAGGCGACCACCTTCTGACCCCCTCCGGTCACATCCTCCTAGCCCCTGACACCACCCTCGACGCCCTGCAACACCTTCACACCCACAATGGAATCCACCTGGGTATACAAAAAAACTGCTACAAATTTTTAACGATACCTACTGGGCACCAAACCCGTCCGCCCTCGTCAAGGAAATAATCCAAAGCTGCCACACCTGCGCCCTTGATAAAGACATCACACGCACCGGGGGACCCTCTGGGTGTATCACCGCCCACAAACCCTGGCAGCTGTTAGCTATTGATGTAGTAGGGCCTCTGCCCCCAAAATCAGGCTACAAATACGTCATCACGTTCTTAGACACGTATTCCAAGTTCGTCATGGCCTGCCCAGCCAAGGAACACCACGCTGTCGCAGTAGCCGACTCCCTCCTTAGGCACGTTTACCCCTACTTTGGCATTCCCCAAGCGATCCACTCAGATAATGCGCCCGAATTCACCAGTAAGATCTGGAAGGAGCTAGCCAATATTTTTGGGTACAACATCTCCCATTCCTCCCCCTACTGGCCACAGGGAAATGCAGTGTGCGAGCACAGCCATTGTACTGTCATGAACCAGCACATGAATAGAAGCCACTAAGGACGACAACTGGCCCGCCCACGTAAAGATTGTACAATGGGGCATCAACTCCTGCCCCGGGGAGGAAGGAATTTAGCCATATGAGCGAATATTCGGAGAAATGCCCCTCCTCCTGCCCCTTCGGCAGCATCTGCAACCGCCCACTTCCACTCCCACAAAGGACCCCTTACACCATCTCAAGTGCCATCTGACCCACCTCCAACACAACTTAGACCTCGGCCCCGACACAGCATCTAACCCCTACAAGCCAGGCAACACTGTCACGATCGCCCAGCTTCCCACCCCTTACAAACTTGCACCCTGTTTCACAGGACCCCACACTGTCACCCGCGTCTCCAACCCCTATCAAGTCACTATTGACTATCATGGGGCCCCTCACACCCTTCGAAACCAGCATCTATGCCCATTTTGTGCCCCTACCCCTGCTGCCCCACCCCCATGCCTCATCCCCACCACCCCAGTGGCACCCCCCCTTCTACCTACGAATGCTACATCTCCTCCTCCCCATCCCCCTCCCCTACCACCTTTGCCTCCCCAGCTGCCATGCCGCATCACAACAACTGACAGCTCACCGGCACCACCAACACCTGGCCGCTTCTCCACTTCCTCCTTACTCGCCACCCCCTCTCCCACTCCCAGCACCACACGGCCTAACCTCGCCCCCACACCTTCACCTCTGCCCTTACCCACCGCCTCCCCCACCCCCTCCGACCCACCATGCCCCCACACCCCCACTCCTCACTCCCCACACCCAACCTCAACCACTCCCACCCACTTACACGCGCCTCACGCCCACGCCAACCCCGCACGCCCACATCACCACCCACACCAACCCTCAAAACAACCACCACCCACCCCAGCTGCCTCTCCCTCCCACCTGCCTGATACGCCCACTACCCTACCCCACCCGCCTCACCACAAACACACACTCCCACCCTTGCCCTATACCATCTCACTCTCAAGCTACATCAAGCCCAAATCCCAGCCACCTATTCTCCCCAGAGACACTATGCCGCATTACCACGACACAAAACCCAACCCCTGCCCTCAGTCTCCGGCATTCAGCACCACACCACACCACGGGCAACATCTTTCAACATGAGGGTCCGACGAGCTGTATGGGTGCCATCACTCGGGTGCAACCAACGAGTCTGAGGACCACACCACCTCCTCCAACTCCTCCACTCCTCCACAGCCACAACCACCCTCTTCCTCACCTGTGACGTAGAGCAGGATGAGAACACTGCCACCACAGCCTGGCACACCTTCCTTTGTCATCTACAGCTGATCTACACCACCCACGATACACAAGTCTACCATCTCCAGTCACGGGGACGTGACTATTTTCCAGCTCACGGTGGTGAAATGCAGCATAGTGCCACCTGGAGCATCCAGCCACCCCAACCAGGAATACAGCATAGTGCCCCCAGGAACTCCCGGACACCCCCACAAGGAACCCACGGAGAAGCAGCAGCAGCACGCCGGGATTCAGGACGACATCAGCCTAAGTCAGCCCGGGGCACTCGCTCCTATGACCCAGAGCCCAACTGCCGTCGCCATAGCAGGAATCCTGCACTAACTTCCGGGCGAGCCTTCACCAACCAGCTGAGGGTGGAGCTGCCTATCCAGCTCCTGCCAGCATCCCAAAGGGGACGGCCTGTAGCCGCTCCCGCCTTCCTCAGGAGACGGCCTGAAGCTGCTCTGAAGGTGTCTTCCTTTTAGAGACGGCCTGTACCCGCTCACCATCGCTAAGGAATTGGCCAATAGCCGACCTGAGGATAATAAGATGACCTGTAGCCACTCCCGCCTTCGTCAGACGGCCTGTAGCCACTCAGAAGGTGATCTTCCGGAGACAGACTGTAGCCACTCCAAACCTCTCCTGCAGGAGACGGCATGTAGCTGCTCCCACCTTCGCCAGATGGTCTGTAGCTGCTCCAAAAGCATTCTCCCAGAGACGGCCTGTAGCCGCTCGCCCCTCGCTAAGGAGGCAGCCCATAGCTGCTCCGAAGGTGTTCCCCTTGAGACGGCCTGTAGCTGCTCCGAAGGTGTTCTCCTTGAGATGGCCTGTAGCCGCTCCAAAGGTCTTCCCCTTGTGACTGCCTGTAGCCGCTCTGGTGTACCCCTTGAGACGGCCTGTAGCCGCTCTGAAGGTGTTCCCCTTGAGATGGCCTGTAGCTGCTCTACACCCCTCCTGCAGGAGACGGCCTGTAGCCACTCACCCCGAGACGGCCTGTAGCTGCTCCTGCCTTTGTCATACAGTCTGTATCTGCTCCGAAGGTGTTCTTGAGATGGCCTGTAGCTGCTCTACACCCCTCCTGCAGGAGACAGCCTGTAGCCGCTCCCGTCTTCATCAGACGGGCTGTAGCCACTCCAAAGGTGTAGCTGGGACTGCTGGCAGACACACATCTTATCAGGCCACGGCCAGTAGCCGGCACTTGGCAGCCAGTAGCCGCGCCCCTAGGAAACCATGGCCAGTAGCCGGGCCCTACAGCAGGGGGTAGCTGAGAGCCACCCCGTCACCCAAGCTTGACGCCTGTTCCCCGACCCCCAGCACAGAGGGCGTAGAGGAGTATTGGAGAGGGCCCATAGTCTCCCCGGGCCTCCGCTCCCTACAACTGGCTCTGAAGGAGACCCACCTGACGGACCCTGATGCAGGCCGGTACCGCAACCCCCTCCTGTCGGCACCACCCAGCCCTGGGGACCGCAGTCCTCAGGATCTTCAGACCCTCCCCAGAACGCCCAGGCGGGAACTCCCTACACCTCGACAGTGGAAGACCTCTCCCTCCGTCAGGAGCCTGAATAACCGATTCAGGCAATTATTCAGCCCTAGCCCTGAGGGCCACACTCCTGTCCCTAGCCCCGAGAGTTCGGGCCACTTTGCCGCCAACAGCCCCGGATGAGAGCAGACGCCCCTGCGCGTGATCCTGTGTCCCCTGAGCACAGGGACTCCTGGTGGTGCCCAGCTCCATCAGTAGCGGAGCTGCAGCCGCACCCTTGGAGCCGGAAGAGTATAGTGACTGTGACCGTGCAATAATAGTGATCCAATAGTGACGAGGCGGAATAGTGAACTTACAGTGATAGACCAAAAGTCGGAAAGAGAGAGAGACACAGCGAAGGGCTATACAGTGATAAGACCAACACCAGTGCCGTGGAGTAAGTAACGATAATTGACCAAAAGTGACCCTATAGCAGAAAATAACAAAGTGAACATGCTACCATCAAACTCTGCCTCATAGTACTATAATCACAGATAAACCCCTGTCCCTTACACCCCCCCCTTGTGAGAAATAGCCCTAGCCTCTCCATGCACATAAAGACCCTGGACCCTACTAAAATAGAATATTCTACCTCAAACATTGTTTTAATATATTTTCCCGACAGTATCCTGCGAGATACTATTCACCCTACCTAGTTGTAAGAGTTAATGATCAGCCAGAATATCATGTCTGTTACATCTGCTGTTTCCCTTTGTCTGACTGAGTAATAGACGTGTAAGGTTATTGCCTGAGTTTTTGTGTCCTGCCTCTCTCCTCTATGTCTAAACCCCAGTCTCGAAAGAGGACCCCACTAGATGTTAGGTGCTTTAAGTACAGGAAGCCGAGCCTAAAACACAGAGCATTACACTAAGAATATTTTCCGTATTATCATCGTAAATATTTGCTGCTTGAGGGACCAGGTCTAGATTTTCCTCCGTGAATACTGATATGAAATAATTATTTAGCATGGAGCACATTTCTCTATCTTTACTGGTAATGTCATCTGATTCTGTTCTGAGTGGTCCTATCCTATCTTTATTTTTCGTACGGTACATTTAATAAAAACCCTTGATTTTTTTTTTTTATTCACTAGTAATATGCGCGACCCCGCCACCGTACCCCCCACCCTGCTATGGAGCTGCAGCCCTACCCCCACCCCAGGAGGACACCACGGTGGGCCAGGTAAATGTGACACTGGCCCAGAGCAAGATGGGCGCCGGGGTGCCCCGACCTTGTGTCCCTCTTCCCTGCAACCTGCCCAACCACGACGTTGCAGGAATGAGGCACTACTTCCTGGCAGGACCAGCACTTGCCAGGATCGGGGTGGGACCGCTTCAGAAACAGTCCCAGGCAGAGCTGTGGTAATGGCCACTGTATGTACTGGGGAGGGAACAGCCACTGTACATCCCTCAGCTGTTTCCCCCTGCAGCCCCGTGACAACAGCCACTGTGCGCGTCAGGCAAGGAACAGCCACTGTACATCCTTCTGCTGCAGCCACATCTGGAGCCTGCCTCGGTGTGGCAGCTATTGGACGCACACTGACAGGCAAAGACAGGAGGAGTGGAGGTGCGATGACAGCCACTGTACGTGTCGGTGAGGGAAATGCCACTGTACATCCTTTATCCACCTCCTCCTCCTCCTACGGGAGTAGCCCCGCGGTAACAGCCACTGTACGTACCGAGGAGGGAACGGTCACTGTACGTCCCTCAGCTACTTCCCGTTGGGCAGCCAGACCTGTGGCGACAGCCACCGTACGCGCCAGGGAGGAAATGGTCACTGTACATCACTCATCTGCCTCTTCCTCCTTCGGGGGCAGCCCCGCGACGACTGCCACTGTACGTGTCAGGGAAGAGATGGCCACTGTATGCCCTTCATCCACAGTCCCGAGGGTTCTCCCATAGGGGAAGTTCCCTTGCGCAGCCCATCCTATACCCCTCGTCTGTGTGGGATGCCCCTCTCTCCCTCCAAGAGTGGTTCCCCAAAGGTGCTGCCGTTCCAGGAGTGGTGGCGAGGTCCTGTCTCCAAAGGCAGGGTTTGTGCCCTACATCCTGCCCCTGGACGACGCCGGATCCTGACGGACGTGCCTCGGGCGAGGAGCCACAGCCAACCCTTGACGGCACCCCAACCTAAAGGAGACCACAGTCCCAGGTCTCCCATGGCCGACCCACGGACCCCAAGGAGGGTCAGAGCCCACTCACTGTCAGCCCTCCGCCAGGAGTAAGAAGTGGAGGGCCTGACTCCTGAAGTTGTTCGGTCCGTCTCTAGGGCCCCTTACCAGGTCAAGGCCTGAATAGAAGAGGGCCTCCCTGCACCTCAGACCAGACCCGCGCCTGGGAAGCGACACCTCAAGGGGCTGTCCCGTGCCTTCTACAGGAGGGCTCCCCAGAAGGGTTACCTTCCACTCCCAGGTGCCACCTCAGTTAAACCCAGGCCTCAGCAGCCCAGTGACGACACCCCCGTGTCCCAGTGTCGTGCTACAGACCTAATAGTGAAAGTGACTGAGTGATATAAAGCAGAGAGACAGAAACTCTACCTCTAAAAGTCTCTGTTCCAGTGTATCCACTGTACTGTGTCTATGTCTAAGCATCCCAGAACCAGAGAATATCCTAGAGTGTGACCAGAGAGACCAACCTACCATGCACAGTCCAAAGAGACCGGGTGTATAAACAGTGTCCCCACGGCTGTGTGATATTCTCTCGTGTATTGACTCAGGCGTAAACACTGTGCCCATGTGATATGTTATGCTAGTATTAATTAACCTGTCACTTTATCCCATCCATATTCAGTGTATCTTTGTATGTATGTTGAAAGGGAACTGAACTAAGACAATAGATGTGTTAAGGTATCCTGCCGAGTTTTTATGCCCTGTTCCTTTGTAGTTGTTCTACTTCCGGTCTAGAAAGATGACCACGCTCAGTCGCTGGTGTCTTTAGAACGAGAAGTCGGTCTAAAAACATCCAGCATAACACTGGTGGCAAGCAGTGGTTCTGGATCTGATTAGAACACGGAGGAACAAACAGGGAAACCTCGCACAATGGCAGCCAAACCACATATTCAATTGCCAAAGTTCAACCCCGAACAATATGATATCGATGTATACTTGGATATGGTAAAACCCTTATTAGAAATAGGGTATCATAACGACAGGGAAAAAATTGCCATCACACTGCCTCACCTGGGAAAAATTGTGGCAACCATCACCACAAAAATCTTCCACGAACTAAAATGGGACCAATTCACACATATCGTGAAACAGGCAGTTATGCCTTCATTGGGCAGAGTTGTCGCTCTCTCACAACTAGATGCCCTGACATACGATGGTAGCCTCGATGACACGTTCATCCAGGCACGGCGACTCGTCACTGCCACCTATCCCGAAGCCAGCACAGCCACTCGGGATCAACATATACTGTATTCAATTCCCTGCTGAGAATCCTCCCGAGCACAGTCAGGGAACACTTTACAATTTATGATCCATCGGGAGACATGGACCAAGACCTGCAGCTTATACGACACCTTGTCACCTCCCCCACACCTCAACCAATACATGCAGTCAGTAAGTTTCCCACAAACAAGGCAGTGCCACAAAAGCAATGGACGCCCCCACCACAACCCACTATGGAGCAATCACCTGCCATACCCAGGGCTCACCCTCTGAAGAGACGCCCTAACTCAAGAGAAAACTCCAACTTGGTATCCATAAACCCGTGGGAATTTACCACCTGCAGTCGCAGCTGCCCTCTGCATGACATACGCGAGCAGCTGAAAGCCGCACAATGCAGGGTGGCCCAACAATGGCGCTGGAAGGTGTCATCTTTGGACAACGATGCACCGGAAGACGATGCTCCACCCCTCTGTTATATAGACCCGGGGGAAGTGGAGCCCGATGAAGAGGACACTGTACAGTAGATGGATTTCTAGGTCCACTCCCGCACCTCCCCACAGTGGCGGGGGCCACTTCACATAAATACTGACCTCCAGTCTATGACAAAATGAGGCTGAACGGGGTCAAGACAAGACTACTGGTTGACATGGGGGTGGCCAGATCCTGCCTCTACTCACATATTTACTCCCGTCACAGCTCTGCCTTTGGCCCCCTTCTCCCCACCTCAGCCAACCTCATAGACGCGGGGGACGGCCCCCTGCCTATCCATGGTGTTATGGAACAGAGAAAGATAATGTACACTTTAAGTGAGAATACTAAAAATCACTACTGTCCCGTAAAGTTCCAGGTTCAAAACAAAAGAGTTAGGTAAAATTACAAGTTAAAATTTAATGCTCAAACTAACAACAAAACATTCAGGACTCATAAGGATAATGTAATGGCAAAAACTGGTTAAATATAAGGTTAACTGCAATAGCCTCTATTTACACGAAATTAGCAAGAGTAAATTTATCTAAGTCAGCCCTGATAAAATGAAAATACACTGGGTAATGCTCAGTTAATGCAAGATAAATTATTACAGATACAAAGTATTATTAATGATGACTGACTTCCAAACTTTACATTAATTACGAGAACCTCACTAGGCCTACAAATCAACACCCTATGCTATACAGTACAAGAACAAAATGCAATAACACTTATACTCAAATCACACAGCTGCTAGATGGTTGGAGACTTCCTGAGAAACTATCTATTGCCAGACGCCTCAATCCCGTTTGGGGTGGCCACAAACAAATCGCCTCCAAGTCGCCCTGTCCCCCGCCATTTCACTACCCTGCTCCCAACTCACACACCCCTCTCTCATATACCTCTCCACCCCATCCCTCCATCTCATCCTCGGTCTCCCCCTCCCTCTTCCACCCTCCACCTCGCTCACATACACTCTCTTCGTCAGTCTTTCACCCTCCATCCTCTCCACATGGCCAAACCACCTCAGTGTGTTCCTCACAACGCTTCCTATCACATCCACATCAACACCACAACGCTCCTTTATTGTGAGAAACTCACAATAATAATAACTGTACAGGGGAGGACAGAGATGTGAACAAAATGAGGAGTAGATCTAAGTGGCAATGATGGAGAGACTGAGCTCATTATATAGGGGCCAGCAGAGCTTGATACAACTTGCAAGAAGGACGCGCAAATAAAGCCATTGGGACAAAGAGCTGAAAATCCTGCTCTGAACAACAGAAAGGACGACTTAACCTACTATAACGGTAGAAGGGGGGGACTGAGGCAGAACACGCTCGTGATCAAACATGCAGCATACTGTGCGTTAAAATTACACAAAGGATGATGAAATCATAGGCTATGTAACACCTCCCCACAAAGAAAAAGAAATTTACAAAGGAAATTTCTTATTACTCTAAAACAATCTATCTAAAGTCTAGATAAGGAATCTGCAATAACATTTTCTTTCCCCTTGACATATTGTATGTCTAATGAATACTCCTGAAGAAGTAGACTCCATCTTGTCATTCTCTGATTTTTATCTTTAAACTTACTAAGGAATTTCAGTGGGTTATGATCGGTATAAATGACTATGGGGTCAAAACCAGAAAACAAATAAAATGAAAAATGCTGTAAACCCAAAATCAAGGCCAAAAGCTGTTTCTCAATAGTTGAGTAGTTCTTTTGAGGTGGAGTGAACTTCTTACTGTAATAAGATACAGGATGTTCAATACCCTGATCATCCTCTTGCAGCAAAACAGCACCAGCTCCTGTATCATTTGCATCAACAGCCATCTTAAAAGGCTTAGCAAAATTTGGAGTAGCGAGCACTGGCTGACTTAATAGGATAGCTTTAAGTTTGAAAGATGATTCACAGTTATCGGTCCATGCAAATTCAACTCCCATTTTCAGTAGGTCTGTAAGTGGTGATACAAGAATTGAAAAGTTAAGAACAAATCTCCTGTAATAACCTACCATTCCCAAAAATCTTTGTAGCTCATTCCTAGTTTTAGGTCTGGGAAGATCACTTATAACCTGAACCTTAGCTCCTGGTGGTGCAACATGTCCATCACCAATTACGTACCCAAGGTACTGAACTTTAGCTTGACCAAACTCACACTTTGATAAATTAGCTACAAGATTAGCCTGAACCAAACGCTCAAGAAATTTACTGACATGGCATAGGTGATCTTTCCAGTTGTCACTGAAGATTAATACATCATCAATATAAACAACACACCCTGCCAAACCCTCTGTTACAACATTCATGAGCTTCAAAATGTGGCTGGTGCATTCTTCATACCATATGGCATTACCGAACATGCAAAAGTCTTTCCTAGTGTTACAAAACATGAGATCTCCCTAGCACGTTCAGTCATAGGTACTTGCCAGTATCCCTTTAACAAATCAAACTTACTTATGTACCTAGCCTTTCCGATCTTGTCTATGCAATCTTCCAAGTGAGCGAGAGGGTAAGTGTCTGTTTTGGTTATCTGATTAACACGTCTGTAGTCGATGCAAAGCCGCTGTGACCCACCTGGCTTAGGGACCAGAGTGACAGGAGAACTCCACTCGCTCTGACAGGGCTCAATCATCTTGTGGTCCAACAGGTAGCCAAGCTCCTTCTGGATGAGAGGAACTTTCACTGGGTTCACACGGTAAGGAGGCAGTTTAATTGGCTTTGCGTCTCCAACATCGACATCATGCATCAACACAGTAGTTCTTCCTGGAGTGGCACGGAACACTTGCGGGTACTCCTGCAGTAATGCCGAAAACTCCTGCCTTTCCTCGGGAGGTAGATGAGAAAGCTTAGTCTGGAGATCATTCATGATATCAGGATTCTTCCCCAAACTATCACTCAGGCTCATGCTGCATGGGAGAGCTTCACTCGCAGACTCGGGTGGAACAGCTACAGTGCAGACTGGATTATTTTCGTCCCGCCTGTGATATAACTTTAGCATGTTGATGTGACATAGTTGCTTGTTCTTTCTACGATCTGATGTGGCGATGACATAGTTGACATCACTGAGTTTGTTCTCCACGAAATAAGGACCACTAAACTTGGCTTGAAGAGGTTGCCCATGCACCGGTAGCAGAATCAAAACCTGATCTCCTGGCTGAAAGTGGCGTAACCTGGACTTCTTATCATACCAAGTCTTCATCTTCCCCTGAGCAGCTCCTAAATTCTCTCTCGCCAGCTGTAAAGCAGTGGACAGCCGTTCTTTGAACTTCATCACATACTCCAGCAGGTTGACGTCATCTTCCTCCGACAGCCAGCATTCCTTGAGTAGCTTAAGGGGTCCTCTTACTTCATGGCCAAACAGTAGTTCAAAAGGTGAGAAGCCCAGTGATTCATTTGGAGATTCTCCTGCGGCAAACACAACGAATGGAAGACCTTTATCCCAGTCTTTCTGATGTTCCAAACAGTATTTCTTGAGCATCGATTTGAGTGTTTGATGATATCTCTCCAACGCTCCTTGGGTCTGGGGATGGTAAGCTGAAGACGTGATCTGGGTGATGCCCAACACTTTCAGAGACTGCTTGAAAACGTTTGAAATGAAATTACTTCCCCGGTCTGACTGTACCTCCTTGGGCAGACCAAACTTTGTGAAGAACCCTAGCATTTCCTTAACCACGTTCCTTGCTGAGATATTTCTAAGTGGAATGGCTTCAGGATAACAAGTAGCCATATGAATCAGGGTCAACACATAAGAAAATCCTGAAGAAGTCTTAGGAAGAGGGCCCACAATATCCACCAACACACGGGTGAAAGGCGCCTCAAAAGGAGGAATGGGAACTAGAGGTGCAACCTTTTCGGTCTGATTACACTTCCCCACAACTTGACAGGTGTGACAAGACTTACAATACCAGGAAACATCCTTGAAGATACCTGGCCAGTAGAAGTGTTTCAAAATGCGTGCCACAGTCTTCCTCACTCCAAGGTGTCCTGGCAAACTGGAATCATGAGCCACTCTAATGATATCATGCCTACAAACACGAGGGATGACAACTTGATGTACAACCTCCCATTCACAGTCGGCTGATGCTGTTGGGGGTCTCCACTTCCTCATAAGTACTCCTGACTTTACATAATAACAAGTAGAAGCACTGGCTGACTCTTCCTCACTGCAAGCAGAGTTAGCTAGACCTTTCAGCTCAGGGTCAGCAACCTGCAACTCAACCAACTCTTGACGAGACAAATTATCAACACTACGGGGTACTGCCTCATCTGGTGAGTGGTTCAAATTAACAAGAAAAGTGTCAGCTAGGATAACATCATCATCATCATTATCCTCTAAATCACCAGTAACTTTAGACTTAGCCCTAGTGACAGCACATGCAGGGAACACATCAGGGACACCACAATCCTGAGACGCAGCCACTGGCTCACTAGACAACTGAGGAGCTGGACACACTTGACTTCCACCAATATCATTTCCAAGTAAGAAAGTTACACCTGACATTGGGAGTGTCTCAACCAACCCAACCATAACGGAACCACTAACAAAACCAGACTCTAAATTCACTCTGCACAGAGAGACAGAGAAGTAATTATTCCCAACACCTTGTAAGATTACAGTTTCATCAGAGGAATTAACATTAGAGCCTAGAACACTGGTCAGCATAAGGGATTGGCAAGCACCTGTATCACGATATATTTTAACTGATTTCCTGTCATTACTGTCCAGAGGACTGACAAAACCATCAGACAGGAAATTAGCACATGAACTCTTGAGAGTGTCACCCACATTACTGCTCAAAAGAGGAGCTCCATCATGAGAATTTAATTTACCCTTCAAAGCAGGTTCAGTTAACTCAGTTAAAGAATTCTGGGAACTCTCAAGGGTGGACACTAGACCAATTGACTGAATATTTAAAGACTCCTTTTTGTTCACATCACGCTGTCTCCTGAAACATTTCTCCGTAGTATGACCAAGCTTACCACAATAAGTACATTTACTTTTCTGAAATCTAGAGGTGGAGCTGGTATTTACTTCCTGAGAAATATCATCTTTATTCTCTTTCCTGTTACCTGTACTCTGAGTAGAGGCAACGTACTTACTCTCAGCTTTCCCTTTTTCTTTAGAATATCTCTTGTGAGTGAGAACATATTCATCAGCTAAAACTGCAGCATCAGACAAATTATCTATTCTTCTCTCATCAAGATATAGGCTTACATCTTTATAAATACACCTCTTGAAGTCCTCCGGCAAAATCATCTGCTGAAATTTACCAATATCAGAATCCACATTCTTAGAATTTAACCACTGCTCTAACAAATCTTCTTTGATTTTTGCATACTCAACATGGGATTGCTTATCTTGCTTGTAAGTTGTCCTAAATTTTACTCTATAAGCTTCAGGAAGAAGCTCATAGGCCTTAAGAATCAAGCTCTTAACTACATCATAATTATCACATTGATCCTGAGGCAAAGATGCATAAGTTACTTGAGCTTTACCGGTGAGAGCAGTTTGAAGGAGTACTGGCCAATACTTTTTGGGCCAATTAAAACCTGTAGCTACCCTCTCAAACAACTGAAAATACTTTGTTATATCAGATTCATTAAAAGGGGGGACAAATTTTTTAGCCACATCAAAATCATCAGAGCTAGATGATGCAGTTCCACCTTGTTTCATGCGATACTCATGGTCTGCCTGAATCCTGGCAATTTCAACTTGTGCCTGAGCCTGTATCTGTGCCTCCTTAACGCGAGCCTCCTGCATGGCTAGCTGTAACTTAGCTAATTCAATCTGCGTTTGCTCATTTGGAGGAGTTACATTAAACAAGCTTTCATTAATCATGTCAACAATTTGATCTTTAGAATGATGAGAGCGAACAGCAATTCCCAATTGTTGAGCAACAAGCTTTAGTTCATTCTTTGTTCTGTTTTCTACATCATACACTGTTTGCACATTTGACAAAAAATCTTTGGCTTCATCAAGTGTAGTAATAGTAGACATCATGAATAAGTAAGTCACAAAATATCGAGCAATATCCTTATGATAATATCCTGAATATCCTGATATGAGGTCGCCAAATTTATGTTACGGAACAGAGAAAGATAATGTACACTTTAAGTGAGAATACTAAAAATCACTACTGTCCCGTAAAGTTCCAGGTTCAAAACAAAAGAGTTAGGTAAAATTACAAGTTAAAGTTTAATGCTCAAACTAACAACAAAACATTCAGGACTCATAAGGATAATGTAATGGCAAAAACTGGTTAAATATAAGGTTAACTACAATAGCCTCTATTTACACGAAATTAGCAAGAGTAAATTTATCTAAGTCAGCCCTGATAAAATGAAAATACACTGGGTAATGCTCAGTTAATGCAAGATAAATTATTACAGATACAAAGTATTATTAATGATGACTGACTTCCAAACTTTACATTAATTACGAGAACCTCACTAGGCCTACAAATCAACACCCTATGGTATACAGTACAAGAACAAAATGCAATAACACTTATTCTCAAATCACACAGCTGCTAGATGGTTGGAGACTTCCTGAGAAACTCACAATAATAATAACTGTACAGGGGAGGACAGAGATGTGAACAAAATGAGGAGTAGATCTAAGTGGCAATGATGGAGAGACTGAGCTCATTATATAGGGGCCAGCAGAGCTTGATACAACTTGTAAGAAGGACGCGCAAATGAAGCCATGGGGACAAAGAGCTGAAAATCCTTCTCTGAACAACAGAAAGGACGACTTACTCTACTATAACGGTAGAAGGGGAGGACTGAGGCAGAACACGATCGTGATCAAACATGCAGCATACTGTGCGTTAAAATTACATAAAGGATGATGAAATCATAGGCTATGTAACAATGGGGAAACCCGGGACCTGCAGACCGAAACTCACCAACAAGTCACCCATTGATTGTCTTCGATTCTACCTGCTGTGCATACGACGGCTGCCTGGGGCTGGACCTCCTACACAAGCTTCAAGCCAACATCGACTGTCACAAGCGCCGCCTCCACTTTCGTCCAGCCCCCCCCATTGACCACCCACGCAGCACGTGCACACGTTGTCACGAATCAGTTCGCGACATTTCCGTTTTGTGAGAAGCCACGAACTATTAGTGGAAAACTCACTGTGTATCGCTCAGTTAACCGTTTCTCTCTCCCTTTCGGAGTATACTTTTCAAAACATTCGTCACTTTCAAAAGTGACCGATTTAATGCACGTCACTAAGTGCGCTACTGAGCGATACAACTGTTTCTTTATCGTTCGCCTCTGCTTCCCTCAACCGTTAGCCACGCCTTGCGTCCTGCCCATACAATGTATTTGAATTCAGTCTTGTATTAACTTAAAATCCGTTGTGCCAGGAGTTAATGCATCAGCAAGAACCTGATGTTGTTATTATTAGTATTAATTATTTATTGTCAGGGGTGATGTAACTTTCTCCAGAGGCTAACAGTACAGTAATTCAGCAATTGTGAGTAATTAGTCTCTGCTGTGTACTGTTGAGAAAGTTTATAAATTCTCGTTCTCAGAGAATCGTGCTAAGCCAGCGTAAAGTAATCGTTGCTTGATGTAGCAAGACAATCATTGTCTCTGCTCTTCAATATTATTGAATATTATTATCAATTTAAATCATATTTAACCATTTATTTTCAAAAAACACAGTGATATTATAAAAACCCCGTGACACACGTACACCCCCCCCCTTCCTCAACACCCTCAACCACTCTTCACGTATATTCCCCCTCCACCCTCACCCCTCCTGTCACCCACCACTGCATCTTCCCACTCTCATTCTTCTTCTGTCTCTCCTACCTCCCCTCCCCCTCCAACTTTTCCTGCCACCATTGCTTCTGCCGTTACCATTTCCCTCCACCATGAGGCTTGGTTACAATTAGACAGATCCAGTGGTACCTCCGTACTATTTTCACCCAGCTTACCATCCGGGCCCCTTTCATCATGTTTACTATCTCCAACATTCCTCCCCCCTCACGTCCAAGCCGTGCGAATTGCCAACCTTGCCACAACACCACTCACCCTCCTGCGAGGGTTAATGGTGGGCGACGTGGAGGAAGCCGATCCTTGTGAGACACTCTCCCCCTCTCCCACCACTACCTACTCTACCCGACCACCTCTCCACCCACCATGCAAACACCCTCCAACAACTCCTCCTGGACATCCAAGACCTTTTCTCATCTGGCCCAGCAGACATTGGGCACTCCACCTACCTCAATCACGAAATCCACACCATATCCACCAACCCTCACGACATAGGAACCCTAAGTAGTGGGCAGAGGAAGACCTGCAGGTCCAGGACATGCTCAATGTTGGCATTATTTCCCACTCCACCAGCCTCTGGTCCTCCCTCATCGTACTTGTTAGAAAAAAGGATGGCACCATGCGGTTTAGTGTTGACTACTGTGAACTCGATGATGTCATCACCAAGGACGCCACTTCCCTACCCAGAATAGATGATTCCCTCGACTCCCTGCACACTGCACAGCTCTTCATGGCTTTGCACCCTCGAGCTACAGTTGGGGTACGGGCAAGTCCTTGTTCACCCAGAGGACAAACAAAAAACTGCCTTCTCCACCAGCAATGGCAAACATTATGAATTCAGCGTCATCCCCTTCGGACTTTGGAATGCCCCAGCCATGTTCTCCCATCTAATGGAGTCAGTCCTGAGCGGCCTGACCTGGGAGATCTGCCTGGCGTATCTAGACGATTTCATCGTGTTCAGCCAAACCTGGGCCGACCACCTCCGCCACCTCAAACAGATATTTACGCGAATTTGCCAGGCCGGACTTAAACTCAAACCTTCAAAGTGCATCCTAGCCGAAAGATCCATCTCCTTCCTGGGACACGTGATCAGAGCCGAGGGCATCCCTCCCGATCCCGACAAATTGAGTGCCATCGCTGACCTCCCTTTACCTAAGGACGTCCACGAAATGCGCACTTTCCTTGGACTCACCTCCTACCACCGGCGATCTGTCAAAGGCTTCCCCAACATTGCCAAATCCTTGCACGATCTCACAAGGAAAGGCGAGTCTTTCATCTGGACAGATACACGAATTGCAGCCTTTAACACCCTCAAAAACAAACTCATCTCAGCTATGATTGTCGCTTTCCCCGACTAAAACCTATCCTTCCGTCTGTACACCGATGTTTCCCTGATTGCCATTGGTGAAGTACTCGCCCAGGTGCAGGACGGATGGGAACACATCATCGCCTGCACCAGCTGCAGCCTTAACCTGGCAGAGAGAAATTACGCTGCTACCAAACGTGAGTGCCTCGGCATTATTTGGGCCTTAGATTACTTCTGATCCTATATTTCAGGCACCCATGTAGGCATCATCACTAACCATCAATCTCTGCAGTGGCTGCGACAGTCCAACACCACCAGTGCTCAACTAATTCTATGGAAAGAAGTGCCTGAAGGGTTTGATTTTGAAATTTCCTACCGACCCGGGAAGCTGCACACAAGCCGACGCCCTGTCCCTCCTACCCATCAACTCGATCCGCACCAACACAGACCTCATCCAAATGTGGCAGGCCAAGCAACGTCCCCCCCTGGATACCGCCACACACCTTCGCCAAATTATACCAACACGGCAAACACCTGTTTAACCAAGACGGCCACATTCTCCTAGACCCCAGCCCTGCACATAATGCCATGCTTCACCTCCACGCAGACAGTGGCATCCACCTAGGCACAGAAAAATTACTACAAGTTTTCAACAAACATTTATTGGACGCCCAACCCTCCACCATCGCCAAAAACTTCATCCAAACGTGCCAAGCCTGCTGCTTGGGTAAAGACATCACGCGCACAGCTGGACCTGTGGGAAAAATCACCGCACGCAAACCGTGGCAATTACTGTCAGTCGACGTAGTCAGACTCCTAACACCCAAAGCAGGCTACAAACACATCATTACTTTCGTTGATGTATATTCCAAACTCCTCATTGCCTGCCCCTCAAAAGAACATAATGCAGTGATAGTAGCTGATTCATTGGTCCGCCAAGTCTTCCCTTATTTTTGGATCCCCCAGACCCTACATTCTGATAATGCACCGGAATTCACCGGAAAAGTCAGGGGTGAATTAACCAATCCATTCGGCTACCAAATATCACATTTCTTCCCATACTGACCCCAGGGAAATAGCGTCTGCAAGAGAAGTCATCGCTCTCTCCTTAACCAGGTATGGGACCGGATTATACAAACAGGCAATGACAGGTATGGGACCGGATTATACAAACAGGCAATGACAGGTATGGGACCGGATTATACAAACAGGCAATGACAGGTACGGGACCGGATTATACAAACAGGCAATGACGACTGGGCAGCCCATGTGAAAATTGTTCAGTGGGGCCTGAACACATGCCCTAGAGATGATGGAATCACCCCCCATGAGCGAATCTTCGGGGAAACTCCGCTCCTTCTGCCCCTCCGCAACACCTTCAACCCCCTCCCCTGCCCTCCACCACTGACCCACTCCACCATCTCAAGTGGCACCTCCACCACCTTCAACAACAAGATTTACAGCCAGACACAATCACCTCCAACCCCTACAAATCAGGAGACTCTGTCGTCGTGTCACGCTTACCTACCTCTGACAAAATATCTTCCTGATTCGAAGGCCCTGTCACCATCATCAAAGTCCCCAACCCTTACCAAGTTATCATTCAGCATCATGGGCATACTCGCACGTTCCGTAACCGCCATGAGCGCCCCTTCCAACCCACTGACAATAACACCCCGCCAAACTGAGCGCCATACACCTCCCGCCATGCAGCGCTACCCTCCACTCTTTCCAAGAATCAACCCACTGATTCATACTCCTACTCCTTCTCACCCTCCCCCTCCACCTCACCTGCCACAACCCCCTCTCCCACTGCACCCTTACATGACCCACCATCGACATCCTCTGATTCAGGTACATCACCAATCTCCCCCCCTAGCACACCCCATACAGATGCCCCGCCATCACCTCCTCCAACCAACAACCTCCAACCACCGACCCATATCCCTAGCAACACACCAACAACACATCACTCCAGGCCAAATCCCGCCATGACCACCACGGAAACAACCACCCGCACCTCACCGCCATGACACCTTCCCCCACCCACCCTCACTCCCCCCGTCACCACCCCCTGCACCACCCCACCCGCAAACTCCCCACATGCATCACCACCACCCACCACCTGCACCGCCCAAGTACATACACCTTCCCACCCTTTACCCACCGATCACGCTCACTACACACGCCATCCATCACCACCGCCCACAACCGGCCACACTCAAAACAGGACGCCCCCACCACCTCGGGCCTCCACAGCTTCACCTCCCACGCCCGTCCTCATTACCACCACCACCAGATCGGGACGCCTCTCAAGCCCACCGACCAGGTACACTCCTACACCCACTCCTACCTCACCAACATCACCACACACACCCCCACACGTGACACCCCCCATACTAGCCCCATCACATTCGCCCTACACCAGGCAAGGTGGAAATTTCCACCGACCCAAGTCCCCAGGGGAAGCCGCCACTCCTACCCTAACCTCCTCCATATAAGGGCGAGGACCTCACCCCTAGCCAGCATACAGCCACCAGCCCTTCACCAAGCACCACCACCAAAGATGAGGAACCAAAGAACTGTATGGCATCCCCCACACCGACTGGGACTGAGAGTACATGGGACGCACCAGCTCCTCCGCAATCTCCTCCACACTCAACATACAGTACTTCCACACTCCACATCACATTCAACCCCCACCAGGAGCCAAACCACGTAACCCAACACTGCACCGCCCTCCTCCAGCACATCACACCTGCACACCAGACCTCCACCACAACTATGTACCACCTCCATTAACGGGGCCATGACTTCTTTATCACAGACTGTGGTAATATGCGTGCCCCCGCCACCGTACCCCCTACCCTGCTACGGAGCCGCAGCCCTACTCCCACCCCAGGAGGACACCACAGCAGGCCAGGTAAATGCGACACTAGCCCAGAGCAAGACGGGTGCCGGGGCACCCCGACCTTGTGTCCCTCTTCCCCGCAACCTGCCCAACCACAACGTTGCAGGAATGCAGAACTACTTACCGGCCGGACCAGCACTCGCCAGGATCGGGATGGGACTGCTCCAGAAACAGTCCCAGGCAGTGCTGCGGTAACACCCACTGTACGTACCGGGGAGGGAACGGCCACTGTACATCCCTCAGCTGTTTCCCCTTGTAGCCCCGTGACGATGGCTACTGTACACGCTGGGGAAGGAACGGCCACTGTACATCCTTCTGCTGCAGCCACATCTGGAGCCCACCTCAGTGTGGCAGCCATTGCACGCACACCAACAGGCAAAGGCAGGAGGAGTGGAGCGCGACAACGGTCACTGTACGCATAGGGGAGGGAACGACCACTGTACATTCCTCATCCACCTCTTCCTCCTACGGGAGTAGCCCCGCAGTAACGGCCACTGTACGTACCAGGGAGGGAACGGCCACTGTACGTCCCTCAGCTACTTCCCGTTGGGCAGGCAGACCCGTGGCGACAGCCACTGTATGCACCGGGGAGAGAACGGCCACTGTACATCACTCATCTGCCTTTTCCTCCTTCGGGGGCAGCCCTGTGGTGATGGCCACTGTATGCGTTGGGGAAGGGACGGCCACTGTACGCCCTTCATCCACAGTCCCGGGGTTCTCCCGGAGGGGAAGGTCCCTTGTGCGGCCCACTCTATACCCCTCAGCTGCGAGGGATGCCCCTCTCTCTCTCCCTCCAGGTGTGGCTCCCCGGAGGTGCTGCTGGTCCAGGAGTGGTGGTGAAGTTCTGTCTCCAAAGGCGGGGTTCGCACCCTAAGTCCTGCCCCTGGACAACGCCAGATCCTGACTGACACCCCGTGGGTGAGGTGCCGCAGCCAACCCCTGATGGCGCCCCAACCTAGGCCTCCCAAGGCCAGACCGCTCTGACCCCACTCACCGTCAGCCCTCCACCAGGAGTAAGAAGTGGCGGGCCCAACTCCTGACACTGTTCGGCCCCAGTCCCAAGGGCCCCTTACCAGGCTGAGGCCCGAATAGAAGAAGGTCTCCCTGCACCCCAGACCAGACCAAGCCCGAGAAGCGATGCCCCCGGGGACTGTCCTGTGCCTCCTACAGGAGGGCTCCCCAGAAGGGCTCCCTCCCACTCCTGGGCGCCAGCTCAGTTAAACCCAGGTCTCAGCAGTAAGTGATGACACCCCCAGATCCCAGTGTCGTGCTACAGAGCTAACAGTGAAAGTGACTGCAAGTGATAAAAGGCAGAGTGATGCCTGGAACCACTATCTGACTCTCTTCTTCTTCATTTCTCCAACATTCGTGGCCTTTCCTCTAACTTTCGTTCTGTTGAGCACCAGCTCTCCTTCTCTAAACCTCACCTTCTTTTCCAAACTGAGATTCAGCTGTCTAAGGCAACTGACAGCAAACCCTTTTCTGTATCCTCCTACTTTCTCTATACTCATTTCAAAGCCAAAGGTGGCTGTTCTGTATATATACGCAACAACTTATCTTGCTCTCGTGTTCCTGAACTCGATTCTTCTGAATTCTCTACACTCTGGCTTCGGCTTTCCTGTCATTATCTGACTAAATATATCTGTCCTCTTTACTTATCTCCTAATTCTACTGACTATCAAAAATTCTTTGACTATCTTACTTCTACGATAGAACACATTCTATCCATTTCTCCTTTCTCTGAAATCTCCATTCTTGGAGATTTCAATGTTCACCACCACCTTTGGCTCTCCTCTCCTTTCACTGATCCACCTGGTGAACAAGCCTACACCTTTTCTATCCTTAATGACCTAGAGCAGATTGTACAGCACCCTACCCGTATCCCTAACCGTCTATGAGAGAGCTCCAACATACTTGATCTCTTCCTTACAACTAATCCTTCTGCTTACACTGTTAATCTTTTCTCTCTGTTGGGCTCCTCCGATCACAACCTTATCACCTTAACCTGTCCTATCGCTCTGGTACGGCCTGCGGACCCTCCAAAAAAACGTCGTCTCTGGCACTTTGGAGATGCGGACTGGGAGGCCCTCAGGCAGTACTTCTTTGATTTTCCTTGGAATGATTATTGCTTCCATGGCCGGGAGCCATCTGGGTGTGCCTTGCACATTACGGAGGTTATTCTCTCGGGCATGGAAGTATACATTTCATTCTCATATCGTTTGACTAATGCACGAAAGCCTTGGTTTAATCACGCGTGTTCTAATGCTGTCCGGAACAAGGAGAGGGCCTATAAAAGGTACCAGAGCCAACCCACCCCTGAATCACATCTTTTATACATTTCTGCCCGGAATCGTTCTGAGTCCGTTCTTCGGTCTGGTAAAAATAATTTCATCCGTACAAAATGCTCTCAACTCTCTAACTCGAACTCTTCTCGCTCCTTCTGGCACCTTGCCAAAAACCTTTCTAACAACTTTACCTGATCATCCTTCCCTCCTCTCTTCTACTCTGATGACTCTGTAGCTATTTTTTCTACTGATAAAGCAGATCTCTTTGCCCAGACTTTCTCCTCCAATTCCACCTTAGACTATTCCGGTGTTGTTCCTCCATCACTTCCCCCCTCTGACATCCTCATGGCTAACATTAAAATTTCTTCAGCTGATGTATTTTCTGCCATTGCTGGCCTCAGTACTAATAAGGCATATGGGTCTGATGGAGTCCCTCCCGTTGTTCTCAAGAACTGTGCTTCTGTGCTTACACCTTGCCTAGGCAAATTCTTTCGCCTTTGTCTGTCAACTTGTACCTTTCCTTCTTGCTGGAAGTTTGCTCTCATTCAGCCGGTCCCAAAGAAGGGTGACCATTCCCAACCCTCTAATTATCGTCAAATTGCTTTGAGATTCTGTATCTCGAAAGATCTTGAGTCTATTCTTAATAGAAATATTTTAAAGCATCTTTCCTATCACAACCTTATTTCTGATCGTCAGTACGGGTTCCGTCAGGGACGCTCCACAGGCGATCTTCTCACCTACCTTTCAGACTCCTGGTCATCCTCCTTTCGGGACTTTGGCGAAAGCTTTGCCATTGCACTTGACATCTCAAAGGCTTTCGATCGAGTCTGGCATAAATCTTTAATTTCCAAACTGCCCTCTTACTGTTTCTATCCTTCTACCTGTGCCTTCATCTCCAGCTTTCTTCCTGGTCGTTCTATAGCAGTTGTTGTAGACGGCTATCGTTCTTCTCCTAGATCTATTAACAGTGGTGTTCCTCAGGGTTCTGTCCTATCACCAACTCTCTTCCTTTTATTCATCAATGACCTTCTAAGCTGTACATCTAACCCTATCCACTCATACGCTGATGACTCCACCCTTCACCTTTCCATTCGATTCCCACAACGTCCATCTCAACAGTTACTTCAACAGGCAAGGGATGAGGCTATGGCACACCTAATGTCTGACTTGGCACCTATCTCTGACTGGGGTAAAAATAATCTGGTTGTTTTTAATGCATCAAAGACTCAGTTTTTGCACCTATCAACCCGACAAAATCTTCCACAGGTATGCCCACTTATGTCTAATAATACTCAACTTAATCCTGCATCATCCTTGAACATGCTTGGGGTTTCATTTGCTCGGGACTTGTCTTGGAAAGATCATATTACATCTCTTGTAAAATCTGCTTCCAAGCGATTGGGTGTGCTAAGCCGACTCCGTTCCTTCTTTGCCCCTGCACAATTGTTGACTCTATACAGGGGTTTTATCTGCCCCTGTGTGGAGTACAACTCTCATGTGTGGGGAGGCTCCCCACATACAGCTCTTCTCAATAGGGTGGAGTCAAAGGCTTTTCGTCTCATTAACTCTCCGCCTCTTACTGACTCCCTTCAACCTCTGTCTCTTCGCCGCACTGTTGCATCTTTATCTCTTTTCTATCGCTACTTCAATGGTCACTGTTCCTCTGAACTGTCTGCATGCATTCCTCCACTTCTACGACGGGCGCGTAGCATCCGTCTAGCATGAAACTCTCACCCATTTTCTCTCCAACTCTCTACTGCAAGAGTTAACCGTTACTCTTAGTCCTTCATTTATGCAACAGGTCAACTCTGGAAATGTCTCCCTCTGTCTGTATTTCCTGTTTCCTATGATCTCCAGTCTTTCAAACGCAGTGTGTCAAGGCATCTCGAAATGAATGGATCTTGAATTTGGCTCTCTGTTGTATTTTGTTTTTCTCTTGGAAGGAACGGTTTTGCGGGCTCATTGCCTTTGGTTCCTTCTTCCCCACATAAAAAAAAAAAAAAAGAGACAGAAACTTTACCTCTAAAAGTACTGTTCCAGTGTATCCATAGTACTGTGTCTAAGCATCCCAGAATCAGAGAATATCCTAGAGTGTGACCAGAGAGACCAACCTACTACGTACAGTCCAAAGAGACCGGGTGTATAAACAGTGTCCCCACGGCTGTGTGATATTCTCTCGTGTATTGACTCAACCGTAAACACCGTGCCCATGTGATATGTTATGTATGTTATGCTAATATGAATTAACCTGTCACTTTATCACATCCATATTCAGTGTATCTTTGTATGTATATTGAAAGGGAATTGAACTAAGACAACAGATGTGTTAAGGTATCCTGCCGAGTTTTTATGCCCTGCTCCTTTGTAGGTGTTCTACTTCCGGTCTAGAAAGAGGACCCCGCTCAGTTGCTGGTGTCTTTAGAACAAGGAGTCGGTCTAAAAACATCCATCAAAACAACTAGCAACCTTAATTTTATTACGTCTCTTTGCTTTCCGTATTTCTCTCTTTACTTCTCTATTTAAAATCGCGTGTCGGTTAAGTAAGTGTTCCTCTCCACGTTTTATAGTTCTATATATTCCTTTCTTTTGGCCTACGAGAGATTTTAATCCGTTGTTTAACCATCTTGGTTCTAAATTATTCGTTCTAAACGGTTTTGAAGGGATGTATCTATCTTGGCCTCCGTGTGTTATATTTACTAGTTATATTTCTCACTGGCCAAACGTCTGCTTGGTACTGCACCTGAGTCAATCCTCATCACGAAAGCTTCACTCTCACTCGGAACCAGATCCTCCCTAGAGACATGGGGCTCATTCCCACCTGTTTCCTGCCCCACACCTATGACCTGGGGTTCCCCAGCGCCCCGGGCACTCCATAAAATAGCTATTCTCCCTATGGAATACCATTCTAAAATAAGTTCTAATCCATCAAAATTTCCTAGACGAAAATTAGGAACGGCGGAGGGATTTTCAGTGGAACAGACATCCCAAATAAATTTGAACTTAATTTGTTCATGATCGCTGTTATGCGGGGTGTTTTTAGTCCGACCTCTCGTTCTAAAAACGCCCGCGACTGAGCGGAGTCCTCTTTCTGGACCGGAAATAAAGCACCAACAAAGGAACAGGGCATAAAAACTCGGCAGTACACCTTAACACATCTAATGCACTAATTCAATACACCTTACAATATAAAAACAAAGAGACACTGGATATGGTATGAGCAACCTACCCGTATCCCTGACCGCCTTGGAGAGAGCTCCAACATACTTGACCTCTTCCTCACAACTAATCCTTCTGCTTACTCTGTTAATCTTTTCTCTCCGTTGGGCTCCTCCGATCACAACTTTATTACCTTAACCTGTCCTATCACTCCGGTATGGCCTGTGGACCCTCCAGGGAAACGTCGTCAGTGGCATTTTGGAGCCGCGGACTGGGAGGCCCTCAGGCAGTACTTCTTTGATTTTCCCTGGAATGATTATTGCTTCCATGGCCGGGAGCCATCTGAGTGTGCCTTGCGCATTACGGAGGTTATTCTCTCGGGCATGGAAGTATACATTCCTTTCTCATATCCTCTGACTAACGCAAGAAAGCCTTCGTTTAATCACGCTTGTTCTAATGCTGTTCGCAACAAGGAGAGGGCCTACAAAAGGTACCGTAGCCTACCCACCCATGAATCACATCATCTTTACGTTTCTGCCCGGAATCGTGCTAAGTCTGTTCTTCGCTCTACCAAAATTAATTTCATCCATACTAAATGCTCTCAACTCTCCAACTCGAATTCTTCCCGCTCCTTCTGGCACCTTGGAAAAAATCTTTCTAACAACTTTACCTCATCATCCTTCCCTCCTCTTTTCTACTCTGATGTTTCTGGAGCTATTTCTTCTACTGATAAAGCAGATCTCTTCGCATAGACTTTCTCCTCCAATTCCACCTTAGACGATTCCGGTGCTGTTCCTCCATCACTTCCCCCCTCTGACTTCCTCATGGCTGACATTAAAATTTCTTCAGTTGATTTATTTTCTGCCATCACTGGCCACAGTACTAACAAGGAATATGGGCCTGATGGGGTCCCTCCTGTTGTTCTCAAGAACTGTGCTTCTGTGCTTACACCCTGCCTAGGCAAACTCTTTCGCCTTTGTCTGTCAACTTGTACCTTTCCTTCTTGCTGGAAGTTTGCTCTCATTCAGCCAGTCCCAAAGAAGGGTTACCACTCCCAACCCTCCAACTATCGTCCAATTGCTTTAACGTCCTGTATTTCAAAAGTTTTCGAGTCAATTCTCAATAGAAAAATTTTAAGGCATCTTTCCTATCACAACCTTGTTTCCGATCGTCAGTACGGGTTCCGTCAGGGACGCTCCACTGGCGATCTTCTCACCTACCTTTCAGACTCCTGGTCATCCTCCTTTCGGGACTTTGGCGAAAGCTTTACCATTGCACTTGACATCTCAAAGGCTTTCGATCGAGTCTGGCATAAATCTTTAATTTCCAAACTGCCCTCCTACGGTTTCTATCCTTCTATCTGTGCCTTCATCGCTAGCTTCCTTTCTGGTCGTTCTATAGCTGCTGTTGTAGACGGCCATCGTTCTTCTCCTAGATCTATCAACAGTGGTGTTCCTCAGGGCTCTGTCCTATCACCAACTCTCTTCCTTTTATTCATCAATGATCTTCTAAGCTGTGCATCTAACCCTATCCATTCATACGCTGATGACTCCATCCTTCACCTTTCCATTCGGTTCCCGCAAGGCCCATCTCAACCGTTACTTCAACAATCAAGGGATGAAGCTATGGCACACCTAATGTCTGACTTGGCTCGTATCTCTGACTGGGGTAAAAATAATCTGGTTGTTTTTAATGCATCAAAGACTCAGTTTTTGCACCTATCAACCCTACAAAATCTTCCACAGGTATACCCACTTATGTTTAATAATAATCAACTTAATCCTGCATCATCCTTGAACATGCTTGGGGTTTCATTTGCTCGGGACTTGTCTTGGAAAGATCATATTACATCTCTTGTAAAATCTGCTTCCAAGCGATTGGGTGTGCTAAGCCGACTCCGTTCCTTCTTTGCCCCTGCACAATTGTTGACTCTATACAGGGGTTTTATCTGCCCCTGTGTGGAGTACAACTCTCATGTGTGGGGAGGCTCCCCACATACAGCTCTTCTCAATAGGGTGGAGTCAAAGGCTTTTCGTCTCATTAACTCTCCGCCTCTTACTGACTCCCTTCAACCTCTGTCTCTTCGCCGCACTGTTGCATCTTTATCTCTTTTCTATCGCTACTTCAATGGTCACTGAACTGTCTGCTTGCATTCCTCCACTTCTACGACGGGCGCGTAGCATCCGTCTAGCATGAAACTCTCACCCATTTTCTGTCCAACTCTCTAATGCAAGAGTTAACCGTTACTCTTAGTCCTTCATTTATGCAACAGGTCAACTCTGGAAATGTCTCCCTCTGTCTGTATTTCCTGTTTCCTATGATCTCCAGTCTTTCAAACGCAGTGTGTCAAGGCATCTCGAAATGAATGGATCTTGAGTTTGGCTCTCTGATGTATTTTGTTTTTCTCTTGGAAGGAACAGTTTTGCGGGCTCATTGCCTTTGGTTCCTTCTTCCCCACATAAAAAAAAAAAAAAAAAAAAGAGACAGAAACTCTACCTCTAAAAGTACTGTTCCAGTGTATCCATAGTACTGTGTCTAAGCATCCCAAAATCAGAGAATATTCTAGAGTGTGACCAGAGAGACCAACCTACTACGTACAGTCCAAAGAGACCGGGTGTATAAACAGTGTCCCCACGGCTGTGTGATATTCTCTCGTGTATTGACTCAGGCGTAAACACTGTGCCCATGTGATATGTTATGTATGTTATGCTAATATGAATTAACCTGTCGCTTTATCACATCCATATTCAGTGTATCTTTGTATGTATATTGAAAGGGAATTGAACTAAGACAACAGATGTGTTAAGGTATCCTGCCGAGTTTTTATGCCCTGCTCCTTTGTAGGTGTTCTACTTCCGGTCTAGAAAGAGGACCCCGCTCAGTTGCTGGTGTCTTTAGAACAAGAAGTCGGTCTAAAAACATCCATCAAAACAACTAGCAACCTTAATTTTATTACGTCTCTTTGCTTTCCGTATTTCTCTCTTTACTTCTCTATTTAAAATCGCGTGTCGGTTAAGTAAGTGTTCCTCTCCACGTTTTATAGTTCTATATATTCCTTTCTTTTGGCCTACGAGAGATTTTAATCCGTTGTTTAACCATCTTGGTTCTAAATTATTCGTTCTAAACGGTTTTGAAGGGATGTATCTATCTTGGCCTCCGTGTGTTATATTTACTAGTTATATTTCTCACTGGCCAAACGTCTGCTTGGTACTGCACCTGAGTCAATCCTCATCACGAAAGCTTCACTCTCACTTGGAACCAGATCCTCCCTAGAGACATGGGGCTCATTCCCACCTGTTTCCTGCCCCACACCTATGACCTGGGGTTCCCCAGCGCCCCGGGCACTCCCTAAAATAGCTATTCTCCCTATGGAATACCATTCTAAAATAAGTTCTAATCCATCAAAATTTCCTAGACGAAAATTAGGAACGGCGGAGGGATTTTCAGTGGAACAGACATCCCAAATAAATTTCAACTTAATTTCTTCATGATCGCTGTTATGCGGGGTGTTTTTAGTCCGACCTCTCGTTCTAAAAACGCCCGCGACTGAGCGGGGTCCTCTTTCTGGACCGGAAATAAAGCACCAACAAAGGAACAGGGCATAAAAACTCGGCAGTACACCTTAACACATCTAATGCACTAATTCAATACACCTTACAATATAAAAACAAAGAGACACTGGATATGGTATGAACAACCTACCCGTATCCCTGACCGCCTTGGAGAGAGCTCCAACATACTTGACCTCATCCTCACAACTAATCCTTCTGCTTACTCTGTTAATCTTTTCTCACCGTTGGGCTCCTCCGATCACAACCTTATTACCTTAACCTGTCCTATCACTCCGGTACGGCCTGTGGACCCTCCAGGGAAACGTCGTCAGTGGCATTTTGGAGCCGCGGACTGGGAGGCCCTCAGGCAGTACTTCTTTGATTTTCCATGGAATGATTATTGCTTCCATGGCCGGGAGCCATCTGAGTGTGCCTTGCGCATTACGGAGGTTATTCTCTCGGGCATGGAAGCATACATTCCTTTCTCATATCCTCTGACTAACGCAAGAAAGCCTTGGTTTAATCACGCATGTTCTAATGCTGTTCGCAACAAGGAGAGGGCCTACAAAAGGTACCGTAGCCTACCCACCCATGAATCACATCATCTTTGCGTTTCTGCCCGGAATCGTGCTAAGTCTGTTCTTCGCTCTACTAAAAATAATTTCATCCATACTAAATGCTCTCAACTCTCCAACTCGAATTCTTCCCGCTCCTTCTGGCACCTTGGAAAAAATCTTTCTAACAACTTTACCTCATCATCCTTCCCTCCTCTTTTCTACTCTGATGTTTCTGTACCTATTTCTTCTACTGATAAAGCAGATCTCTTCGCATAGACTTTCTCCTCCAATTCCACCTTAGACGATTCCGGTGCTGTTCCTTCATCACTTCCCCCCTCTGACTTCCTCATGGCTGACATTAAAATTTCTTCAGTTGATTTATTTTCTGCCATCACTGGCCACAGTACTAACAAGGCATATGGGTCTGATGGGGTCCCTCCTGTTGTTCTCAAGAACTGTGCTTCTGTGCTAACACCCTGCCTAGGCAAACTCTTTCGCCTTTGTCTGTCAACTTGTACCTTTCCTTCTTGCTGGAAGTTTGCTCTCATTCAGCCAGTCCCAAAGAAGGGTGACCACTCCCAACCCTCCAACTATCGTCCAATTGCTTTAACGTCCTGTATTTCAAAAGTTTTCGAGTCAATTCTCAATAGAAAAATTTTAAGGCATCTTTCCTATCACAACCTTCTTTCCGATCGTCAGTACGGGTTCTGTCAGGGACGCTCCACTGGCGATCTTCTCACCTACCTTTCAGACTCCTGGTCATCCTCCTTTCGGGACTTTGGCGAAAGCTTTGCCATTGCACTTGACATCTCAAAGGCTTTCGATCGAGTCTGGCATAAATCTTTAATTTCCAAACTGCCCTCCTACGGTTTCTATCCTTCTATCTGTGCCTTCATCGCTAGCTTCCTTTCTGGTTGTTCTATAGCCGATGTTGTAGACGGCCATCGTTCTTCTCCTAGATCTATCAACAGTGGTGTTCCTCAGGGTTCTGTCCTATCACCAACTCTCTTCCTTTTATTCATCAATGATCTTCTAAGCTGTACATCTAACCCTATCCACTCATATGCTGATGACTCCACCCTTCACCTTTCCATTCGGTTCCCGCAAGGCCCATCTCAACAGTTACTTCAACAATCAAGGGATGAGGCTATGGCACATCTAATGTCTGACTTGGCTCGTATCTCTGACTGGGGTAAAAATAATCTGTTTTTTTTTAATGCATCTAAGACTCAGTTCTTACACCTATCAACCCGACAAAATCTTCCACAGGTATCCCCACTAATGTTTAATAATATTCAGTTTAATCCTGCATCATCCTTGAACATGCTTGGGGTTTCATTTACTCGGGATCTATCTTGGAAAGATCATATTACATCTCTTGTAAAATCTGCTTCCAAGAGATTGGGTGTGCTAAGCCGACTCCGCTCTTTCTTTACCCCTGGACAATTGTTGACTCTATACAGGGGTTTTATCTGCCCTTGTGTGGAGTACAACTCTCATGTGTGGGGAGGCTCCCCACATACAGCTCTTCTCAATAGGGTGGAGTCAAAGGCTTTTCGTCTCATTAACTCTCCTCCTCTTACTGACTCCCTTCAACCTCTGTCTCTTCGCTGCACTGTTGCTTCTTTATCTCTTTTCTATCGCTACTTCAATGGTCACTGAACTGTCTGCTTGCATTCCTCCACCTCTACGACGGGCGCGTAGCACCCATCTGGCAGCAAACTCTCATCCCTTTTCTGTCCAACTCTGTAATGCAAGAGTTAACCGTTACCTCCAGTCTTTCATTTATGCAACATGTCAGCTCTGGAACTGTCTCCCTCTGTCTGTATTTCCTGCTGCCTATGATCTCCAGTCTTTCAAACGCAGTGTGTCCAGGCATCTCCAAATGATCGGATCTGGAATTTGGCTCTTTATTGTATTACGTTTTTCTCTTGGAGGGAATTGTTACTGCGGGCTCATGGCCTTTGGTTCCTTCTTCCTAGCTTAAAAAAAAAAAAGAACAGGATGACAGAGCGGGCTTACTAACACATACTATACACTCTAGAATGTCAAGGGCAGAATTCATATATATATATATATATATATATGTATATATATATATATATATATATATATATATATATATATATATATATATATATATATATATATATATATATATATATATATATATATATATATATATATATATATATATATATATTATATGGTGGTAATTACTAGAACATGGCATCGATATTTTAAACAGTGAATAATTGTCATTTAGTGTTGTGGACAGGATGCACAATATATGATTGGAACAATGGGTCTGGTTGGCTTATATTTGCATATACTTGTTATAGCACGCGGCTCGTCACCAGGAACTGTCACTTAGCCGCGGCGACACTATGAAGGTTTTCTCGTTCTTTTGCCACTGAGGGAGTTTCTTCACATGCAGCCACTTTACTATATATGTTCTCTGACCCTGGTTTACTGCCTTGATGTTCACTATTATAGTGCATTACTTTACATTATCTTCCTCACTCTTTCACTGTCACCATTGTCACTGTCTCTGAGGCTTACTCTTATGCATGACAGGAGAGATGCGTTGAAGTTGCCACTAAAACCCGGTCCCTGGGTTAACAGAGGTGGCGCCCGGGCGTGGGAGGGGGCTCTCCAGGGGAACCCTCCTGCAGGAGACAGTGGATCACCTGCAGGGGCGTCATCGCCCAGGCTTCCTTCGTCAGGGGGGTGCAGGGAGGTCCTTCAGTCTGGGGGCCTCGACCTGGTGAGTGGCCCTCGTGTAGGGGCCTCGTCGGTGGGGTGCAGGGAGGCCCCCCGGTCTGAGGGCCTTGACCTGGTAGGTGACTCTCGGAGCGGGGGTCAATTAACTCCAGGAGCCGGGCCTGTCGCCTCTTACTCCTAGTGGAGGGCCGTGGGAGAGTGGGGCCCAGACTGCCCTGCTTAGGGGCCTGCTGACTGGCACTGGAGGTCCAGGTGCTGCGGTCGCCTGTAGGGCGGGGCGCCGTCAGGAGGGAACTGCGGCACCTCTTCTGTGGGGCGTCTGTCAGGGGCCGGGGTCGTCCAGGGGTTGGCTGCAGGACTGGAACAGGTCCACGCCACCACTCTAGGAATGGCAGCACCTCTAGGGAACCACAACTGGAGGGAGAGAGAGAGAAGGGCATCACACCAGCCGAGAGGTAGTGGGCCAGCTGCGCAAGGGACCTTCCCCTCTAGGAGAACCCTAGGAACTGCAGATGATGGGCGTACGATGGCCGCTCCTTCCCCCACACTTATGGTGGCCGTGTTGGCGGTTCCACAGCTCCTAAGGGCAGCAGCTGAAGGGCGAACTGTGGCCGCTCCTTCCCCCACATGTACGATGGCCGTGTTGGCGGTGCTGCTTCCGAAGGAGTAAGAGGCAGATGAGGGGCATACGATGGCTGGTCCCTCCCCGGCATGTACGATGGCAGTGTCTGCGGTTCTGCCTGCCCGACAGGAAGTAACTGAAGGGCGTACGGTGGCCGCTCCTTCCCCCACATGTACGATGGCTGTGTTGGAGGAGGAGGGAGTGGAATGAGGGGCGTACGATGGCTGCTCCCTTCTCGACACGTATGATGGCCGTGTTCGCGGTTCCACTTCTTCCTTTGCCTGTCAGTGTGCGCTCAGTAGCTACTCCACCGAGGCCATCTCCAGATGGGTCTGTAACTGAAGGACGTATGATGGCCACTCCTTCCCCCACATGTATGATGGCTGTGTTGGTGCTGTTACAGGGGGAAACAATTGAGGGGCGTACGATGGCCGCTCCCTCCCCAGTACGTACGATGGCCGTATCCGCGGTGTTGTTTGGGACTGTTTCTGGAGCAGTCCCACCCTGAACCTGGTGAAGGCTGCCCCACTCGCAGGGTCGTCTCTTCTTCCTGCGTGGTTGTTGTTGGGTTGGATCCGTGGAAGAGGGACTCAAGGTAGGGGCGCCCCGGCGCCCTTCTTGCTCCGGGTCAGTCTTACCCTGCCCTGGCCTGCTGTGGTGTCCTCCTGGGGTGGTGGTAGGGCTGGGAGTCGGCAGTGGGGTGGGGGGTGGCGGGGTGGTTGGTCTGGAGGTGGCGGTGTGTATTTTAATCACTATTACCAAGTTGTCCACTGACCTCTATATCACTAATGACATTTTCTTTATTAGCTAAAATCAAATGACACCAATTAATCTGACCAGGCATGTATGGCAACACTGTTCCTGCCGAGATTCTGATTTGGCTGGTGGTGTTTGTTCGATTTCGTTGTTGCTTAAACCGGTACTCAATTATCAGATGTGATACTGAGTTTGTCGACAGTACAATCGTCAAAAGCAATAACAAATCCGTTATATACCTAACAATGAAATTTTCGTTGGAAGATAGAGATATGAGTCAACAAAGTATTATAACAGTCCAAGTCAAGGTCGGCATTCGAACAATTCCTGTATATCTCCGACACTCCGTAATATAACAGAAAATTAAGGAAACCTGCTTGATGTAAGCATTGGTATAACACATTTAAATTTTATGATCAGTCCGTACTGCGATAATAGAGGAGATATAATGAAATAGTTTTGCTTTAGCCTACTTTAATTTTCGTGATTGTTTCAAACCTTCCTCCCCGGAGAACTCGTTTATTCATTAGAATTTTAATTATTCAGAGTTGTGGCACGATTTAAGGATGCGGACTGATTTTATAATTTAAATGTGTGTACCAACGCTTAGATTAAGCAAGTTTCCTTAATTTTCTGTTATATTATGGAGTGTCGGAGATCTGAAGGAATTGGTCGAATGCTGACCTTGACTTGGACTGTTATAATACTTTGTTGACTCATATCTCTATCTTCCAACGAAAATTTCATTGTTGTTGAATATATAGCGGATTATTTTATTGCTTTTGACGATTGTATTGTCGACAAACTCAGTACCGCATCTGATAATAAAGAAAGTACCGGTTTAAGCAACAGCGAAATCGAGCAAACATCTCCAGTCAATCAGAATCTCGGCAGGAACAGTGTTGCCATATAAATGCCTGGCCAGATTAATTCCCGATGTCTCTAACCAAGGAAAAACTGCCACTTTTCACCAGATTATTTAATTTTCGACATCAAAGTCGGTCTACTGAACTCCGTTCATTTTATGTGCCCTCTCTGTCACTAAAAGGGAGAAATTATAACAACATTATTTTAGTCACTGCAATAAGGAAGAGAGGCTGTATTATAGTCAAAGAAAATAAAGAAATGGTGGACTGAGTCTACCATCTCGGTTTGGGGACGATTATTGTTATGCTGAGTGTTTTTAGGCCGACTCCTCGTACTAAAAACACTAGCTACTGAGCGGGGGTCCTCTTTCCGGACCGGAAGTAATGCACTAACAAAGGAACAGGACATAAAAACTAGGCAGTCCACCTTTAACACATCTATTACCTTAATTCTAACACCTTGACAATATTACATAGAATGATATTATGGGCAGAGGATACAGATATACAAAGTTACGTTAGTACAGCACGGGATGTTCACACACACTATAATTATACTTTACAATAGGTTAAGGGTCCATAAGTGAAGGAGGCTAACTTGCATTAAAGTCCAAAAGGTCTTAGTGTGCTGGGACAATCGAGATGTCTGGGCTTGATGAGCCGGGGAGGGATTATTACTATAAAAGAACAAGGGGAGTAGAACACTATAATTCACTGTTTGGGCTCGGCGCGGCAACTCTCGCCCGCGCGTACACTGACAAGGGGGGGGGGCTGCTCTAGACTGGACTTGGTAATAGCACTAGTTGTACGAGCCCAGAACTTATAGTCTTTTCCCAGGGGAAGGTATTTACGGACACTTTTTGGTGTAATCCCGCTGGTTCACTTTGTCACTGGATCACTATCTCTGTCTCACTATAGGAAAGGAAAAATCACTATTCTTGCCCGAATTTCTGGGGCGATATCACTTTGTCACTATAAGGGGTAGGTCCTCACTCTGATCACGGTGCAGGGAGACCCTCTTTCCTGGGGTCTCGACCTGTTGTAGGCCCTCCTCTGGTCACGGTGCAGGGAGACCCTCTTGCCTGGGGTCTCGACCTGTTGTAGGCCCTCCTCTGGTCACGGTGAAGGGAGGCCTGTCTATGTTGGCCCTAGGGACTGGAGCCAAACAGGTGTAGCAGACGGGCCTGACGTCGTAGGGTCTGCGGCAGGGGGAGGTCGGCGTCGACGGGCTGCTGGGCTCGCCTGGGGGTCCGAGGGTTGCGGAGGTCTGCTGGGGGACGCGCCGTCAGGTGTGGGCTGCGGCCTTGTCTCCTGCTGGTACCTGGGGAAGACAAGAATTTCCCGGGGGTGGGAGGTAGGTCCCGACTGGGACCGGGCCTCTGCTCGGGTGACACTTTCGGGGCAACTCTCCCGGGTGGTGTCCAGCTACTCCTGCAGGAGTTAGCTGACTTTAGAGGACACACGGAGGCCGTGGTCTCTCTTGCACTTATGGAGGGTAGCACAGAGGTGACTCTCTCTCTTGTCTTCACAACTGCCGTGGCACCAGGTTGATCGGTCCTGGGACCCACTTGTGGCTTTGTGTGAGGGTCTCTTACCCTTGGAGTGGCTAGGGGTGTGAGCCCCGTACAGTCCACTATTGGGCCTCCTGCCCTATTTGTTATAGAGGGTTCTCTTCCCTCGTCAAAGGACCTCCTGTCCTGGTTGTGGCAGAGGGTATTACGCCCTCGTGGCTCACGGTGGCAGAGGATACTACGCCCTCGTGGCTCACGGTGGCAGAGGATACAAGCCCCTCGTGGCTCACCAGGGTTGTTGCGGCAGAGGATGGTACTTCCCCGTGGCTCGTGGTGGCAGTAGGTGTAAACACCTCGTGGCTCACCTAGGGACCTCCTGTCCCGTTGGGGTGAAGCTGTGGTCGTCACCACAAAACTACGAGGGACTGATGTTGTATCAGTCCCACCCCACTGCTGTCGATGGTCAACCCGCCGTTGAAGTTGTTGCAGATCTAGGCTCACCTGGCGTTGGGGCAGTTGCGGGAAGAAGGGGCACAGGTCAGTGGTGGTTGGATGACCCTCTTGTCCTGGGTCATTAACCTGTCCGTTATCTCCTCCTCGGGTGGTGGAGTGGTGGAGGCCTGGTGGTGGTGTGGGGGGTGGCGGGGCGGAAGGTCCGGCCGAGGGCATTTTACCACCGTCGCTCGTGAAAAAGTCACGACCCCGTGACTGCAGGTGGTAGGTGATGGTGGTGAATGTCTTGTGGACCAGGGTGAGGTGTTGCAGGAGGTTCGTCCAGTGGTTGGTCATGGTGTTTGGCTCTCTGTAGGGGTTGAAAGAGAGACGGATGGAGGATGGGCGGTTTGTCTGGCGTAGGAGGCAGAGAAGCTGGGGTGTCCGTTGGATCCTGATGGGTGGGCGGTCGTGGAGGCGCCATAGCACGCTCTCAATTTTGCTTGTTGGTAGTTTCCACGATGCCTGAGATGGAGGTGTGGGGGTGTATGTAGATGGTGGGCAGAAGATGCATCGCGATCTGATGGTCGTGGTGGTGAGGGTGGGCGTCGGTGGTGATGGTGGTTGGGCACGTGGGGAGTTGGTGGGTGATGTGTTGCGTGGGGCGGTGCGTGGTGGGGTGCAGGTGGGGTGTGGTGGGAGTTGTGGTGGTACGGTGGTGGTGGTTGTTTCCGCGGCGGTGACGGTGGGAGTTGGTGATGGGTGGTGTGGTGCGATGTTGGTGGTGGTCGTAGCAGGCGGTGATTGGGAGTGGTGGGTTGGAGGAGGTGGGGTAGCCGGAGGAGATCCAGGCGGAGGTGAGGCTGAGGGGAGGATGGTGTGATAGGGAAGGCGAATGAGTTGGCTGTGTTGGCCGGGAAAATGAGTGGCGGGGAAGTGATGGTGGTGGGTGGTGCGGGGTGGTAGGTGGGAGGGAGTAGACATGAGGAGGCGGTTTTGGGAAGTAGGTTAGGGGAAGATGAGGTAAAGGTTCTAGGAGGTTTGTGAAGGGGGAGGCAGGCTTTGTGTTGGGGAGGAATAGGCAGGGGGGAGGCGGTAGTAGTGGAGAAAGTGGTGTGTGAGGTGGGAAGGTTAGGAATAGGGGTAGGAATAGGGGAGGGCAAAATAGAAGAGGCAGTGAGAGGAGAGGAAAAGGAAAGATGATGTTTTTCCCTGTCATAGACTGGGAAAGATGTGAGGTGGCCCCCGTCATTACGGCGGGACACGGGGGCAGTGAAGGGGCGCCTTCTGTGCTTTCCTCGTCCCACTTTCCTGCTGTGAGGCTTGGGGCGATCGGCGCATGGTGGGGAGGCCTGTAGGCGCTCTTGTGTTGCTGTGCTGTGCCTGGCAGCTTTCAGCTGTTCACGAATGTCGTGGATTGGGCACTCCGGGCAGCAAGGAGAAAATTCCCACGGATTTACAGGGATGAGGTCCGTGGGGAATTGTGTGATGTCGCCGATGCGTTTGGGGGAGGAGTGGATGGCTAGAAGGCGCCTTATTTGGTTGATTTCTTTATCCAGGTCTCCCGTCGGTTCATGTATTGTGAAGTGGTCTTTAATGAAACTGGGGAGGATCCTGAGGAGTTTGTGGAATATGAGTTGTTCCCGGGTTTTTGCGTCTGTGCCCGGGTACGCAGCGGTGACGAGCCGCCTAGCCAGGATGAAGGTGTCATTGAGGCTTCCGTCGTATGTGAGGGCGTCTAGTTGCGATAAGGCTACAACTGTGCCTAGAGATGGCGTCACTGCCTGTTTCACAATTTGTGTGAAATGGTCCCATGACAGTTCTGGGACTACTTTTGGTATGACATTGGTGATAATTTTCCCCAGATTCGGTAGTGTGACTGCAATTTTCTCCTTATCTGAGTCAAACCCTATGTCTAAAAGGGGTTTGATCATGTCCAAATAAATATCCATGTCACATTGGTCTGGGTTGAATTTTGGTAATTGAATGTGCAGTTTAGCTGCCAATGTGCAAGTTTCCTTTTACGTTCCTCCGTGCGTTACTCGGATCCAGAACGACAGCTTGCCACCACTGTTATGCTGAGTGTTTTTAGGCCGACTCCTCATACTAAAAACACTAGCTACTGAGCGGGGTCCTCTTTCCGGACCGGAAGTAATGCACTAACAAAGGAACAGGACATAAAAACTAGGCAGTCCACCTTTAACACATCTATTACCTTAATTCTAACACCTTGACAATATTACATAGAATGATATTATGGGCAGAGGATACAGATATACAAAGTTACGTTAGTACAGCACGGGATGTTCACACACACTATAATTATACTTTACAATAGGTTAAGGGTCCATAAGTGAATGAGGCTAACTTGCATTAAAGTCCAAAAGGTCTCAGTGTGCTGGGACATTCGAGATATCTGGGCTTGATGAGCCGGGGAGGGATTATTACTATAAAAGAACAAGGGGAGTAGAACACTATAATTCACTGTTTGGGCTCGGCGCGGCAACTCTCGCCCGCGCGTACACAGACAAGGGGGGGGGGCTACTCTAGACTGGACTTGGTAATACCACTAGTTGTACGAGCCCAGAACTTATAGTCTTTTCCCAGGGGAAGATATTTACGGACACTTTTTGGTGTAATCCCGCTGGTTCACTTTGTCACTGGATCACTATCTCTGTCTCACTATAGGAAAGGAAAAATCACTATTCTTGCCCGAGTTTCTGGGGCGATATCACTTTGTCACTATAAGGTGTAGGTCCTCACTCTGGTCACGGTGCAGGGAGACCCTCTTGCCTGGGGTTTCGACCTGTTGTAGGCCCTCCTCTGGTCATGGTGCAGGGAGACCCTCTTGCCTGGGATCTCGACCTGTTGTAGGCCCTCCTCTGGTCACGGTGAAGGGAGGCCTGTCTATGTTGGCCCTAGGGACTGGGGCCAAACAGGTGTAGCAGACGGGCCTGACGTCGTAGGGTCTGCGGCAGGGGGAGGTCGGCGTCGACGGGCTGCTGGGCTCGCCTGGGGGTCCGAGGGCTGCGGAGGTCTGCTGGGGGACGCGCCGTCAGGTGTGGGCTGCGGCCTCGTCTCCTGCTGGTACCTGGGGAAGACAAGATTTCCCGGGGGTGGGAGGTAGGTCCCGACTGGGACCGGGCCTCTGCTCGGGTGACACTTTCGGGGCAACTCTCCCGGGTGGTGTCCAGCTACTCCTCAGGAGTTAGCTGACTTTAGAAGACACACGGAGGCCGTGGTCTCTCTTGCACTTATGGAGGGTAGCACAGAGGCGACTCTCTCTCTTGTCTTCACAACTGCCGTGGCACCAGGTTGATCGGTCCTGGGACCCACTTGTGGCTTTGTGTGAGGGTCTCTTACCCTTGGAGTGGCTAGGGGTGTGAGCCCCGTACAGTCCACTATTGGGCCTCCTGCCCTATTTGTTATAGAGGGTTCTCCTCCCTCGTCAAAGGACCTCCTGTCCTGGTTGTGGCAGAGGGTATTACGCCCTCGTGGTTCACGGTGGCAGAGGATACAAGCCCCTCGTGGCTCACCAGGGTTGTTGCGGCAGAGGATGGTACTTCCCTGTGGCTCGCGGTGGCAGTAGGTGTAAACACCTCGTGGCTCACCTAGGGACCTCCTGTCCCATTGGGGTGAAGCTGTGGTCGTCACCACAAAACTACGAGGGACTGATGTTGTATCAGTCCCACCCCACTGCTGTCGATGGTCAACCCGCCGTTGAAGTTGTTGCGGATCTAGGCTCACCTGGCGTTGGGGTGTTGTGGGAAGAAGGGGCACAGGTCAGTGGTGGTTGGATGACCCTCTTGTCCTGGGTCATTAACCTGTCCGTTATCTCCTCCTCGGGTGGTGGGATGGTGGTGGCCCGGTGGTGGTGTGGGAGGTGGCGGGGCGGAAGGTCTGGCCGCGGGCATTTTACCACCGTCGCTCGTGAAAAAGTCACGACCCCGTGACTGCAGGTGGTAGGTGATGGTGGTGAATGTCTTGTGGACCAGGGTGAGGTGTTGCAGGAGGTTCGTCCAGTGGTTGGTCATGGTGTTTGGCTCTCTGTGGGGGTTGAAAGAGAGACGGATGGAGGATGGGCGGTTTGTCTGGCGTAGGAGGCGGAGAAGCTGGGGTGTCCGTCGGATCCTGATGGGTGGGCGGTCGTGGAGGCGCCATAGCACGCTCTCAATTTTGCTTGTTGGTAGTTTCCACGATGCCTGAGATGGAGGTGTGGGGGTGTATGTAGATGGTGGGCAGAAGATGCGTCGTGATCTGATGGTCGTGGTGGTGAGGGTGGGCGTCGGTGGTGATGGTGGTTGGGCACGTGGGGAGTTGGTGGGTGATGTGTTGCGTGGGGCGGTGCGTGGTGGGGTGCGGGTGGGGTGTGGTGGGAGTTGTGGTGGTACGGTGGTGGTGGTTGTTTCCGCGGCGGTGACGGTGGGAGTTGGTGATGGGTGGTGTGGTGCGGTGTTGGTGGTGGTCGTAGCAGGCGGTGATTGGGACTGGTGGGTTGGAGGAGGTGGGGTAGCCGGAGGAGATGCAGGCGGAGGTGAGGCTGAGGGGGAGGATGGTGTGATAGGGAAGGCGAATGAGTTGGCTGTGTTGGCCGGGAAAATGAGTGGCGGGGAAGTGATGGTGGTGGGTGGTGCGGGGTGGTAGGTGGGAGGGAGTAGACATGAGGAGGCGGTTTTGGGAAGTAGGTTAGGGGAAGATGAGGTAAAGGTTCTAGGAGGTTTGTGAAGGGGGAGGCAGGCTTTGTGTTGGGGAGGAATAGGCAGGGGGGAGGCGGTAGTAGTGGAGAAAGTGGTGTGTGAGGTGGGAAGGTTAGGAATAGGGGTAGGAATAGGGGAGGGCAAAATAGAAGAGGCAGTGAGAGGAGAGGAAAAGGAAAGATGATGTTTTTCCCTGTCATAGACTGGGAAAGATGTGAGGTGGCCCCCGTCATTACGGCGGGACACGGGGGCAGTGAAGGGGCGCCTTCTGTGCTTTCCTCGTCCCACTTTCCTGCTGTGAGGCTTGGGGCGATCGGCGCATGGTGGGGAGGCCTGTAGGCGCTCTTGTGTTGCTGTGCTGTGCCTGGCAGCTTTCAGCTGTTCACGAATGTCGTGGATTGGGCACTCCGGGCAGCAAGGAGAAAATTCCCACGGATTTACAGGGTTGAGGTCCGTGGGGAATTGTGTGATGTCGCCGATGCGTTTGGGGGAGGAGTGGATGGCTAGAAGGCGCCTTATTTGGTTGATTTCTTTATCCAGGTCTCCCGTCGGTTCATGTATTGTGAAGTGGTCTTTAATGAAACTGGGGAGGATCCTGAGGAGTTTGTGGAATATGAGTTGTTCCCGGGTTTTTGCGTCTGTGCCTGGGTACGCAGCGGTGACGAGCCGCCTAGCCAGGATGAAGGTGTCATCGAGGCTTCCGTCGTATGTGAGGGCGTCTAGTTGCGATAAGGCTACAACTGTGCCTAGAGATGGCGTCACTGCCTGTTTCACAATTTGTGTGAACTGGTCCCATGACAGTTCTGGGACTACTTTTGGTATGACATTGGTGATAATTTTCCCCAGATTCGGTAGTGTGACTGCAATTTTCTCCTTATCTGAGTCAAACCCTATGTCTAAAAGGGGTTTGATCATGTCCAAATAAACATCCATGTCACATTGGTCCGGGTTGAATTTTGGTAATTGAATGTGCGGTTTAGCTGCCATTGTGCAAGTTTCCTTTTACGTTCCTCCGTGCGTTACTCGGATCCAGAACCACCGCTTGCCACCACTGTTATGCTGAGTGTTTTTAGGCCGACTCCTCATACTAAAAACACTAGCTACTGAGCGGGGTCCTCTTTCCGGACCGGAAGTAATGCACTAACAAAGGAACAGGACATAAAAACTAGGCAGTCCACCTTTAACACATCTATTACCTTAATTCTAACACCTTGACAATATTACATAGAATGATATTATGGGCAGAGGATACAGATATACAAAGTTACGTTAGTACAGCACGGGATGTTCACACACACTATAATTATACTTTACAATAGGTTAAGGGTCCATAAGTGAATGAGGCTAACTTGCATTAAAGTCCAAAAGGTCTTAGTGTGCTGGGGCAATCGAGATGTCTGGGCTTGATGAGCCGGGGAGGGATTATTACTATAAAAGAACAAGGGGAGTAGAACACTATAATTCACTGTTTGGGCTCGGCGCGGCAACTCTCGCCCGCGCGTACACTGACAAGGGGGGGAGGGCTACTCTAGACTGGTCTTGGTAATAGCACTAGTTGTACGAGCCCAGAACTTATAGTCTTTTCCCAGGGGAAGGTATTTACGGACACTTTTTGGTGTAATCCCGCTGGTTCACTTTGTCACTGGATCACTATCTCTGTCTCACTATAGGAAAGGAAAAATCACTATTCTTGCCCGAGTTTCTGGGGCGATATCACTTTGTCACTATAAGGTGTAGGTCCTCACTCTGGTCACGGTGCAGGGAGACCCTCTTGCCTGGGGTCTCGACCTGTTGTAGGCCCTCCTCTGGTCATGGTGCAGGGAGACCCTCTTGCCTGGGATCTCGACCTGTTGTAGGCCCTCCTCTGGTCACGGTGCAGGGAGACCCTCTTGCCTGGGGTCTCGACCTGTTGTAGGCCCTCCTCTGGTCACGGTGAAGGGAGGCCTGTCTATGTTGGCCCTAGGGACTGGGGCCAAACAGGTGTAGCAGACGGGCCTGACGTCGTAGGGTCTGCGGCAGGGGGAGGTCGGCGTCGACGGGCTGCTGGGCTCACCTGGGGGTCCGAGGGCTGCGGAGGTCTGCTGGGGGACGCGCCGTCAGGTGTGGCCTGTGACCTCGTCTCCTGCTGGTACATGGGGAAGACAAGAATTTCCCGGGGGTGGGAGGTAGGTCCCGACTGGGACCGGGCCTCTGTTCGGGTGACACTTTCGGGGCAACTCTCCCGGGTGGTGTCCAGCTACTCCTGCAGGAGTTAGCTGACTTTAGAGGACACACGGAGGCCGTGGTCTCTCTTGCACTTATGGAGGGTAGCACAGAGGCGACTCTCTCTCTTGTCTTCACAACTGCCGTGGCACCAGGTTGATCGGTCCTGGGACCCACTTGTGGCTTTGTGTGAGGGTCTCTTACCCTTGGAGTGGCTAGGGGTGTGAGCCCCGTACAGTCCACTATTGGGCCTCCTGCCCTATTTGTTATAGAGGGTTCTCCTCCCTCGTCAAAGGACCTCCTGTCCTGGTTGTGGCAGAGGGTATTACGCCCTCGTGGCTCACGGTGGCAGAGGATACAAGCCCCTCGTGGCTCACCAGGGTTGTTGCGGCAGAGGATGGTACTTCCCCGTGGCTCGCGGTGGCAGTAGGTGTAAACACCTCGTGGCTCACCTAGGGACCTCCTGTCCCGTTGGGGTGAAGCTGTGGTCGTCACCACAAAACTACGAGGGACTGATGTTGTATCAGTCCCACCCCACTGCTGTCGATGGTCAACCCGCCGTTGAAGTTGTTGCGGATCTAGGCTCACCTGGCGTTGGGGCAGTTGCGGGAAGAAGGGGCACAGGTCAGTGGTGGTTGGATGACCCTCTTGTCCTGGGTCATTAACCTTAGTCTACCATCTCGGTTTGGGGACGGTTATTAATCTTTCCTTCCTTAAATATGGATAAGCTTTATTTTACATCCATTTCATGCATTTGTCAATCAAAACAAAAATAAACTGTGTTATGAGAAACATGTAACGATTCTTCATTAAGAAACATTAGCACCACACAGCTGAAGATCGTACGTTAGGATTATAAACAATAACAAACTCCCGTGTGTCTCATGACTCGCTGGACCTACTGTACAAAGATCATGGAAAACCGTTGCATAGAAAAATGGACAGTACCTAGACTGAATTATTTCCTGAACTCTAGAGGAATACCCTGTTTTGGGTTCACCACTGGTGTGTTGATTTGACTTTTTGTACGGTATTTTGGAGCCCTCGGCGTCGTCAGAAATCGGCTGGCGGTCTCGTCTCTGCACGATTTTGGCTTTAAACATAGTACAATTTTCATATGAAAAACTCTGCTGATTTTCTTCAGCATTTTGGAGATGAAGCATTGTTCTTTTAGAAAGCAAAATTATATGGGTTTCAAACAAAATGTGCAGCTAGAGATTTGTAAATATGTGATGAAAGCTGTCACACCCGGTGTGCTTTCACGGCTTCCATAGGAACGTTTTCCTGCATTTACCGCATTAAAGCATATCTAGAAAATTAGTATAACTACTAAAGAATAATATCATGAAGAATTTACGTACGGTATACCATTAAATATCATTGGAGAGATTTTTCAAGATATGCGACTTCTGTGGTCTCTGCATGAGTAGCCCGACTTCCATATTGAACTAGCTGGCGATCAATGGCAACTCTTGAGTTAGTGACGGTGGGAATTGGTATGAGGTATAGTATAGTATTACCTCTGGTGGGCTACGTGATACGCTGATAAAGAAATTATCATGTACTACCTCTAGAAATTCCTCTGACCCTGCATCTCCTGTCTGATTTCGCCAATCCATCCTTGGCAAATTAAGGTCCCCTACAATTATTTTAAGGCCCCAGGAGAGGATGGAATATTCCCTGAAATGCTTAAGGTGGAAAATGACGAGTTGATGAATGCGCTTTTGAAACTTTTTAATGTGGCTTGGGATAATGGTGGAATTCCAGAAGAATGGAAAAATGGAGTGATTATAAAAATACCAAAAAAGGGAGATTTAAGTGTGTGTGGCAATTGGAGGGGGATAACTCTGACACCCGTATTATAGTTGCAAAAGTCTTTTCCAAAATCTTGTTGAACAGAATAGAGCCAGTAGTTGATAAAATTTTAAGAGAAGAACAAGCGGGATTTAGAAAGGGTCGAGGTTTTAATGATCAGATTTTTATTGCAAGGCATCTAATGCAGCAAGGTAATGAGATGAAAATGCCACTTAGTATGTGTTTTGTGGATTTTGAAAAGGCGTTTGATAGTGTTTCACGTGAACCTATGTTGCAAATTATGAGATTCTATGGTATACCAGAAAAGTTTGTAAATATTATTAGAAGCCTGCATGAAGGTACTTTTTGTAAGGTAATTGAAATGCGTGGCTTTGACGGACACACATACGGTACTCCGGAATATTCCGGAGAATACCAAAGTATCCCCGACAACGAGGCGAACCAGAAACAACGGAGTTCGCCCTCAAGAATGCCGACACCCCCACTCGGACCCCACGGGGTAGCCGCCACCAGCCACCACCACTCCGGGCAACAACGACGTATGTCAGCCCGGGCCGTGCGCCCCTGTGACATTCAACCACCACGCCGCCGCCACCGTAGGCAAAAGACACTACCTTCGCGTGGCGGAATCACTGAGTTAGCTAGGGGTGGAGTCAGAAACAACACTCCAGGCAGCCCCCCTCTGGTAGAGACGATCTATGGTAGCTCCCACAGTGAATTGGTAGAGACGATCTATGGTCGCTCCCACAGTGAATTGGTAGAGACGATCTATGGTCGCTCCCACAACATCCAGGTAGAGACGATCAATGGTCGCTCCCTTAAAACCCCGGTAGAGACGATCAATGGTCGCTCCCATAACATCCAGGTAGAGACGATCAATGGTCGCTCCCTTGGCCCTCCGGTTGAGACGATCAACGGTCGCTCCCACAGTGCTCGGGTAGAGACGATCAATGGTCGCTCCCCCAAAATCCAGGTAGAGACGATCAATGGTCGCTCCCCCAAAGCTCAGGTAGAGACGATCAATGGTCGCTCCCCCAAAACCCAGGTAGAGACGATCAATGGTCGCTCCCCCAAAACCCAGGTAGAGACGATCAATGGTCGCTCCCTTGGCCCTCCAGTTGAGACGATCAATAGTCGCTCCCACAGTGCTCGGGTAGAGACGATCAATGGTCGTTCCCCCAAAATCCAGGTAGAGACGATCAATGGTCGCTCCCCCAAAGCTCAGGTAGAGACGATCAACGGTCGCTCCCTCAGCACTCCGGTCGAGACGATCAATGGTCGCTCCCACAATATTCGGGTAGAGACGATCAATGGTCGCTCCCCCAGTGTCCAGGTAGAGACAATCGATGGTCGCTCCCAGGGTGTAGTGAGGAGAGGGACGTCTCCACAACCGGAGGCTGAACTTCAGGGGTCTCGCTCCAGAATATCCCGGAGAGACCTCCCTGTTTCCCCCGGCCTCTGTTCCCTACGTGTGGCCTTCGAGCAGACACACCTGTCGGGCCCCCGTGACAGCCGCTGCCGCAGCCCTCCCCTGACGGCGCCCCTGGTCGTGGGAAACCGCAGTTTGTCGCCTCTTCCGGCCCGCCCTAGGACACCCGGGCGAGACCTCACCACGCCCCCGCGACGCCGGGACCTGACCCAGAGGTTCCTAGACCTCTTCGGCCCCAGTCCTACGGGCCTTACGCCGGAGCCCAGTCCAGAAACCCCCGGACGCGAGAGGACGCCCTGGCGAGCCGCCCCGTGCCCTCCCGGCTCGCCCCGCCCTGACGACGCCCTCAGTCCGACCGGATCGCCGATGACGTGTCCTTGTTTCTCTCCATGAGGAAATACGAGTGACCCTGTAACAATCGTGAAGTAGGTTGTGACTCCCTTTCTCTTAGAATAAGTATTGTGCAGTGACTTTATGTAATCTCCATTGGGGTAAATCAGAACACAATATCCAGTTGAAGGACGAAAATGTGGGTTGAGACCTAAAGTGAAAATACGTGCGAGTGTCACCCCGAATCTTTCTAAAGACATATCTCTAGAACCCGAAGAAAGACTAAAATATTATTGGAGTTCTATTGGCTAGTCTCTAAGTAATATGGTGGAATAGTATTTACGAGTATTCCGACTTTGTTACGCGTTGTGAAGCGAGAGTCTACATATCATACCTAGAAAATGTGTAATGAATAAGTTTGTGCCTACAGAAACCTATTTCCGCCAAAATATCAAGGAAGGCGAGTATTAGCGATATTCCCCTCCTCCGCACGCTATTCCTAAAAACTCTCTCCATTCCTCACTCCCGCTCTTAAAGCCAAAGTAAGAATCAGAGTTATTTGTCAAAGAATCTTCGCCAACAGAAAACACCTAAACTCCCTTGCTAATATCAGGCATCCTTCAATATTACCATAACTGTCTCCTCGCCGTTTTAAGTCACTCTCCGTGTCTCCCCTACCTCCTCCTGGTGGATCACAAACCCCCCCCCCTCCTCACGCGCTCCGCGCGCACCTGTATTTACTGCACTCCTAGTACTAAGATTTGTTGTATTGTCATTAGTATCTAGAAAGCTAGTATCCTGCGAGATACACAATATTTTAGATAAGGTTTTTGTATTGCTCTATATTGTGTTGTAATGTCTGCTGAAGTGTCCTGTGTCTGACTGTGGTAATATACGTGTATGGTGTTGCCGAAGGTTTTTATGTCCTACCTCTCTTTATTGCACTAGCTCCGGTCTCGAAAGAGGACCCCGCTCCACGTTGGGTAAAATAGGTACGAGAAGTCGAGCCTAATTCTACCCAGCATTACACTGGTGGCCAGCGGTGGTTCTAGATCCGAGCGTAGAAGAGAGGTAAACAGGAAATATTTGGGAAAATGGCAACTAAACCGCACGTTCAGTTACCCAAGTTTGACCCTGACCAGTATGACATACACACATATCTTGCAATAGTTAAACCCTTACTAGATATTGGCTTCGATAATGACCAACAAAAAATTGCAGTCACACTACCACTACTGGGTAAAGCCGCAGCGAATATTGCGCCAAAAATTGTCCCAGAACTCACCTGGCAGAACTTTACCAAGTTCGCGGTCCAAGCCATCACCCCATCACTAGGGAAAGTGGTGGCTCTATCCAAATTGGATAGCTTTACTTATGACGGGGATTTAGATAATACCCTGTTGCAGGCAAGACGCCTGATTACTGCTGCCTACCCGGAGACAGACGAAGAAACCCGGGATCAGCACACATTCAATACTCTGCTCCGAGTATTCCCAAGTGTTGTGAAGCAACACTTTACTATCCACGACCCGACAGGAAACATGGATAGGGATATACAGCTGATACGGCGCCTCCTGACCGCCTGCCCTCCTCCACAACAAATTAATGTTGTCAAGAAATTCCCCACCCGACCCCCGGCTCCCCCAGCCACACCGCGTCCGCCCCTGCCCCACACCAGCCCGACCCCGACGCCTAGCCCACCCAGGGCGCACCCCTCTCGTCGGCGCCCCGCCCCGCGAGAAAACCCAAACTTAATTCTGATCAACCCATGGGAATTCACAGCCTGCAACTCCCGTTGCCCCCTTCATGACATACGGGACCAGCTGAAAGCTGCTCGCCGCAAAAGCACAACCCCGGGTTCGCGTAAGGTTTCCGCCCTAGAAGGCGAAGCCCCAGGGGACGAGCTGGCGCCGGCGGACGACCCCCCACCAGGAGAACTAGAGCAGGAACAGGAGCACAAGAGCCCTAGCCAGCTGGATTTTTAGGCCCGCCCCCGCACCAACCCACGGTGGCGGGGGCCATCACCCCTAAGTATCGCCCCCCAGTATACCACAAGATGAAAATCAACGGCGTGAAGGCCAGACTACTAGTTGATACGGGAGCAGCCAGATCCTGCCTTTACAGCCATTATTTCTCCCGCTACCAATCACGGTTTGGCCCGCTCCGCCCCACTACCACTCACCTTATAGATGCGGGGGATGGCCCCCTGCCCATCCGTGGGGAGACTCGGGCCCTACGGGTCGACACCCACCAGCCAGTATCCGCCCAGCACCCCTTCATCATTTTTGATTCCTCCTGCTGGAGCTATGACGGATATTTAGGGCTAGACCTACTTCAAAAACTCGGAGCCACTATCGACTGTCGCAACCGACAACTCCAGTTCCGCCCCCCACCCCGCTCCGCTCCAGCCGTTTGTACCTGCACGCCGCAGCCCCGGCCGGAGGACCCACACAACCCCCCCCCCCGCGCTCTCTCTCTCTTTTCCCCCCTTCTTTGTCCCCCCCTTCCCCCCGCGCTGCCCCACCCCACTCTTGCCCCCTCCTTCCCTGCCACCATTTCCACCGCCGTTACCATCCCCTCACACCACGAGGCATGGGTGCCCCTGAACAGGCCCTTGGGCCCATCTGTTTTGTTCTCCCCCCTCCTCCCTGCCGGACCCCTTTCTGCCTGCCTCGTTTCCCCTACCTTTCTCCCCCCCCACCGCGCTGCCATTCCATCGCCAATCTCGCACCATCCCCTCTCACCCTCCCCAAAGGGCTTATCATCGGAGAGATGGAAGAAGCCGAGCCCTGTGTCCCGTCCCCCCCCACCGCCTCGCCCCCCTTCCCCCATCCCTGACCATCTCTCCGACCAACAGTCAGATGCCTTACGCCGCCTCCTTCTGGAGTTCCAGGATTTGTTTGCGACAGGGCCCGCAGATATAGGACACACTACGTACATGTCTCACGAGATCCATACGACAGGCCCTCCGATACGACAACCTTCCCGACGTAAGAACCCCCGACAGAGAGAAGAGGAGGACCACCAAGTGCGCGAAATGGAAGAGGTGGGTGTTATTTCCCCCTCCACCAGCCCGTGGTCCTCCCCCGTCGTTCTAGTGAAAAAAAAAGACGGCACGATGTGGTTTTGCATCGGTTACCGCCGCGTGAACGACGTCACGATTAAGGATGCTACTCCCCTCCCCCGCATCGACGATTCCCTAGACTCCCTATACGGGGCATCTTGGTTTTCTACCCTTGACCTCCAGTCTGGATATTGGCAGGTCCCTGTCCACCCGGATCATCGAGGCAAGACGGCCTTCTCTACCAGTAATGGCCGACATTATGAATTTAATGTCCTGCCATTCGGCCTCTGCAATGCCCCTGCCACGTTTTCCAGGCTGATGGAATCTGTCTTAAGCGGCCTCACTTGGGAGATATGTTTGGCCTATCTTGATGATGTCATTGTTTTTAGCCAAACCTGGGCCGACCACTTGCAGCGCCTCCGCCGAGTTTTCACCCGAATTCGCCAGGCAGGCCTCAAGTTACATCCATCCAAATGTGTCCTGGCCGCAAAAACCGTCGCGTTTCTAGGCCACACAATTTCCCAAGCAGGAATTTTCCCAGACCCCGACAAGCTGCGTGCCATAGCGGACATACCACCTCCGCAGGATGTCCACGGCGTCCGTGCCTTCTTGGGGCTCGCGTCCTACTATCGCCGCTTCGTGAAGGGGTTTGCACAGATTGCTAAACCTCTTCACGACCTGACGAGAAAAGGGGAACCTTTCCTCTGGACAGAGGACCGACAAACCGCTTTCGAACAGCTGAAAGACAAGCTCATCTTGGCCCCCATCGTGGCCTTCCCCAACTATGCCCTCCCTTTTCGCCTCTACACGGACGTCTCCCTTGACGCCATTGGCGCTGTTCTAGCCCAGGTACAGGCCGGTCAGGAAAACATTATCGCTTGTGCCAGCCGCACACTGAACCCGGCCGAGAAAAATTATGCCGCCACCAAGCGAGAATGCCTCGGCATAATCTGGTCCCTCCAATATTTCAGGGCTTACCTTTCCGGGACCCAAGTCACTATAATAACCGACCACCAATCACTCCAGTGGCTGCGACAATCGGACTCCCAGAACGCTCAAATCGTCCGATGGCGTGACACCCTAGAGGAATTCCAATATGAGATCTCGTACAGACCCGGGAAGCTCCACACCAACGCAAATGCCCTCTCCCGCCTTCCCATCCGCGCGATCCAACCACACCCGGACCTGCTAGAACTCTGGCACCACAAGGAACGCCCCCCCTGGATTCCAGCCCACCTGTTTCCCAAATTATGCCGAAAGGGCGACCACCTTATAACCCCGTCTGGACACATCCTCTTGGCCCCCGATGCGGCACGTGACACCCTGCGCCAGTTACACGCCCACAACGGCATCCATTTGGGCACAAAAAAATTGCTACAGGTGTTTAATGACGTCTACTGGGCCCCGAACCCCTCCACCCTCGCCAAGGAAATTATTCAAACTTGCCGCGCCTGCGTGCTCGGGAAAGACATTACCTGGACCGCCGGGCCTTCTGGCCATATCACCGCTCACAAACCCTGGCAGCTCCTAGCAGTCGACGTGGTGGGGCCTCTCCCACCTAAATCGGGATAGAAGTACGTGATCACTTTTGTCGACACGTATTCCAAGTTCGTAGTAGCCTGCCCCACTAAAGAACATCACGCCGTCGCTGTCGCCGATGCCTTACTCCGACACGTTTTCCCCTACTTTGGCATTCCCCAAGCCATCCATTCCGATAATGCCCCCGAATTCTCCGGAAAAGTCTGGGAAGAGCTGGCCAGGATTTTTGGATACGAAATCTCCCACTCCTCACCATATTGGCCTCAAGGGAACGCGGTGTGTGAACGCAGCCATCGTACCTTGGCAAATCAGCTACGGACCAGAATCGAGGCTACAAAAGACAACGATTGGCCAGCACACGTCAAAATCGTCCAGTGGGGCATGAATTCGTGCCCCCGAGAGGACGGGGTTTCCCCCCACGAAAGGATCTTTGGTGAAACCCCCCTCCTACTACCTTTACGCCATCACCTGCAACCGCCCACCTCCGCCCCCGCCACGGATCCGCTACACTTGCTAAAAAGGCGGATATACCACCTACAGCGAAATTTAGATCTTGAACCCGACACAGCCACCAACCCCTTCAAGCCGGGTGAAACCGTAGTCGTCGCCCAACTCCCCACTCCCCACAAACTTGCCCCCCATTTCACGGGCCCCCACACCATCACCAAGATCCCCAACCCTTACCAGGTGGTCGTGGACTACCACGGCACTCCCCGTACCCTCCGAAACCGACACGTGCGCCCCTTCCGCACGCCCATTCCCCCCGCCCCGACCCCACCCGCCCAACCCCCCACGGCTCCCACCCCACCATCTACAACCACATATGAGTGCTACATCTCCTCCTCACCTTCCCCCTCTCCCCCCCCTACCACCTCCACCTCACCTGCCCCAGGCGCCTCACCTGACGCCTCCCCCGCCACCCCCCCCTCCCCCTCGCCCCACCCGTCCATGGCTTCCCCCTCAGTCCTCACTCCCCCATCTCCAGCCCCGGCCGCCACCCCCTCCCCCCAGCCCACCACCACCTCTTCCGCCCACACCACCACCCCTTCGCCACACCCCCCTTCCACCCCCCTTCCCCTGCCCACCACCCGTAAGCCCACTCCACCAATACCACGTTCTACCACGCCCACGGCACGAAAGACAACACGCCCACACCCAACGCCCCCCTCCCCCCCACCCCTACCCTCACCACCACCACCACCCGCTCCGGCCGCCTCTCACGCCCACCCGCCCGATATTCCCACACCCCTACACCACCCACCTCCCCGCGACTTCACACCGTCCAGCTACACCGGGCCCAAATCCCTCCTACCTGTACTCCCCAGAGACTCAACGCCGCATTACTGCCGCATAAAACCCGGCCTTCGCCCACTCTATCCAGCATTCAACCTCCAACCGCACCGACAACCACACCAAGCAACATGAGGATTAAGCGGGCTGTATGGGCCCCTTCCTTTACCAAGAACCACCGGCTCCGCGGGCCACACCATCTGTTAAATATCCTCCAGCACACCACCACCCCCTCCGCCCTCTTCCTCACCTATGACCAAGCACAAGAGGAAAATTCTTACACTGTCGCCTGGCAGAACACACTCCGACACCTCCAGCCCGTTTACACAACCCCCAACACTCTAGCGTTCCACCTCCAGCCACAGGGACGTGACTTTTTTCAAGAACACGGTGGTGAAATGCGTGGCTTTGACGGACACATACGGTACTCCGGAATATTCCGGAGAATACCACAGTATCCCCGACAACGAGGCGAACCAGAAACAACGGAGTTCGCCCTCAAGAATGCCGACACCCCCACTCGGACCCCACGGGGTAGCCGCCACCAGCCACCACCACTCCGGGCAACAACGACGTATGTCAGCCCGGGCCGTGTGCCCCTGTGACATTCAACCACCACGCCGCCGCCACTGTAGGCGAAAGACACTACCTTCGCGTGGCGGAATCACCGAGTTAGCTAGGGGTGGAGTCAGAAACAACACTCCAGGCAGCGCCCCTCTGGTAGAGACGATCTATGGTCGCTCCCACAGTGAATTGGTAGAGACAATCTATGGTCGCTCCCACAACATCCAGGTAGAGACGATCTATGGTCGCTCCCACAACATCCAGGTAGAGACGATCAATGGTCGCTCCCTTAAAACCCCGGTAGAGACGATCAATGGTCGCTCCCATAACATCCAGGTAGAGACGATCGATGGTCACTCCCTTGGCCCTCCGGTTGAGACGATCAATGGGCGCTCCCACAGTGCTCGGGTAGAGACGATCAATGGTCGCTCCCCCAAAATCCAGGTAGAGACGATCAATGGTCGCTCCCCCAAAGCTCAGGTAGAGACGATCAATGGTCGCTCCCTTAGCCCTCCGGTCGAGACGATCAATGGTCACTCCCCCAAAGCTCAGGTAGAGACGATCAATGGTCGCTCCCCCAGTGTCCAGGTAGAGACGATCAGTGGTCGCTCCCTTGGCCCTCCGGTTGAGACGATCAATAGTCGCTCCCACAGTGCTCGGGTAGAGACGATCAATGGTCGCTCCCCCAAAATCCAGGTAGAGACGATCAATGGTCGCTCCCCCAAAGCTCAGGTAGAGACGATCAACGGTCGCTCCCTCAGCACTCCGGTCGAGACGATCAATGGTCGCTCCCACAATATTTGGGTAGAGACGATCAATGGTCGCTCCCCCCGTGTCCAGGTAGAGACGATCGATGGTCGCTCCCAGGGTGTAGTGAGGAGAGGGACGTCTCCACAACCGGAGGCTGAACTTCAGGGGTCTCGCTCCAGAATATCCCAGAGAGACCTCCCTGTTTCCCCCGGCCTCTGTTCCCTACGCGTGGCCTTCGAGCAGACACACCTGTCGGGCCCCCGTGACAGCCGCTGCCGCAGCCCTCCCCTGACGGCGCCCCTGGTCGTGGGAAACCGCAGTCTGTCGCCTCTTCCGGCCCGCCCTAGGACACCCGGGCGAGACCTCACCACGCCCCCGCGACGCCTGGACCTGACCCAGAGGTTCCTAGACCTCTTCGGCCCAGTCCTACGGGCCTTATGCCGGAGCCCAGTCCGGAAACCCCCGGACGCGAGAGGACGCCCTGGCGAGCCACCCCGTGCCCTCCCGGCTCGCCCCGCCCTGATGACGCCCTCAGTCCGACCGGATCGCCGATGACGTGTCCTTGTTTCTCTCCATGAGGAAATACGAGTGACCCTGTAACAATCGTGAAGTAGGTTAAGTGTGACTCCCTTTCTCTTAGAATAAGTATTGTGCAGTGACTTTATGTAATCTCCACTGGGGTAAATCAGAACACAATATCCAGTTGAAGGACGAGAATGTGGGTTGAGACCTAAAGTGAAAATACGTGCGAGTGTCACTCCGAATCTTTCTAAAGACATATCTCCAGAACCCGAAGAAAGACTAAAATATTATTGGAGTTCTATTGGCTAGTCTCTAAGTAATATGGTGGAATAGTATTTACGAGTATTCCGACTTTGTTACTCGTTGTGAAGCGAGAGTCTACATATCATACCTAGAAAATGTGTAATGAATAAGTTTGTGCCTACAGAAACCTATTTCCACCAAAATATCAAGGAAGGCGAGTATTAACGATATTCCCCTCCTCCGCACGCTATTCCTAAAAACTCTCTCCATTCCTCACTCCCGCTCTTAAAGCCAAAGTAAGAATCAGAGTTATTTGTCAAAGAATCTTCGCCAACAGAAAACACCTAAACTCCCTTGCTAATATCAGGCATCCTTCAATATTACCATAACTGTCTCCTCGCTGTTTTAAGTCACTCTCCGTGTCTCCCCTACCTCCTCCTGGCGGATCACAATCTCCCCCCCCCTCCTCACGCGCTCCGCGCGCACCTGTATTTACTGCACTCCTAGTACTAAGATTTGTTGTATTGTCATTAGTATCTAGAAAGCTAGTATCCTGCGAGATACACAATATTTTAGATAAGGTTTTTGTATTGCTCTATATTGTGTTGTAATGTCTGCTGAAGTATCCTGTGTCTGACTATGGTAATATACGTGTATGGTGTTGCCGAAGGTTTTTATGTCCTACTTCTCTTTATTGCACTAGCTCCGGTCTCGAAAGAGGACCCCGCTCCACGTTGGGTAAAATAGGTACGAGAAGTCAAGCCTAATTCTACCCAGCATTACAGTAATGGTGGGTGGTACTTTGAGTGATCCATTTGAAATTAGGTCAGGAGTGATTCAAGGAGGAATTCTTTAGCCATTGTTGTTTGTTTTGGTTATGGATTATGTTATGAAAAAGGTTGTTAAAATGCCCGCCGCCGGACCTTCCACCCCGCCACCCCCCACCCCACCACCGGGCCACCACCACCCCTCCACCCCAGGAAGGGACAACGGGGTGGCTAATGACCCAGGGCAAGAGGGTCACCCAACCACCACTGACCTGTGCCCCTTCTCCCCGCAACTACCCCGACGCCAGGTGAGCCTGGATCGGAGACAACCTCACCGGTGGACTAACCATCGACAGCAGTGGGGTGGGACTGATAAAAAGTCAGTCCCTAGTAGCTTTTTGGCGACGGCCATAGTTACACCCCTCAAGGGCAGGAGGCCCTTTGGTGAGCCAAGAGGTGTCCCCACCTCTGCCACAGTGAGCCACGAGGGAGCAATACCCTCTGCCACCCAATAGTGAGCCAAGAGGGGCCAGTACCCTCTGCCACAGTGAGCCACGAGGGAGAAATACCTTTTGCCACAAACAGGGCAGGAGGCCCAATAGTGAGCCACGAGGGGCCAGTACCCTCTGCCACAGCGAGCCACGAGGGAACACCACACTCTGCCACACACCCAATAGTGAGCCACGAGGGGCCAGTACCCTCTGCCACAGTGAGCCACGAGGGAGAAATACCCTCTGCCACAAACAGGGCAGGAGGCCCAATAGTGAGCCACGAGGGGCCAGTACCCTCTGCCACAGTGAGCCACGAGGGAACACCACCGTCTGCCACACACCCAATAGTGAGCCACGAGGGCCCAGTACCCTCTGCCACAGTGAGCCACGAGGGAGAAATACCCTCTGTCACAAACAGAGCAGGAGGCCCAATAGTGAGCCACGAGGGGCCAGTACCCTCTGCCACAGTGAGCCACGAGGGAGAAATACACTCTGCCACATACAGGGCAGGAGCCCCAATAGTGAGCTACGAGGGGCCAATACCCTCTGCCACCCCAGGGGTAAGAGTCCCTAGTAGAAAGCAAAATGTGGGTCCCAGGGTAAAGCAACCTGGAGCCACGGCTGTGACAGACAGGAGAGAGAGTCGCCTCCGTGCTGCCCTCCCTGTATAAGAGAGAGAACACGGTCTCCGTGTGCACTCTACCTTCAGCGTTCCCCTGTGGGAATAGCTGGACACCACTTGGGAGAGTTGCCCCGAAGGTGTCACCGGAGCGGAGGCAAAGTCCCAGTCCGGACCTGCCTCCTACTCCTGGGAAATTCTTGTCTTCTCCAGGCACCAGCAGGAGACGAGGCCGCAGCCCAACCCTGACGGCGCGTCCCCTGGCAGACCTCCGCAGCCCCAGGACCCCCAGGCGAGCCCAGCAGCCTACCAGCGTGAGTAACGCTGACCCCCTCACACCACGGAGCCTCCGACGCCAGACCCGCCTCCTCCAACTGTTTGGCCCCAGCCCCGAGGGCCACCACCCCAGGTCGAGGCCCCAGACAGGCGGGCCTCCCTGCACCACACCGACGAGACCTTGAGCTGAGGGTCTACCCCAGGTCGAGGCCCCAGATAGGAGGGCCTCCCTGCAACTCACCGACGGACCGGACCTGGGTAGTGACTCCCCTGCGGGTAGTGCGTCGCCCGCCACGGGTAGAGTCCCCTGAGGTCCTCCCCCTCGACCAGAGTGACAGAGTGAATTAACCCAGGAAAAACGGGTAGATCAGGGACGCCCCTTCGACCTAAATATACCCGAGAAAGAGGAACAGGAACAGTGACAGAGTGACATAGTGTGATCCAGAGGAAGTCAACAGATAAGTGTTATTAATCCCAATAACCTCACATGCCCCTTAAAAGAAAGTAATTCAACAATAGTAAGTAAAGTGTTGTCCCCCTCCCAGAATAGAGGAGTTTCCCCGTCAGTGTGAACGGCAGTCGGGTGCGCGGGAAACCTGAAATCCCCAGGAGAGTGTCGCCGCGCCTAGTTAACTGAGTCGAGTGTCACGATCCGCACCCTGCCTTTCTTATAGTAATACTCCTCCCCTAGACTCTTAATCTTGTGTATTCCTTTTACTACTGTGAGTATAGATATTTTGGGCTTTAATGAAAGACAATCACCACCACTTATAGAACCACAAGCCATTGTTATATGTGATCATATTGTGTGTTGAGTATCCCGTGTCATCCTAACATAACTCTGTGTCTCTGTATCCTATATCCTAAATATCACTCTGTATCATATTGTAACGGTTTTAGAATTAAGGTAATAGATGTGTTAAGGTATACTGCCTAGTTTTTATGTCCTGTTCCTTTGTTGGTGCTTTACTTCCGGTCCGGAAAGAGGACCCCGCTCAGTCCTTAGTGTTCTTAGGGCGAGGAGTCGACCTAAAAACACTCAGCATAACAGTTATAAGGAGAACAGGAGCAGGAATTAACTGGAAAGAAAATAAGAAGATGATGGATTTAGACTATGCTGATGATATTGTACTGATTTGCGGAAGTATTTACGAGATGCAGAGGGTGCTAGATTGTCTGGTGGAGGAAGGAGAAAAAGTGGGATTGGTAATAAATTGTGGAAAGACTGAAATTATTAATATGAATGTGGAGAACCAAATCGATTGTGTAATTGGGAATAATGTGGTGAAGAATGTAGAAAACTTTAAATATCTGGGAACGGTTGTATCATCTAATGGATCATTAAACAAGGAAACTGAGGAGAGATATTAGACAGGCTTGGCGAGCTGTTGGAATGTTGAAATCTGTTTGGAATAATAATATGCTTTCGGTACACACTAAAGTGAAAATTTACAAGTCCATGGTTAGACCAATTTTAATTTACGGGCATGAGTCATGGTACAGTACAATTGCAACAGATCAGAAAGTATTAGGATTTGAGAATAAAATACTGAGAAGGATTCTTCGGGTAAAGTGGCAAGACAGAGTTACAAATGCAAGAGTAAGAGATATTACGAGAGTGGAACCAGTTAATGAATATGTGAGACTGTCTCGCTGGAAGTGGCTGGGGCACATATACAGAAAAGAAGGTAGTTTAATACAGGATGTGCCAAAGTGGACTGCTAGAGGAAGAAGAGGTAGAGGTAGGCCGAGGGAAACCTGGTTGAGGACAATGAAAAAAGAAGCAGGAGAGGAGTGTTGGTGGGACCTAAAGGAGATGGCAAGAGACAAATATTGATGGAGAGAGTTCATTGAGGCCCTATGCATCCCGTGGGGTGCCACAGGAAATGATTGATTGACAATTATTACTAAGCTGGACTGTGACGCTTTCCTAATTTCCTCCCAAAGTTATTTACTATCTGCTTTACTTAATTTTGGAGATCTATAAATAGCTCCTAAGACGAATTTCTCCCTGTTGTTACTAATTTCAACCCAGACACTTTCTGTGTCCCTATTTACTTTAATGTCTGCTTTATTGTAACAGTTCAATGAATCCTTTACATAAATAGCAACCCACCCCCCTTTCTTCCCTGATGGTTTGACACAAAAGTATTACAGTCCTTTATCTGTAAAATGCAGTATAGTGCCACAGGGGGCGACCTAACACCCCCAGAAGGAGCCCACAGAGGAGCAATGACAGTGCGCCGGGACTCAGGGCGACAACAACATAAGTCCACCCGGGCCGCACGCCCCTATGACCCGGAGCTCGCCCACCGCCACCATAACAGGACTACAAGACTACCTTCCGGGCGAGCCTTCCCCAACCAACATTGGGGTGGAGCTGTTACTCCAGTTCCAGTGAGCACCCCTGAGACAGCTGATAGCTGCTCAACCCTCCTGAAGAAGATGGCCTGTAGCTGCTCTGAGGGAAAACAGGAGACGGCCTGCAGCTGCTCCCGCCTTTGTCAGGAGATGCCCCATAGCTGCTCTGAAGGTGTCCTTTCCAAGACGGCCTGTAGCCGCTCAACCCTCCTGAAGGAGATGGTCTGTAGCTGCTCTGAGGGAAAACAGGAAATGACCTGTAGCCGCTCTGAGGGAAAACAGGAGACGGCCTGTAGCCGCTCTGAAGGTGCCCTTCCTGAGACGGCCTGTAGACGCTCAGCCCTCCTGAAGGAGACGCCCTCTAGCTGCTCTGAGGGAAATCAGGAGACGGTCCGTAGTCGCTCCATCCTTCGTCAGGAGACGGCCTGTAGCTGCTCTGAAGGTACCCCTGAATCGGCTTGTAGCTGCTCCCTTCCCCAGGCCTCGGCCAGTAGCCGGGCCTTAGCGACGGCCTGTAGCCGTGCCCCTAGAAGGCCACGGCCAGTAGCCGGGCCCTAAGGCAGGAGATGGCCTGTAGCCGCTCCTCCATCAGGTGCTGACTCCTGTTCACCAACCTACGATTCAGAGGGCGTCCCCAGCCTGGAGAAGTACTGGAGAGGCCCCATGACTTCCCCTGGCCTCTTCTCCCTGCAGCCGGATCTGGAGAGGACTCACCTGACGGACCCCAGCGTAGGCCAGTGCTGCAGCCCCTTCCTGAGAGCACCACTGATCACTGGGGACTGCAGCCCTCGGGACCCCCAGACCACCCCCAGGACCTCTGGGTGGGACCTCCCTACACCCAGACGCCGGAGATCTTCGTCCTTCGTCAGGCGCCTGAGCAAGAAGGTTAGGCAGTTATTCAGCCCCAGCCCTGAGGGCCGTACCTCCGACCCAAGCCCCGAAAGTGCGGGGTCCTTCACCACCCGCAGCCCAGAACGAGAGAGGACGCCCCTACGCGTGGTCCCGTGGCCCCTGAACACAGACGCCCCCGTCAGTAGTGAGGCTGGGTCACCTCCGCCGCCCTTGGACCTGACCGCCACAACGCCCAGACCCGAAAGGAGCGACAGTGAAAGCACAGTGTCCGTGACTTAGTGACGTGAACGCAGAGCAGTGAATTAACCATATAAAGGAAGTCAGTGAGAGAAACACCAGTGACAACATAAAAGTGGTGGAGTAAATAAAAGTAACACTGAAACCGTGAACACGACGAAGCAGTGAAATACGGGTCTATTACAGTGAATACGCTACCATCTGATAACGCCGCATCATACTAATATCATACACAGACCCGAGTGTTAAAGTAATAATTGCCAACAGTGATATATACCACCCACTCCACAAATATATAAAACTTGAACTTCCTGCAATAATAGTATATAAACCTCTGCCCTATGTGCTATTCACCTTGCCCGACCTTGACCTGGGTAGCATCCTGCGCGATACTAATAACTCATATCTAGGTCTAAGAATTATAATTGTCCAGTGTATCTGTATTCGTGACATCTACCCGTTCCACTGTAGAATTTAGTAATACACGTGTAAGGTTGTTGCCTTGAGTTTTTGTGTCCTGCCTCTCTCCTATTTGTCTAAGCTTCGGTCTAGTAAGAGAGCCCAGCTACACACTAGACGTTGGAGGGACGGGAAGCCGACCCTAAAACACCCAGCATTACAATATGATATATTGCTAAAAAATCTCAGGTGTCTGTATTCATCCAAGTTTCACCAATAAAGGCAATGTCTATTTTTTCTGTATAAAAAAAAAAGCCCTCAGTTCATCCATTTTATTAGGTAAACTCCAGCTGTTTGTGTAGTACACTCTCAGGTTATTATGCGTAGTTATGCCTCTACCTTGGGACTTACTATTTTTTATTTTGTCACTAATTTGGGAACTCTTTACTAATGTAACAATTTTTTGTACTATCACTTATCGCCCTTCTATTATCGCTTGTTCTGTCCTCTATCATCGCCTGCTTATTCTGAGGTGCCTGAGTGGATGTATCTACACTAGTGGTTACACTGTTGTTCTGACTTTTGCAAGTCTTGATGCATCTATCCAAACATGATAATACTGATTTCTGAGTGTAGTTGCTGCAACTTCCTGTACATCTACTTCTCAACCTCGATAAAAACCCTCTAACTCCCTATCATTCCAGCTAAAACAGTAACTCCCTGCCTACTAAGACGAGTCCCATCCCAACTATACAAGGCACTCCGACCATAAAACCGGTCCCAGCTGTCTATGAAAGGTATTGCGTTATCTTTGCAATACCTTTCAATGGGGCAAGTAAAACCTATTGCCCTGCTCAACCACTCCCTCCCAACTCGCCTTCTGGGCAAAACACCGAGCACTACAAGGGTTCCTCCCCTCTCCCTAACCTTCTCTAACATCAGCTTGTACTGCTGCCACAGTACCTCACTCTTATGCCTACTATCATTGCCTCCTACACTGAGGCACACAGTGGGTTTGTCACCACTATCCTTCACGATACTTGAAATTTTCTCCATTACATTACCCACCCTGGCCCCAAAAAGACACACATGTTTAATGAGTGGAGTATACATGGCTCTGTTAAGATATCTTACCTGTGAGTCCCCAACAACGGCAATATTTTTCTTATATTTCTTGTTCTCACTATACTTACCTCCATGGGAATGTCTTTCACCGTCCTCCTTCTCAACTTCCCTCTCTGCCTTCCCTTCATATTCGTTCCGTAGTGCATCGAATGTATTTGTGGTCTTAATTTCTGATTGTTTTTGAAGAGTGAACTTCGTTGCATCCTTGTGAACCAGTGTCCAACCTTCAGCCTTTTTCTCTCGCTCCTCCAACATCTCCTCCAACAATTCCCTCATTTGTGACTTCTCTTCCCTGAGAACCTGTACCTCCCGCTTCGATTCGAGAAGCTCTTCCTTTAACTGAAGGTATTTCTCAAAACCTGCAGCGGGGACACAACTCTCCATAGAGGACGCCATCACTCACACATTCACAGAGGTATCACAGGTCACTACAGCACACTAGCACAACACTATCACAAGTCACTATCACAGTTCACTACAGCACACTAGCACAACACTATCACAAGTCACTATCACAGTTCACTACAGCACACTAGCACAACACTATCACAGATCTCAGCTAGCTAAATTAGGTACGCCAGGAGACGTCTGAACAGACTGACATGGACACCTAGGCTTGAGGTTGAGTTTACATATTAAAATGCAACAGGACATCAAAACAGACCACAATGAGCCACCAGAGGGAACCCACAGAGAAGTGTACACGGCGTGAATGAGTTCCGGGAGGAAACGGCTTCAGTCCGCTCGGGCCGCACGCCCAATAACATGGAACTCGCCCGCCGCCACCATAGCAGGAATACAAGACGACCTGCCGGGTGAGCTGCCCACAGATCAGACCAGGGTGGAACTGTTTCTCCACATCCTAACAGCACCCCCGAGATGGCCGATAGCCACTCACCCTCCTACAGGAGACTGCCGGAAGCCGCTATGGAGGAAACTAGGAGACGGCCTGAAGCCGCTCCCACCTTCGTCAGTACATGGCCTGAAGCCGCTCGGAAGGTGCCCCTCAGATAGATGGCCTGCAGCCGCTCACCATCCTACAGAAGACAGCTTGAAGCCGCTCTGGAGGAAAAGAGGAGATGGCCTGAAGCTGCTCCCGCCTTCGTCAGGAGATGGCCTGAAGCCACTTGGAAGGTGCCTCTCGGAGAGATAGCCTGCAGCCACTCACCCTCTCCAGGAGATGGCCTGAAGCCGCTCCAGAGGCCAATCAGGAGACGGCTGGTAGCCTCCTCTCCTGCCTTCATCAGGAGATGGCCGGAAGCCACTCTGAAGGTGCCCCTGGAGAGACGGCCAGTAGCCGCTCACCCTCCTACAGGAGACGGCCTGAAGACGCTCCGGAGGTCAATCAGGTATGGCTAGAAGCCGCTCCTGCCTTCGTCAGGAGACGGCCAGAAGCTGCTCTGAAGGTGCCCCTGGAGAGTCGGCCTGTAACCACTCTACCCTCCTGCAGGAGGCAGCTGGTAGCCGCTCCGAAGGTGTCTCGAGACAGCCATGGCCAGTAACCGGGCCCTACCACCAGAGACGGCCTGAAGCCGCTCCTTCGTCAGGTGCTGAGCCCGGTCCACCTAACTACAACTTGGAGGGAGCCCCCAGCCGGGAGGAGTATTAGACAGGCCCTGTGACCACCACCGGGCTCTTCTCCCTACAGCCAGTGGAGACACCCCTTATGGCCCCCAACGCCGACCGATGCCGCAGCTCACTCCTGAAGGCATCCCCGACCTGTAGGGACCACAGCCTTCCGACCGCCCTTCTGACTCCCAGGCAGGACCTCCCTGCACCCAGACGCTGGAGATCCTCATCCTTCTTCAGGTGCCTGACTCAGAAGTTCAGGCGACTGTTTGGCCCCAGCCCAGAGGGCTGGACTTCCACCCCGAGCCCAGAAGCCTCGGGCCCCTACGCCCCCAGCCGACCCAGACGAGAGAGGACGCCCCTACACGCTGTCCCTGGCCCCCAGGACATAGCCGCCCCCGAAGGATCCCAGCCCCATCAGTAGGGAGGCTGAGACTCTGCCGCCGCCCCTGCACCTGACTATGACACGTCCAACCTGACAGGAGTCAAAGTGAACACACGCAGCATACAGACAGTGTAGGAGTGGCAGAGTAAAGTGGGCCAGTTGTTAGAGCATAAAAGAAAGTGGTGGAAAGGATAGTGCAATAGTAAGACAGTGAAGGACGGGCCTACCATAGTGTAGAGTGCCACCATAAGACAGTGAAGATCATACATAAGACCCTGAGTTGAAGTTCCAGTACTGCCAGCTCCATCCAGGTACATAGTAAAATAATGTAAAAGTGATCTACAGGCCAAGGTACAGTGAACCCTCTATGCAACAGTGACGGCACGTCTCGATAAGGTCACGCTCAGGCCCAGTGTAAAATATTAATGCTACCCTGGGTAATATGCACGCCCCTGCCGCCGGAACCCCACCCTGCAACGAAGCTGCAGCCCTACCCCCACACTAGGAGGACACCATGGAGGGCCAGGTGAGTGCGACTCTGGCCCAGTGCAAGACGGGTGCCGGGACGCCCCGACCCTGTGTCCCTCTTCCCCTCAACCTACCCAACCACGACGTCACAGGAATGCGACACTACTTCTTGGCCAGGCAAGCCCTCCTCAGGATCGGGGTGTGACTGCTCCAGATACAGTCCCAGGCAGCACCGCGGTAATGGCCACTGTACGTACTGAGGAGGGAACGACCACTGTATGTCCCTCAGCTGTTTCCCCCTGCAGCCCCGCAACGATGGCCACTGTATGCGTTTGGGATGGAATGGCCACTGTACATCCTTCTGCTGCAGCCACATCTGGAGCCCGCCTTGGTGTGGCAGCTATTAAGTGCACACCAACATGCAAAGGCAGGAGGAATGGAACTGCGACAACAGCCAGTGTACGTGTCGGGGAGGGAACGGCCACCATACGTCCCTCATCCACCTCCGCGGTAACAGCCACTGTACGTAATGGGGAGGGAATGGCCACTGTACATCCCTCAGCTATTTCTCGTTGGGCAGGCAGACCCTCGGTGACGGCCACTGTACGCGCCAGGGAGCGAATGGCCACTGTATGTTCCTCATCTGCCTCTTCCTCCTTCGGAAGCAGCCCCATGGTGATGGCCACTGTACGTGCTGGGGAAGGAACGGCCACTGTACGTCCTTCTGCGGATATTCCAAGGGGCTGTGGAACTGCGATGACGGCCACTGTACGCTCGGGGAAGGGACGGCCACTGTATGCCCTTCATCCACAGTCCCGAGAGTTCTTCTGGAGGGGAAGGTCCCTTGCGCAGCCCACTCTCCACTGCTTGGCTGCATGGGACGGCCTTCTGTCTCTCCCTCTAGGTGTGGTTCCCCGGAGGTGCTGCCGTTCCAGGAGTGGTGGTGAGATCCTGTTGCCAAAGGCGGAGTTTACACCCTACAGCCTGCCCCTGGACGACGCCGGATCCTGACGGATGCACTGCAGGCGAGATGCCGCACCCAACCCCTCACAGCGCCCCAACCTTGAGGCAACCGCAGTCCCAGGCCTCCCAGGGCCAGCCCGTGGACCCCAAGGCAGGACCGCTCTGACCCCACTCGCTGTCAGCCCTCCGCCAGGACCAAGAAGCGGTAGGCCTGACTCCTGACACTGTTCAGCCCCAGTCCCAAGGACCCCTTACCAGGTCGAGGCCCAAGCAGGAAAGGGCCTCCCTGCACCCCAGATCGGACACGTGCTCAGGCGACGACGCCTCCAAGGGCTGTCCCGTGCCTCCTGCAGAAGGGCTTCCCAGAAGGGCTCCTTCCCACTCCCGGGCGCCACCTCAGTTAAACCCAGGCCTCAGCAGGCCAGTGATGACGCCCCCAGATCCCAGTGTCGTGCTAACGACTTAACAGTGAAAGTGACTGCAAGTGATATAAAACAGTGAGACACTACCGTTAAAGGTCTCTACTTCAGAGTACTGTGTATATGTCTAAGCACCTCAGAACCGGAGTAATATCCTAATGTGTGGCTAAAGAGACCAACTTATCACTTACAGTCCAGAGAGACTGAGTGTATGAACCGTGTCACCACAGCTGTGTGATATTCTCTCATGTATTGACTCAGCCATAAACACCGTGCCCATGTGATATGTTATGCTAGTATTAATTAACCTGTCACTTTACCCCATCGATATTCAGTGTATCTTTGTATGTATATTGAAAGGGAATTGAACTGAGACAATAGATGTGTTAAGATGTAATGCTGAGTTTTTATGCCCTGTTCCTTTGTAAGTGTTCTATTTCCGGTCTAGAAAGAGGACCCCGCTCAGTCGCTGGTGTCTTTAGAACGAGAAGTCGGTCTAAAAACATCCAGCATAACACTGGTGGCAAGCGGTGGTTCTGGATCCGATTAGAACACGGAGGAACAAATAGGGAAATCTTAAACAATGGCGGCCAAACCACATATTCAATTGCCAAAGTTCAACCCCGAAAAATACGACATCGATGTGTACTTGGATATGGTAAAACCTTTATTAGACATAGGGTTTGAAAACGACAGGGAGAAAATTGCCGTCACACTGCTTCACCTGGACAAAATTGTGGCAACCATAGCCACAAAAATCATCCAAGAACTAAAATGGGACCAATTCACACATATCGTCAAACAGGCAGTTACCCTTTTATTGGGCAGAGTTGTTGCTCTCTCAAAACTAGACGCCCTTACATACGACAGTAGCCTCGATGACACGTTCATCCAGGTACGGCGACTCGTCACCGCCGTCTATCCCGAATCCAGCATAGCCATTTGGGATCAACATACATTCAATAACCTGCTGAGGATCCTTCCGAGCACAGTCAGGGAACACTTAACAATTAATGATCCATCGGGAGACATGGACCAAGATTCGCAGCTTGTACGACGCCTTCTCGCCACCCATCCTGCACATCAACCAATACATGTAGTCAGTAAGTTTCCCACAAACAAGGCGGCGCCACAAAAGCAACAGACGCCCCCACCACAACCCACTACGGAGTCGTCACCTTCAGTACCCAGGGCTCACCCTCCGAGGAGACGCCCTAATCCCAGAGAAAACTCCAACTTCATATCCATAAACCCGTGGGAATTTACCGCCTGCAGTCGCAGCTGCCCTCTGCATGACATATGCGAGCAGCTGAAAGCTACACGCTGCAGGGCAGCCCTACAAGGGCGTCGGAAGGTGTCATCTTTGGACGATGATGCACTGGAAGACGATGCTTCACCCCTCTCTTATACAGACCTAGGGGACGTGGAGCCTGAGGAGGAGGACACCATACAGCAGATGGATTTTTAGGTCCGCCCCCTCACTTCCCCATGGTGGCAGGGGCCACTTCACATAAATATAGACCCCCAGTCTACGACAAAATGAGGCTGAACGGGGTCAAGGCAAGACTATTGGTTGACATGGGAGCGGCCAGATCCTGCCTCTACTCACATTTTTACTCCCGCCACAGCTCTGTCTTCAGGCCCCATCTCCCCACCTCAGCCAACCTTGTAGACACGGGGGACGGCCCCCTGCCTATCCGTGGGGAAACCCGGGACCTGCGGACCGAAACTCACCAACAAGTTATCGCAAGACACCCCTTCATCGTCTTCGACTCTACCTGCCGTGCATACGACAGCTACCTGGGGTTGGACCTCCTACAAAAGCTTCATGCCAACATCGACTGCCACAAACGCCGCCCCCACTTGCGTCCAGCCCCACCCCTTTACCACCCACGCAGCACGTGCACACCTCCACCCCACACACACCCCTTTCTCACCACCCCCAACCACTCTTCTCGTGCATCTCACCTCCACCCTCACCCCTCCCGTCACCCACCACTACACGTTCTCACCCTCATTCTTCTTCCTCTCCTACCTCACCTCCCCCTCCAACTTTTCCTGCCACCATTGCTTTCGCCGTTACCATTCCCTCCCACCGTGAGGCTTGGTTACAATTAAACAGGCCCAGCAGTACCTCTGTACTATTTTCACCCAGCTTACCATCCAGGCCCCTTTCATCATGTTTACTATCTCCCACATTCCTCCCCCCCCCACGTCGAAGCAGTGCGAATCGCCAATCTCGCCGCCACACCACTCACCCTCCCTCGAGGGTTAATAGTGGGTGACATAGAGGAAGCTGAGCCTTGTGAGACACCCTCCCCCTCTCCCACCACGCTACCTACTCTTCCTGAGCACCTCTTCACCCACCAAGCAAACACCCTCCGGCAACTGCTGGACTTCCAAGACCTTTTCTCATCTGGTGCAGCGGACATCAGGCACACCACCTATCTCAACCATGAAATCCACACCACAGGACCACCCATCCGCCAACCCTCACGATGCAAGAACCCTAAGCAGTGGGCAGAGGAAGACTGGCAGGTGACGTTATTTCCCACTCCACCAGCCCCTGGTCCTCCCCCGTCGTACTCGTTAGAAAAAAGGATGGCACAATGCGGTTCTGTGTTGATTACTGTAAACTCAATTATGTCACCACCAAGGACGCCACTCCCCTACCCAGAATAGACGATTCCCTCGACCCACTGCATGGCTCTTCATGGTTTTCCACCCTCGACCTGCAGTTGGGATACTGGCAAATCCCCGTCCACCCAGAGGACAAACAAAAAACGGCCTTCTCCACCAGCAACGGCAAACATTATGAATTTAGTGTACTCCCATTCAGACTTTGCAATGCCCCGGCCACGTTCTCCAGTTTAATGGAGTCAGTCCTGAGCGGCCCGACCTGGGAGATCTGCCTGGCGTATCAAGACGATGTCATTGTGTTCAGCCAAACCTGGGCCGACCACCTCCACCGCCTCAAACAGGTATTTACACGAGTAAGCCAGGCCGGACTTAAACTCAAACCTTCAAAGTGCTTCCTAGACGAAAGATTCGTCTCCTTCCTGGGACATGTGATTGGAGCCGAGGGCATCTCTCCCTATCCCGACAAATTGCATGCCATAGCTGACCTCCCTCTACCTAAGGACGTCCATGAAACACGCTCCTTTCTCGAACTTACCTCCTACTACCGGCGTTTTGTCAAAGGCTTCACAGATATTGCCAAATCCTTGCACGATCTCACAAGGAAAGGCGAGCCTTTCGTCTGGACAGACACACGAATTGCAGCCTTTAAAACCCTCAAAAACTGAAATGTTAGGTGTTTTAGGTCCAGCTTCCCGTCCCACAAACACCTAGTGTGTAGCAAGGCTCTATTTCTAGACTGGAGCTCAGACAAATTGGAGAGAGGTAGGACACAAAAACTCAAGGCAACAACCTTACACGTCTATTACTAAGATGGACAGGGGAACGAGTAGATGTCGCTGATACAGCTACACTGGGCAATTACAAACTCTGATGACTAGATATGGGTTATCAGTATCACGCGGGATACTGCTCTGGTCAGAGTGAACAGTACTTGAGGCAGAGTGTTACTAATTATGGGAAGTCCGGGTTTTCTATATTTGTTGAGTTACTAATGTTATTCCTTGCTGGTAAGTGTTTCATTGGCACTGGGGTCTGAATATGGTCTTAGTACCAGTATCAGGAGGTATTTTCTGGTGGTAGCGTATTCACTCTGATAAACGCAACTCTCACTGGGTGGCCGTATTTGTGGTTACACTGTCACTGTTACTCACTCCACCACTTTGGTATTATCACTGACTTCCATTAGAGGGTTAGTTCACTGTTTTGCCTTTATATCACTAGGTCTCAGACATTGTACTATCACTGTCTCTCCTTTCGGGTCCGGGTGTCGTGGCGGTCAGGTACAAGGGCGGAGGGGTGTCACAGCTCCACTACTGATGGGGCTGGGTTCCACCAGGGGCCTCTATATCCAGAGGCCACGGGATCACGCGCAGGGGCGTCCGTTCTCATCCAGGGCTGTGGATGGCGAAGGGTCCCACGCTCTCGGGGCTGGGGACAGGAGTGCGGCTCTCAGGGCTGGGGCCGAATAACTGCCTGAACCTTTCGTTCAGGCTCCTGATGGAGGACGAAGATCTCCGATATCGAGGTGTGGGGAGTTCCCGCCTGGGAGTCCTGGGGGAGGTTTGGGGGTCCTGAGGGCTGCAGTCCCCAGGACTTGGCGGCGCCATCAGAAAGGAGCTGCGGCACCGATCTGCATCAGGGTCCGACAGGTGAGTCTCCTCCAGATCCAGTTGTAGAGAGCAGAGGCTGGGGGAGACCAAGGGGCCTCTCCAGTACTCCTCTAGGCCCGAGACTCCCTCTGGTTCGTGGGTCGGGGAACAGGCATCAGCTTCAGACGGAGGAGCGGCTACAGGCCGACTCCTGCCGTAGGGTCTGACTACAGGCCGTCTCCTGCCCTAGGGCCCAGCTACAGGCCCCCATAGGGCCTGGGTACTGGCCGTGGCTTCCTGGGGGCGCAGCTACAGGCCGTCGCCAAGGCCCAGCTACTGGCCACGGCTTCCTGGGGGCGTGGCTACAGGCCGTCGCCAAGGCCCGGCTACTGGCCATGGCCTGGGGGAGTGAGCAGCTACCAGCAGACCCAAAGGCACCTTTGGAGCGGCGACAGGCCGTCTCCTGACAAAGGCAGGAGCGGCTACAGGACGTCTGGTTCCAATCGAAGCTGCTACAGGCCGTCTTCTGATCACCCTCAGAGCGGCTACAGGCCGTCTCCTTGTGGAGGGGTGAGCGGCTACGGGCTGTCTCAAGGAAGGCACCTTCCAAGCGGGTACAGGACGTCTCCTGATGAAGGCTGGAGTGGCTACAGGCCGTCTCCTGACGAAGGCGGGAGTGGCTACAGGCCGTCTCCTTTATACCCTCAGACCGGCTACAGGCCGTCTCCTTCTGGGGGGGTGAGCAGCTACAGGCCGTCTCAGGGAAGGCATATTCGGAGCGGCTACAGGCCGTCTCCTGACGAAGGCAGGAGCAGCTACAGGCCATCTCCTAATTACCCTCAGAGCGGCTACAGGCCGTCTCCTTATCAAGGGGTGAGCGGCTACGCGCCATCTCAAGAAAGACACCTTCGGAGTGGCTACAGGCTGTCTCCTGACGAAGGTGGGAGCGGCTACAGGCCGTCTCCTTATTGCCCTCAGAGCAGCTACAAGCTGTCTTCTTAGTGAGGGGTGAGCAGCCACAGGCCATCTCAGGGGCGCTGGGAGGAGGTGGAGATACAGCTCCACCCCGAAGCTGGTTGAGGAAGGCTCGCCCGGAAGGTAGTCTAGTATTCCTGCTATGGTGGCGGCGGGCGAGTTCCAGGTCATAGGGGCGCGCAGCCCGGGCTGACTTATCCCGTTGTCACTCCGAGTCCCGGCGTGCTGTTGTTGCTCCTCTGTGGGCTCCTTATGGGGGTGTCTGGGTGCTTCTGGGGGCATTATACTGCATTTTACCACCGTCTGCTGGAAAAAAGTCATGTCCCTGTGACTGGAGGTGGTTAACTTTGGTGTCGTAGGTGGTGTAGACTGGCTGTAGGTGTTGGAGGAGGGCATGCCAGGCTGTGGTGGCGGAGTTTTCGTATTGTTGCTCATCGCAGGTGAGAAAGAGGGTGGATGAGGCGGTGGAGGAGAGGAGGAGTTGCAGGAGGTGGTGTGGTCCTTGGACTCGATGGTTACGTCCAAGGGACGGTGCCCATACAGCTCGCCAAATCTTCATGGCACTGGTTGTTGTCCATGGTGTGGGGATGTGTTGAGTGCTGGAGATGGATGGTGAGTGTGGGGTTTTATGCTGGGGTAATGTGGCGTAGCGTCTCTGGGGAGTGTAGGTGGCTGGGATTTGTGCTTGGTGTATCATGAGTGTGAGATGATTTAGGGCAGGGGTAGGGGTGTGATTTTGTGGCGAGGTGGGTGGGGTGGGAGAGTGGGTGTATCGGGCAGGTGGGCAGGAGAGGCGCCCGGAGTGTGTGATGGTTGTTTTGAGGGTGGGTGTGGGTGTGCAGGGTTGGCATGTATGTGAGGTGCGTAAGGCATGCAAGGACGGCCATGGGGTGGCTGGGCGTAGGGAGCGGGGTGTCGGGTGAGTGGGTAGTGTTGTCATAGGGCCGTGGGCAGTGGGCTTGGAGTTGTGGGGGCGGTGGTGGGCAGCAGCTGGGGCGGGGGTGTTGGGTTGGGAGTGGGACACGTGGTGCTGGGCGTGGGAGAGGGGGTGGCTGGTAGCAAGGAGGTGAGGGAGCGGCTGGGTGTTGGTGGTGTCGGTGAGTTGTCAGGTGAGGTGTGATGCGGTGTGACGGAAGATGTGGTGGAAGCGGCGGGGGAGGGGGAGGGGGAGGGGGAGGGAGAGAGAGAGAGAGAGAGAGGGAGGAGATGTAGCAGTCATAGGTGGTAGGAGGGGGTGGCGCGGGAGTAGAGGGTGGGATGAGGCGCAGGGCTGGGGCGGTGGGAGCAGGAGTGAGATAGGGGCACACGTGCCGGTTTCGGAGGGTGCGCGGAGTGCCATGGTACATGACGGTTACATGATAGCGGTTAGGGACGCGGTTGATGGTGTGGGGTCCCGTGAAACGTGATGCGAGCTTGTGGGGGGTGGGGAACGGGGTTATCATAACTGTATCACCCGGCTTATAGGGGTTGGAGGCAGTGTCGGGGCTGAGGTTCAGGTTGTGTTGGAGGTGGGTCAGGTGGTGCTTGAGGTGGTGTAATGGGTCTGTTATGGGGGTTGAGGTGGGGGGTTTCAAATGCTGCTGAAGGGGCTGGAGGAAGGGTGTTTCCCTGAACACTCGCTCATATGGTGAAATTCCGTCCTCTCGGGGGCAGGAGTTGATGCCCCATTGCAAGATTTTTACATGGCCGGGCCAGTCGTCGTTTTTGGTGGCTTCTATTCGGGTGTGGAGCTGATTCATCAGTGTGCGATGGCTGCACTCACATAAGGCATTTCCTTGTGGCCAGTAAGGGGATGAGTGAGAGATGTTATAACCGAAGATATGGGCCAGCTCCTCCCAGATCTTACTGGAGAATTTGGGTGCGTTATCTGAGTGGATCGCTTGCGGGATGCCAAAGTAGGGGAACACGTGCTGAAGGAGGGCGTCAGCCACTGTGACATCGTGGTGTTCCTTCGCTGGGCAGGCCACGATGACTTTGGAGTATGTGTTGATGAAAGTGATAACATACCTATAGCCTGATTTTGGAGGAAAGGGTCCCTCCACGTCAATCGCCAACAGCTGCCAAGGTTTGTGGGCGGTAATATGGCCCAACGGACCTGTGGTGTGGGTGATGTCTTTACTGAGGGCACAGGTGCTGCAGGTTTGGATAATTTCCTTGGCAAGAGTGGAAGGATTTGGCGCCCAGTAGGTGTCATTGAAGACCTGCAGTAGTTTTCTCGTACCCAGGTGAATGCTGTTGTGGGTGTGCAGGTGTCATAGGGCGTTGAGGGCGGTGCCAGGGGATAGGAGGATATGGCCTGACGGGGTAAGTAGGTGGTCGACCTGGCAATACAGTTTCTTGAAAAGGTGCTGGGGGATCCAAGGGGGTCACTCTTTGCGATGCCACTGCTGGAGGAGGTCTGGCTCCGGCTGGGCAGCGTGGATGGGGAGCCGAGAGAGGGTGTCCGCATTGGTATGGAGTTTCCCCAGTCAATATGAGATTTCATAGTTGAATTCCTCCAGGGTTTCGCACCATTGGATGAGCTGGGCATTGTGGAGGGACTGGTGGTCAGTAATGATAATGACTTGGGTCCCGGAAAGGTGTGCCCGGAAGTGCTCAAGTGCCCAGATAATGCCTAGGCACTCTCTCTTGGTGGCGGCATAATTCTTCTCCGCTTGATTTAGGGTACGGCTGACGCAGGTGATGATGTGTCGTGGCCCTCTTGGACTTGCACTAGCACAGTGCCGATGGCAATTAGGAAGACGTTGGTATAAAGCCGGAACGGGAGGACATAGTTGGGAAAGGCCACGATGGGGGCGGAAACGAGCTTATCTTTAAGCTTTTGGAAGGCAACTCGTCTCTCATCTGTCCAGAGGAACGGTTCCCTGTTACAGGTCAGGTCGTGTAGTGGTTTAGCAATGTGGGAAAACCCCTTCACATAATGGCGGTAATAGGACGTCAAGCCGAGGAAGGCCTGGATCCCGTGAATGTCTTGTGGTGGGGGTATGTCCGTGATGGCAAGGAGTTTGTCTGGATCAGGAGATATGCCCACCTGGGAGATGACGTGCCCCAGGAATGAGATGGTTTTGGCGGCCAGGATGCACTTGGTGGGCCGGAGTTTGAGACCTGCCTGTCAGATCTTGGTGAAAACCCAACGGAGGCCCTGCAGGTGATCGGCCCAGGTCTGGCTGAAAACGATGACGTAATCCAAGTACGCGAGACAGATCTCCCACGTGAGACCGCTGAGGAGGATTTCATTAACTTGGTGAAGGTGGCAGGGGCATTACAGAGGCCAAAAGGCAGAACATTAAACTCATAATGTTTCCCGCTGCTGGTCAAGAACGTGGTTTTGCCTCTGTCCTCCTGGCGCACAGGGACCTGCCAATATCCCGACTGGAGGTCGAGGGTAGAGAACCAGGAGGCACCGTACAGGGAATCCAAGGAGTCGTCTATACACAGGAGTGGAGTGGCGTCCTTGGTGGTTACGTTGTTAAGCCGGCGGTAGTCAATGAAGAACCGCATCATGCCATCCTTTTTCTTCACGAGGACGACGGGGGAGGACCAGGGGCTGGTGAAGGGGGAGACGACTCCAGCTTTGATCATCTCCTGTACCTGGAGGTCTTCCTCTTCCCGCTGTTTGGGGTTCTTCTGTCGGGATGGCGGTCGAATTGGTGGGCCCGTTGTATGAATCTTGTGAGCCAGGTAGGTGGTGTGTCCAATGTCGGCTGGTCCTGCCACAAACACATTCTGGAAATCCAGGAGTAAGCGGCGGAGGGTGTCTTATTGGTGCGCGGAGAGATGGTTGGGGATACGGGGCAGGAGGGCGGGGAAATAGGAGGGGGAACGGGTGCAGGGCTTGGCTTCCTCCATCTCTCCGATTATGAGCCCTTTAGGGAGGGTGAAGGGCGAGGGGGCGAGGTTGTCAATCCGGACTGCTGTGTGATACGGGGGAAGGAGAGTTGGGGGCAAAAGGCAGGCCGAGAGGGTTCCGGGAGGCAGGAGTGGGGAGAATAGGACAGAAGGGCTGGAGGGCCGGTTGAGGGGCACCCAGGCTTAATGGTGGGGGGGAGTGGTGATGACAGAGGAAATGGTGGCAGGAAAAGAAGGGGGGGGGAGCAGAGTTTTCCGGCTGGGGCCATGGCGTGCAGGTGCAGACGGCCCGAGGGGGGGGGGTCGGGTAATTGATGGAACTGGAGCTGTCTGTTGCAGCAATCTATGGTGGCTCCTAACTTCTGCAACAGGTCCAACTCCAGGTATCCGTCATAATTGCGGAAGGAAGAGTTGAATATTATGAATTGGTGTTAGGTCAACATCGGTTGATGGGTGTCGACTCTAAGGGCCCGTATTTCCCCACAGATAGGCATGAGACCATCCCCCGCATCCACAAGGTGAGTAGCTGTTGGGCAGAGCAGGCCAAAGGTTGATTTGCGACAGGAGAAGTAGCGGCTATATAGGCAAGATCTGGCTGCTCCCGTATCGACCAGAAGTCTGGATTTCACCCGTTTCAGCTTCATCTTGTGGTAAACTGGGGGGTAATATTTGGGGGAAATGGCCCCTGCCACTGTGAGAAGGTGTGGGGGCGGTCCTAAAAATCCAACTGTCTGGGGCCTCCTTCTTCTTGCTCCGGCTCCTGTTCCCCGGGGTAGGTCTCCTCCACAGGTGCGGGTTCCTCCTCTGTTACCTCATCCTCAAGAGAGGAAACTTTGTGTTGGCCTGGGGTGGTAGTTTTCCGTCGTGCAGCTTTTAACTGATCTCTGATATCGTCCAGTGGGCACCTGGAGCTGCATGCAGAGAATTCCCAGGGATTCACTAAGATGAGGTTGAGGTTCTCCCTGTGGGTGGGGTGCCGGTGGGTGGGGTGTGCCCTAGGCGTGCTGGGTGCTGAGGTGGGGCTGGTACGGGCCATAGGCGGACGTGGCTTGACTGGAGGAGCCGGAATCTTTGTGGGAAACTTCCTTACCACGTTGATTTGTTGGGGTGCAGGGCGGGAGGTCAGGAGGCGTCGTATCAGTTGAACGTCCTTATCCATGTCTCCAGTCGGGTCATGGATCATAAAGTGCTCTTTGACTATCCTGCGGAGCACTCTCAGAAGAGTATTAAAAGTGTGTTGCTCCCGGGTTTCATCATCTGCCTCCGGGTAGGCAGCAGTGACCAGGCGTCTCACCTGGATTAAAGTATCGTCTAAGTTGCCATCGAAAGTTAAACTATCCAGTTGGGATAGCGCCACCACTTTCCCTAGTGATGGGGTGATGGCTTGGATCACGAGTTTCGTTAAATTCTGCCAGGTGAGCCCCGGGACGATCTTGGGTGCTATATTAGCTGCTGCTTTGCCCAGCAGTGGGAGTGTGACTGCAATTTTCTGCTTGTCATCCTCGAAACAGATATCTAACAAAGGTTTAATAATTGCCAGGTATGTGTGAACATCATACTGTTGGGGGTCGAACTTACAGTAGGTAATTGCATATGTGGTGTGGTTGCCATTTTTCCAGTATTTCCTGATTACCTCTCTCGTATGCCCGGGTCAAGAATCACTGCTGTCCACCAGTGTAATGCTAGGTGTTTCAGGTCCAGCTTTCCGTCCTGTAAACGCCTAGTGTGTAGCGGGGCTCTCTTTCTAGACTGGAGCTTAGACAAACAGGAGAGAGGTAGGACACAAAAACTCAAGGCAACAACCTTACACGTGTATTACTAAGTTGGACAGGTGAACAAGTAGATGTCACTGATACAGATACACTTGGCAATTACAAACTCTCATGTCTAGATGTGGGTTATCAGTATCGTGCAGGATACTGCTCGGGTCACAGTGAACAGCACTTGAGGCAGAGTGTTATTAATTATGGGAAGTCCAGGTTTTCTATATTCGTGGTGTTACTAATGTTATTCCTTGCTGGTGTTTCACTGGCACTGGGGTCTGAATATGGTCTTAGTATCAGGAGGTATTTTCTGGTGGTAGCGTATTCACTCTGATAGACTCGACTCTCACTGGGTGGCCATATTTGTGGTTACACTGTCACTTATTCACCCCACCACTTTGGTATTATCACTGACTTCCATTAGAGGGTTAGTTCACTGATCTGGCTTTATATCACTAGGTCACAGACACTGTACTATCACTGTCACTCCTTTCGGGTTCGAGTGTCGTGGCGGTCAGGTACAAGGGCAGAGGGGTGTCACAGTTCCACTACTGATGAGGCTGGGTTCCACATGGGGCCTCTATGTCCAGAAGCCACGGGATCACGCACAGGGGCGTCCGTTCTCATCCATGGTTGTGGGTGATGAAGGGTCCCGTGCTCTTGGGGCTGGGGACGGGAGTGTGGCCCTCAGGACTGGGGCCGAATAACTGCCTGAACCTTTCATTCAGGCTCCTGATGGAGGACGAAGATCTCCGACATCGAGGTGTGGGGAGTTCCCGCCCGGGAGTCCTGAGGGCAGTCTGGGGGTCACGAGGGCTGCAGTCCCCAGGGCTTGGCGGCGCTGTCAGAAAGGGGCTGCTGCACCAGCCTGCATCGGGGTCCGCAAGGTGTGTCTCCTCCAGATCTGGTTGTAGGGAGCAGAGGCCGGGGGAGACCAAGGGGCCTCTCCAGTACTCCTCTAGGCTCGAGACTCCCTCTGGGTTGTGGGTCAAGGAGCAGGTGTCAACTTCAGACAGGAACAGCTACAGGCCGTCTCCTGCCGTAGGGCCTGGCTACTGGCTGTGGCTTCCTGGGGGCGTGGCTACAGGCAGTCGCCAAGGTCCAGGTACTGGCTGGGGCCTGAGGGAGTGAGCAGCTACCAGCAAACCCAAAGTCACCTTTGGAGTGGCTACAGGCTGTCTCCTGACGGAGGTGGGAGTGGCTACAAGCTGTCTCCTGGTTCCCCTCAGGGCGACTTCAGGCCGTCTCCTTCAGGAGGGTTGAGCGGCTACAGGCCATCTCAGGGAGGACACTTTCGGAGTGGCTACAGGCCGTCTCCTTCAGGAGGGGTGAGCGGCTACAGGCCGTCTCAGGGAAGACACCTTCGGAGCGGCTACAGACCGTCTCCTGATGAAGGCAGGAGCAACTACAGGCTGTCTCCTTCAGAAGGGTTCAGCTACAGGCCATCTCAGGAAGGACACCTTCGGAGCAGCTACAGGCCGTCTCCTGATGAAGGTGGGAGTGGCTACATGCCGTCTTCTTATTACCCTCAGAGCGGCTACAGGCCGTCTCCTCATCGAGGGGCGAGCGGCAACAGGCCATCTCCTGACGAAGGTGGGAGCTGCTACAGGCCATCTCCTTAGCTAGGGTTGAGCAGCTACAGGCCGTCTCAGGGGTGCTGGCAGGAGCTGGAGAAACAGCTCCACCCCGAAGCTGGTTGGGGGTAGGCTTGCCCAGAAGGTAGTCTGGTATTCCTGCTATGGTGGTGGCGGCGAGTTCCGGGTCATAGGGGCGCGCTGCCCGGGTGGACTTATGCTGATGTCGGTCCGAGTCCCGGCGCGCTGTCGTTGCTCATCTGTGGGCTCCTTGTGGGGTGTCTGGGGGCTTTCAGGGGCATTTTACTGCATTTTAAAAACAAACTCACCTCAGCCCCAATTGTCTCTTTCCTCGACTACAACCTACCCTTCCATCTATACGCCGATGTTTCCCTGATTGCCACCGGTGCAGTACTCGCCCAGGTGCAGGATGGACGGGAACACATCATCGCTTGCACCAGCCACACCCTCAACCAGACAGGGAGAAATTACGCTGCTACTAAATGTGAGTGCCTGGGCATTATTTGGGCTTTAGATTACTTCCGATCCTATATTTCAGGCACCCATGTAGTCATCATCACTGACGATCAATCTCTTCAGTGGCTGCAACAGTCCAACACCACCAGCGCTCAACTGATTCGATGGAAAGAAGCGCTTGAGAAGTTTGATTTTGGAATATTATACCGACCTGAGACGCCCTCTCCCTCCTACCCATCAACTCAATCTGCTCCAACACAGACCTCATCCAAATGTGGCGGGACAAGCAACGCCCCCCATTGATACCGCCACACACCTTCGCCAAATTATATCAACACGGCAAACACCTGTTTAACCAAGACGGCCACATTATCCTAGACCCCAACGCTGCACACGATACCATGCTTCACTTCCATGCAGACAACAGCACCCACCTCGGCACAAAAAAATTACTAGAAGTTTTCAACGACATTTATTGGACGCCCAACCCCTCCACCATCGCCAAAAACATCATCCAAACATGCCGAGCCTGCTCCTTGGGTAAAGACTTCATGCACACAGCAGGACCTGTGGGAGAAATCACCGCACACAAACCATGGCAATTACTGTCAGTTGACGTAGTTGGGCCCCTAACACCCAAAGCAGGCTACAAATACATCATTACTTTCATTGATGTACACTCCAAATTCTTCATCGCCTGCCCCACAAAAAAACATAACGCAGTGACAGTAGCTGATGCATTGGTCCGCCATGTCTTCCCTTATTTTGGGATCCCCCAGGCCGTACATTCTGATAATGCACCAGAATTCGCGGGCAAAATATGGAATGAATTAGCCAATCTATTCGGCTACCAAGTATCACACTCCTCCCCATACTGGCCCCAAGGAAATAGTGTCTGCGAGAGAAGTCATCGCTCTCTCCTTAACCAGGTACGGGCCCGGATTATACAAACAGGCAATTACGACTGGCCAGCCCATATGAAAATTGCTCAGCGGGGCCTGAACACATGCCCTAGGGATGATGGAATCACCCCCCATGAGCGAGTCTTCAGGGAAGCCCCACTCCTTCTGCCCCTCCGCCAACACCTTCAACCCCCTCCTGCACCCTCCACCACTGACCCTCTACACCATCTCAAGAGGTGCCTCCACCACCTTCAAAAACAAGATTTTCAGCCAGACACAGTCACCTCCAACCCCTACAAACCGGGAGACTCTGTCGTCGTGTCCACCTTCAAAAACAACAAGATTTACAGCCAGACACAGTCACCTCCAACCCCTACAAACCGGGAGACTGTCGTCGTGTCACGCTTACCTACCCCAGGTAAAATATCTCCCCAATTCGAAGGCCCCTTCACCATCGTCAAAGTCCCCAACCCTTACCAAGTTATCATTCAGCATCACAGGCATAGGCACATGTACCGTAACCGCCACGTGTGCTCCTTCCAACCCACTGACAATACAATCCAGCCACACCGCGTGCAACACACCTCCTGCCGCAAAGTGCTAAACTCCCTCCCTCCAAGAACCAACCCACTGATTCATACTCCCACTCTTTCTCACCCTTCCCTTCCACCTCACCTGCCACAACCCCCTCTCCCACTGCATCCTTACATGACCCACCACCGACATCCTCTGACTCCGGAACATCACGAACTTCCCCTCCCCCCCAGCACACCCCAAATGGACACTTTGCCATCACCTCCTCCAACTGACAACTTCCAATCACCAACCCGTACCCCTAACAACACACCAACAACACATCACTCCGTGACAAGTCCCGCCATGAGCACCGCGGGAACAACCACCCACACCTTACCGCCACGACACTCACCCCCACCAACCCTCATCCCCCCTTCACCATCCCTCGCACCGCCCAAGCATCCACATCTTTCCACCCTTAGCTACTGACCACGCCCACTACACATGCCACCCCTCACCAACACCCACAACTGCCCATGCCCAAAACAGGATGCCCACACCACCACATGCCTCCACAGCTTCACCTCCCACGCCCGTCCTCACTACCACCACCACCAGATCTGGACGCCTCTCATGCCCACCAACCAGGTACACCCCTACACCCACTCCTACCTCACCAACATCACCACACACACCTCCAATACTAGCCCCATCACACTCAGCCTACACCAGGCAAGGTGGAAATTTCCTCCGACCAAATTCCCCAGGGTAACTTCCCCCATAAAAGACCGAGGACCTCACCCCTAGCCAGCATACAGCTACCAACCTCGCACCAAGACCACCACCAGAGATGAGGATCCAAAGGATTGTATGGCATCCCCCACACAGACTGGGACAGAGAGTACGAGGGACACACCAGCTCCTCTGCAACCTCTACCACATTCCACATACTTCCACACTCCACATCACACTCAACCCTCACGAAGAACCCAACCACATAACACAACACTGGACCGCCCTCCTCCAACACATCACACCTACACACCAGACCTCCACTACAAGTACATATCTCCTCCAGTCATGGGGACGTGACTTCTTTACCACGGACAGTGGTACTACGCGCGCCCCTGCTGCCGGACCCCCCACTCCTCTATGGAGCCCCAGGACTACCCCCACCCCAGGAGGACATCACAGCAGGCCAGGTGAGTGCGATTCTGGCCCAGAGCAAGACGGGTGCCAGGGCACCCTGACCTTGTGTCCCTCTTCCCCTCAACCTGCCCAACCACGACATCACAGGAATGCGACACTACTTCTCGGCCAGACCAGCCCTCATCAGGATCAGGGTGGGACTGCTCCAGATACAGTCCCAGGTAGCACCGCGGTAACAGCCACTGTACCTACCAGGGTGGTAACTGCCACTGTACGTCCCTCAGCTGTTTCCCCCTGCAGAGTCGCGACGACGGCCACTGTACGCATTGGGGAAAGAATGGCCACTGTACATCCTTCTGCTGCAGCCACATCTGCGGCCCGCCTCAGTGTGGCAGCTATTGAGAGCACACCAACAGGCAAAGGCAGGGGGAGCGGAACCGCGATGACGGCCTCTGTACACGTCGGGGAGGGAACGGCCACTGTACGTTCGACATCCACCTCTTCCTATGGGAGTAGCCCCGCAGTAATGGCCACTGTACGTACCGGGGAGGGTACGGCCACTGAGCTTCCCTCAGCTACTTCCTGTTGGGCAGGCAGACCCATGGCGATGCCACTATATGCGCCGGGGAGGGAACGGCAACTGTATGTCCCTCATCTTCCTCTTTCTCCTTCGGGAGCAGCCCCACAGCAACGGCCACTGTACTTCCTTCTGTGGCTACCCCAAGGGGCTGTGGAACTGCGACATCGGCCACTGTACGCGTTGGGAAAGGGACGGCCACTGTACGCCCTTCATCTACAATCCTGAGGGTTCTCCTGGAGGGGAAGGTCCCTTGTGCGGCTCACTCTCCACCCCTTGGCTGCATGGGACACCGTTCTCTCTCTGCCTCTAGGTGTGGTTCCCTGGAGGTGCTGCCATTGCAGGAATGGTGGCGAGGTCCTGTTGCCAAAGGCAGGGTTCATGCCCTACAGCCTGCCCCTGGACGATGCCAGATCCTGACGGACGCCCCATGGGCAAGATGCTGCAGCCAACCCCTGATGGCTCCCCAACTTAGAGGCAACCGCAGTCCCAGGCCTCCCAGGGCCAGCATGCAGACCCCAAGGTGGGACTGCTCTGACCCCACTCACCGTCAGCACTCTGCCAGGAGCAAGAAGTGGCAGGCCCAATTCCAGATGCTGTTCGGCATCAGTCCCGAGGGCCCCTTACCAGGTCGAGGCCCATGCAGGAAAGAGCCTCCCTGCACCCCAGACCGGACACGTGCCCAGGCCGCGAGGCCCCCGAGAGCTGTCCCGTGCCTCCTCCAGGAGGGCTCCCCGGAAGGGCTCCCTCCCACTCCCGGGCACCACCTCAGTTAAACCCAGGCCTCAGCAGCCCAGTGACGACGCCCCCAGATACCAGTGTCGTGGTAAAGACTTAACAGTGAAAGTGACTGCAAGTGATAAAAAATAGTGAAACAGAAACACTACCCATAAGGGTCTCTACTCCAGTTTATTCAGGGTACTGTGTATATGTCTAAGCACCCCAGAACCATAGTAATATCCTAGCGTGTGGCCAAAGAGACCAACCTACCACGTACAGTCCAGAGAGACTGAGTGTATGAACCGTGTCACCACGGCTATGTGATATTCTCTCGTGTATTGACTCGGGCATAATCACCATGTTCATGTGATATGTTAAGCTAGTATTAATTAACCTGTCACTTTACCCCATCCATATTCAGTGTATCTTTGTATGTATATTGAAAGGGAATTGAACTGAGACAATAGATCTGTTAAGGTGTACTGCCGAGTTTTTATGCCCTGTTCCCTTGTAAGTGTTCTATTTCCGGTCTAGAAAAAGGACCCCGCTCAGTCGCTGGTGTCTTTAGAACGAGAAGTCGGTCTAAAAACATCAAGCATAACACTACGAAATTGAGACAACCACCACCACGTGCTTAAGAAATTTAAACTCCCCCGCCAACATAAGTGTCTAGCTCAAGTGTTGTTCCCCCTAACCAATCTGGTCCTGTACAGTATCTTGCGTGATACCAGTACTATTATTCCATATCTGCAGCCCAAGGATTATAATTGTCCAGTTGTTTGTATTTGTGACATCTGCTCGTTCCTGTGAAAGATTTTGCAATACACACGTAAGGTGTTGCCTTGAGTTTTTGTGTCCTGCCTCTCTCTTATCTGCCTAAGCTCCGGTCTAGAAAGAGAACCCAGCTACTCGCTAGGTGCTCTAGGGACGGAAGGCCGACCCTAAAACACCTAGCATTACATATATTGTCATCTGTATTGTGCTGGAGACACTGAGCTCTGTTGTGTACGTATGTGTCACATGTCATGTGCCTGAATATTTCTGTGGAATACTCATTGTGATACTGTATGGACATTGTAAAATTACTCAGGTGCGATCCCGTTTTAGACGAGCTGAACTAGGAATTGAGAGTGATCCTTGCAACTGCTATATTGTACCATTGCATCCATCTGGCTTTGATCGTGGAATAATGTATGTATGCCTACTTAGTTAATAGATGAGTGTACTGTTTGACCCAAGGTGTTTGTGTTTTTCCTTTCCTGGCTGACCCTGACCCATTCACCCTCGCCAGCGCCATCTCAGGCAAATGGGGCATCACACGGTACCTGAAATCATGGTTTGCCGAAGAAATTGTGGTAACTGCCCACGAAACCGTGGTAGCCGCCGAGGATTTCGTAGGCAAAACTGGATTCGGTTCAAATCCATTCCTGCCGACGATTTCCGGTACAAAACGTTTTCTTTGATACCAGAGCGAGTGAATGAAAACTTGGAGGTTATACTGCAGTATTTTTTTTTTTTTAAGTTATAATTCCCTCCTAGAGTGCCTATTACTTTACATTAAATATACATTATTAATTATGAAAGCTTAAATAACCTTTTATATCGTGCACGGGTGAAATAACGATGTCGATAATTGTTGTTTACATTGGGTAGCAGATAGGCCTACAGCACACCACGCTGGGTGAGGAGCTTTGTATGTATCTCGCCGTTCATTCAACACTGCAGATATGATGGCATCCAGGAAGATAGTATGGAAAAGGGCTGCTGAAATCGCCCTCATTGAAAAAGTAAGCCCATTCCCATTCCCTTGTCACGAGAAGGCGGCTCCGCAACCGCCTTCTCGTGTATTTGGCCGCCGCCACTTCTTTCTTCTCAAGTGTCACCACTGCATGAGCCAATGCAGAAATCACTCTCCCCTCGGCAAATTCAAGAAAAGCCATGTTGCATCTGATACGTGTGACTCGTGTTAGACGGCGGGACGGACTCCGGTGTGCTTTGTTTACATTTTTGCCGACCGTCGGCACTCGGCAGCGTTCGAGGAACGTGTGTGATAGGGTTTGTGCCTGGCTCCAGCAAACCAGGAACGCGTTCCATCGGCAAACCATGATTTCAGGTACCGTGTGATACCCTCTAGTGTCACCACTGCAAGAGCCAATGCAGCAATCACTCTCCCCTCTGCAAATTCAAGAAAGGCCATGTTGCATCTGATACGTGTGACTCGTGTGAGGCGGTGGGACAGACTCCGGTGTAATTTGTTTACATTTTTGCCGACTGTCGGCAGCGTTCGAGGAACGTGTTTGATAGGGTTTGTGCCTGGTTCCAGCAAACCAGGAACGTGTTCCATCGGCAAACCATGATTTCAGGTACTGTGTGATACCCCCCGCCCCGACTGCCTCAGAAACTCCAAGGTGTGGTGGATAACAGCAGCTCAATGCGTGATGGCCTAACCGCAGCCTTCTAACAACACTGGAAGAGTGAGGGTAGTGATACTCATGGAAGCCAAAGCATCTTTGAGTCTCACTCGCAGGGAGTGAAAGCGGGGACAGTCCAGGAAATGGTGGATAATGTCTTCAACATTCAGGCACCAATGACAGTTAGGACTTGGGGCTATATTTATCCTATATAAATGGGATGCCAGACCTGTATGACCTATTGTCAGACGCACTAGAGCAGTATCCAAGGCTTGGGACGATGACCGCGCCCATGGATTGAGGGAGGAATCTTGTCTATAATGCCCTAGGGTGGTATGGGAAAGACTTGCTTGCATAGTTGAGTTCCAATGGGAGTGACAAGACTGTAGGACAAGATGGGAGAAGCTGCCAAAATCTAATGAGTGATGATCCATAGAGGGGGAAGAATGTGCCATAGTAGCTGCTTTATCAACAACCTCATTAGCTTGTACACCCACATGGGAAGGTATCCACTGGAAATGTATGGAATATCCATTGGAGTCCATGGGCAGAAGGATGGACTGGATCTCAAATACTAACTGCCTATGTGTAGAGGGGAATAGGGAACTTAAGAGCGAGAGAGACGACTGGGAGTCAGAGAAACAACTATTGGCCGGGGGGGTATCATATCTCCAACAAACTGTAAGGCCCCTAAAATAGCATACAACTCAGAGGCCACCACAGAGTGGCTCCCATCTAGTCTCCAAGTTCGACAAATGAAAAGGGCCTGTACAAACATGGCTGCAGAGGATGATTGTGGTGTAAGGGAATGGGAGCCATCGGTGAAAACCTGGAGGAATCCTTGGTAACAAAGGGAGACAAGTTCTTTAAACAAGTCAGGGGCAAAGAGATCATTACTAGCTACAGTAGGGGACGTGCAGGGTGAGACTGAACATGGAAGGCAGAAGAGACCAGGTTGGGATAGGGGAGACTGGGGCAGGAGTAGGAGGAGGAAGGGAGAGGACAGAGAGCGAAGGGCATGGACAAGGGAAGGGGCATGGGAACAGAGAGGCCAGGAGGGAGCGAGGGGGTCAACAGGAGAATGGGTGAAAACCACACGAAGAGGATGGGATGGGGAGAAGGACATGCAATAAGTCGAACAGTTATAATGATGTCTGGCCCATGCTAGCGGCAACACACCAGCCTCTGCATGTAGGGATACCACTGGGGAGGACCTAAATGCCCCCAAAGCTATCCGTAAGGCAGTGTTCTGGATGACTTCCAATCTATCCAAAACTGACAGGGAGGCTGAACTGTAAATATCGACACCATACTGTACCTTGCTTAGGATGCAGACGCTATAGAACTTCAATAAAACTTCACGGGAGGCCCCCCAGCGTGTCCCAGCTAAACTTTTCATTATATTAAGGCATTTCAAGAACGAGGATCCTAAATACTCAATATGGGATTTCCATGTTAGGACAGATCTGTCCAGATGGAGGCCTAGGCAAGTGTGTTGGCATTGCAGGGGTGCCGGGCTACCTCTCAGGGAGATATTAGGGAGAGAGGGAAAGCTACGATTGGGGGTAAAACACGTCAATGCACATTTCTCAACATTAAGCTTCTCCCCCACCTGCCTAACCATTGAAGGAGGGCATCCACCCCAGCTTGAAGGCACTGTTGAGCCTCTAACAACGTGGGAGCTGTACTGAGCAGTGTAAGATCATCTGCATAGACAAGTGGGGTGGTGGCTGGGGGACGTGGGAGATCTAATAGAAGCACATTAAATAAGAATGGGCTTAAGACGGATCCCTGAGGAACGCAGTGCCTAACATGGCGTGGCATAGACATGGCCCCTCCCACTGATACAAAAAACTGCCTACCCGTTAAGTTACTGCGCAGCCAGGGGAGGGGGGACCCCTGGATCCCCATAGATGCCGGTTTGCATAAAATAGCCTCGTGGGATGCAGAGTCAAAAGCACCTGCTAGATCCACAAATAGTGCCAGCAGGACACCCTTATTACGATACGTTTCATGTAAATGATGTTCTAGTTGATGTAAGGCATCAAGTGTGCCCCGGGCCGGCCAAAAACCACACTGATCCTCTAGGAAGATATTGTGTGTCTCTGCCCACCACTGTAAACGAGTGCTAACCATCCTACCCATCAATTTTCCTAAACATTGCAGGAGGGCAATGGGGCGATATCTCGCAGGATGTGTATGATCCTTACCCGGCTTTGGAAATGGGAGAAGGTTAGAGACTTTCCAAGGGTCTGGGAAAACACCTGTCAACTAACTGGTATTATACATATCCAGGAGGATGTCACGACCCGACAAAGGGAGATGGGTCAGAAATTCATATGGGATGAAATCTGGCCCAGCTGCCTTGTAAGGGGCTAATGCTGAGAGAGCCGAGGATAACTCTCTTGATGTGAAAGGATCCATCAAGCCAGATAGGGGTCTAGCAACCTCTGCATCACTGACCACTGTCATGAGAAGGTTCAGGTCGGGGAGAGGAACGGGGGTGCCAAGCTTGAAATAAAAAAAGGAGGCCAAAAAGTCCGCCTTCGATGCGTCAGTTAATAAGTCTACTCCATCTTGATGAAGAGGAAAGGAAAATGAGGACACCTTGCCTTGCATGTCCCTGAAAAACCTCCAGGTACGGGTAGACGATGTAGAGAAGGAAAGAGATGCTACAAATGATGACCAGGCCTCCCGTTGGGCAGCTGCAATGATGCAAGTGCATTCTGCATTCAGGCGCTTATGGAGTAGCATATTGTTACCCGAGAAGCAACGGCCCCATGCATACCATGCTCTGCGTCTGGCCATCACTGCCTCTTGACAAACCTCTGTCCACCATGGCACCCCACAACGACGAACTGAGCGACGTGTCACTAATGTGAAAGCACGATGGCCTGCCCTTACTAGCCATGATGCAAAAGAGCCAGCAAGTCCCTCAAGAGGGAGGTTCACCTCAGGAGAGGAAGCGGACAATGCATCCATATAGACCTGCCAGCCCTCTTCCATGAGTCTCCACCTTGGAGGAGATGGGCATGGTTCCCTCAATCGTAAGTCTGGAAATCGAAGAAGCAAGGGAAGATGATCACTGCCTAGGTATCGGCCTAGGGAGAATTCAGCCCCTGTGAACATAGGCTCATCTATACAAAGATTAAGGATTGAAGCAGCAGCTGTGGGTCGAACCTAGTATGAAGACCTGCTGGGGAGAGGAGAGTGTACCGTGATGAGTTTAAGAGGAATCTGAATACTGAGGAGCCCGAGGCATTCCGAGAACTGTCCGTGAGTTCTGGTTCCCAGCAACGATGACGTGCATTAAAGTCACCGAGGACCAGAGCCGGGGAAGGAATCTGATCTGTATAATGATCCAATTTGCCTCGCCCCAAAGACTGGCATAGGTTGTAACTTGTAAGCACCAATACAGAAGCCCAGCCTCCTGCCAACTCCACCTGGACTGTCATGACCTCCAACACACTTGTCCTCATACTGCGACAGGGTAAGAGGCCTACACTTGATGTCCTTTCTAACCGTAACAGCTAACCCCCCTCCTGTCCGGAGGAATCTGTCCTCACGAAAGAGGATAGCCCCTAAGTTTAAAACTGATTGTCGGACGCAACCACGTCTCGCACACTCCTATAAATGCTAGCCGGAGTTCATCTACAAACATTTTAAAGTCCTGAGTTTTCCTAATCAAGGAGCGAGCATTCCAAAACAAAAGAGATAAGTGCGCAGGGAGGCCTGACCGAGTAGTCGGAACCTAGAATACACTGCATAACAGTTTAAACGGTTGACGGTTGACGGTGTTTACGGAGGTATTACCTCTGCAACGGCACCTCCTTTTTACTCTTCCCGGGGACGCATTCCTTCTTCTTTTAGTTTTTTTTTCCTTTTATTCCACATCTGGTGCAGTATCTCCTTTTTCTCCTTCAGTCTTGTCTTTTCAAATAAAAAGCTCCCAATTGTATCTTCCTCTTCTTCCTGGTATGGTTGTTGTAGCTCTATTGCCGTCTGTCTTTCAGTTTGTAAGCTTGGACACCATAGTGCAAAATGTTTCAGGTCTTCCACATCCGCCTCACAAAGTATTGTCTCTGTTTGTCCGTTCGTGTGTGTTTCTATCATTTAGATGCAGTGTATTTGATCTTGCCTTGAAAAGAGTTATCGATGTTTGATAATTGTCATATACTTCCTCTTCCTGTCTTTTTTCTTTGTACTGCCTGTATATATTCAAACTTGTTTTGTTTGACATTTCACCTTTCCATTTATCCGTATCCCATCTTCTTGCCAACTGTTTCAAAAATGCCTGCCGTGCCCGCCGCCGGACCTCCCACCTCACCCCCCCCACCCCACCACCGGGCTGCCACAGCACCACCACCCCAGGAGGACACAACGGTGGGGTTAGTGACCCCAATCAAGAGGGTCACCAGGACACTACGATCCTGGGCCCTTGTTCCCCGCAATTGCCCCAACCCCAGGTGACCAGGGAAAGGCAACTACATTGCGGGCGGAGCAACTGTCGTCAGAATAGGGGTGGGACTGAACAAGATTCAGTCCCAGGTAACACCGTATTGACGGCTTTTGTTACACCCTATAGGGCAGGAGGCCCAAGGGCAGGAGGCCCAAGGCTACGGCCTAACAAAGTGTGCAAGGGTAAGGCGACCCAAGGCTCTGGCCTTAGTATACCAGAAAGAGAGAGTTGCCCCAGTGCATCCCTCTCCTGCTGTTCTCCCCTTCAGGAGCAACACCGCGCCGACGGTCTCTATACGTGGCGGGGAAGGAGCGGCCTTGTACGCCCTTCAGTTGCTCCTCGTACGCTGGGCAAGTTCACGGCTGCAGCCAACGTACGTACCAAGGTAAGACGACCCAAGGCTCCGACCTCAGGACGTACTAGAGAGGACCCGAGTGACGTGAGTCCTTCTCCAGCCTCTTTCCCTTGTGGAAGCCCTTCGTCACCACCCGGGAATATAGCCCTGGAGGAGACACTAGAGTGGTGGCAAGGCCCGATATCGGACCTACCGCCCACGCCCGGGAGTTCCTTGTTCCTGCCCGAGTCCTGAAGGAGAAGCTGCCGCAGCCCAGCCCTGATGGCGCCTCTCCCCCTTGGCGCCCGCAGTCCCAGGACACCCAGGCCAGACCCTCCAGCTCCCGACGAAGGCGATCTCGGCTCCCTCACTCCACGGAGCCAAAGACGACAGGCCCGACTTCTCCGGCTGTTTGGTCCCAGTCCCGAGGGCCACCTCTCAGGTTGTGGCCCCCAGACGAGAGGGCTTCCCTGCACCACACCGACGCGGCCCCAACTCGAGGGCCGCCTATCAGGTCGAGGCCCCCAGACGGGAGAGCCTCCCTGCACCCCACCGACAAGTGTGACCCGGGCAGTGACACCCCTACGGGTAATCCCTTACCCTCTACAGGCCGGGTCCCCCTAGGGCTCTACCCTCACGCCCTTGTCCCAGAGTAAACGTTACCCAGGAGATATAGGAAAATAGTGACTCCCCCTGTGTCAAGAACAAGACGGGGAAAAAGAACAGTGAACAGTGACTAAGTGAAGAACAGTGTAGTTAATAATAGTCCACAAGAACTCAGTGTTGGCAGGACAGAGAATGAACCTTAGTGTGATTATCCAAGTCCCCCCTATAAGAGAACTTTCTGTGAATGCATAAGGTAAGGGTGCGCGGGCCCGTCAAAAGCCTGAGTGTGAGTGTCGCCGTGACAAGGTGACTGCGTCAAGTGTCGCTATCCGCACCCTACCTTATTTATATTAATATTTTCCCTACAGACTCCCAATCTTGTTTATCCCCTTTGTGAACCGTTCAGTGTATATCCTGCCAAAAAGTGACACATAAACAATACCATATATAATTCAAGATACCCCTGTATGAACATTGTAGTGTGTACTGAGTGTAACTATATTGTGGTGCTGAATATTAACTCTGTCTCTGTTCCCCTGTATCTCAAATATCACTCTGTGTTGTATTGTTACGGTTAGACTCAAGGTAATAGATGTGTTAAGGTATACTGCCTGGTTTTTATGTCCTGTTCCTTTGTTGGTGCTTTACTTCCGGTCTAGAAAGAGGACCCCGCTTCAGTCGCTAGTGTTTTTACGACGAGAAGTCGCCTTAAAAACACCAGCATAACACTTTCATGTGGTCTCTTGTCACATTCTCTATTCCATTTCTTATTTTCAGTTCCGCCATATATTTTCGCACTGTTGTTATCCACTTAAAGTTTCCTTTCTCCTGCATATCTCTGAAGATCATTTTCAGCAGATCGTTGTTTCCATCTTTTAGGTGTTTTAAATAATTCAGCTTGTCCTTCAACATTCTTGTTTTCATCAGTGACGCTCCTATCTCCCATCTCAATGCACATATGGGTGTATATTTCAGTGCTCAACAGACAATAAATATTTCAATCAGTGACAGCACTGATGGGCCGTTGTTTTGGTCGCGTCTAAAACGCACAAGAAGAAGAAGACACTCCCAGAGGCGGGAGAAAAAGAAAAGTAGATATTTGAAAATATTCATTATTTTCCTTTCTGTCCTCTGCTTAGGGAACTTAGAGTCAGAAGACACACCGTCACAACCCTGGACAACATATTGATCCAAAAACCTTCGTACCCTTAGCCATGACATCCACGGGTGAGCTGCCAGACGAGGAATATGAGGCGCAGTTCCTTGGCTTTACCACTTCAATGTTTCTGGATGGAGGTAACTTTTTTCTATAATTGTTTTTCTTCTGCTTAAAAACGGCGTCTGCAGTTTTATTTGAACTAATAAAAGCACCGATCAATTTGTTGTTTCATACAATCATAGAATTTGAAAATAAAAATTTGTTTTAACCTAACCTAACCTAACCTAGGACGGTTCTTGTGTACCGTAAGGGTAGTTAAAACAAATTATCATATTCAAATTCCATGGTTGTATGAAACTGCAAGTTGACTGAAGCACCTTACCAAATCAGTTCTTCCTGATAATCTGTTAGATTTTTTAAAATAAATCGTGGGGTGATAAATCAACATTTCATGCAAAATCTGTTTCCCCATTGTTTTTAGCAATGTTCTGCTGTGTCAGCTTGTTTGACTCATCAGCATAATGACGGAAGGGTATGGCCACACCAAACCTGATGAGTGGGGAGGGATGAGGCTACATGATAAAACTGACTAAATCCTACGTGGGTGGCCACGCTGAATGAGCAGGGAGGTCTGTCGCCGTGCTCACCCTCCACCCTCGTCATCATGTGATGCAGCATGTGCAAAAATGTCACTCACTGCCTGGCGACATCCCCAGGTGTGTTGATACCGATAAGCAACTTCTGACTATCAGTCACCCATGAGTTTTTTTTTTTTTTAATGCAAGGAAGAAGGAAACAAAGGCTGTGAGCCTGCAATTATTGTTCCTTCCAAGAGAAAAACAAAATACAAGAGAGCCAAATTCAGGATCCGATCATTTCGAGATGCCGGGACACACTGCGTTTGAAACACTGGAAATCATAGGAAGCAGGAAATACAGACATAGGGAGAAAGTTCCAGAGATGACCTGTTGCATAAATGAAGGACTGGGAGTAACAATTAACTCTTGTATTAGAGAGTTGGACAGAAATGGGATGAGAGTTTGCTGCTAGACGGGTGCTACACACCCGTCGTAGAGGTGGAGGAATGCATGCAGACAGTTCAGAGGAGCAGTGACCATTAAAGTAGCGATAGAAAAGAGATAAAGATGCAACAGTGCGGCGAAGAGACAGAGGTTGAAGGGAGTCAGTAAGAAGGGGAGAATTAATGAGATGAAATGCCTTTGACTCCACCCTGTTGAGAACAGCTGTATGTGGGGAGCCTCCCCACACATGAGAGTTGTACTCCACACAGGGGTGGATAAAACCCCTATATAGAGTCAACAATTGTGCAGGGATCAAGAAGGCACGGAGTCGGCTTAGCACACGTAATCTCTTGGCAGCAGCTTTTACAAGAGATGTAATATGATCTTTTGAGATAAGTCCCGAGTAAATGAAACCCCAAGCATGTTCAAGGATGATGCAGGATTAAGCTGAATGTTATTAAACATTAGTGGGTATACCTGTGGAAGATTTTGTTGGGTTGATAGGTGTAAAAACTGAGTCTTTGTTGCATTAAAAACAACCAGATTATTTTTACCCCAGTCAGAGATATGAGCGATGTCAGACATTAGGTGTGCCATAGCCCCATTCCTTGTTTGTTGAAGTAACTGCTGAGATGGATGTTGCGGGAACCGAATGCAAAAGTGAAGGGTGGAGTCATCAGCGTATGAGTGGATAGGGTTAGATGTACAGCTCAGAAGGTCATTGATGAATAAAAGGAAGAGTTGGTGATAGGAAGCGAAAGCAGTATCAGCCATCAAAAATAATCCCAAGTATTTCTATGCATACGCAAGGGAGAAGCTGGTCATCAAAGAGAACATTGGACCTCTGGAAAATGAGGGGGGTAGGGGGGTTTTCAAGAATACTCCCCCAGTATCCCTGCTTGTCGTAAAAGGCGACTAAAAGGGTTGGCGGAGGGTTAGTGCCCCTCCCCGGAAAACAACTAACTAAAAAAACAAACAAGAAGCCTCAGTCAAGGACTGACCAAACGATGATGACCCAGGACCGGACAAAGGACTTGGTAATGAGTACATGGAATGTAAGAGGAGCGAATGATGAGGTGAAAGAGAGAGAGATTGTCCAGGTGCTTGAGGATGCGAAAGTGGATGTATGTGGAATAACTGAAACAAAATGGAGAGGAGAAAGTGTGAGAGAATGGGAGTATGGATGGGGTATATGCGCAGGAGTGGATGAGAATGAGAGGGCAAAGGAAGGAGTGTGTATAGTTGTGAGTAAAAGATGGAAGAAGAGCATAAGACAGTATGGATCAGTTGGGTCAAGGATTGTGTGGGTAAAGTTGAAAGTTGGAATACAAATGTGGGCGATTGTGTGTGTGTATGCGCCAACGCAAGATCATGCTAGAAGAGTGAGAGAAGAGTTCTGGACAAATGTGGAAGTGTGCATGGAAAAGTTTGGAAGGAATGAGAGAGTGTTTTTGATTGGTGATATGAATGGTAAAGTTGGGAATGTGAAGGTGGATGGAATAGTTGGTGAGTGGGGTGTGCCTGCTGAGATAGATGAGAATGGGAGTGTGTTAGTGGACATTTGTGCTGGGAGGGGGTTGGTGATAGCCAATACCCTCTTCAGGCATAAAATGATCTACAGGTATACATGGCGAGTGATGAGAAGGGTGGGTGGTGAACTGAATGAAAGGAAGGCTATGATTGATTATGTGTGTGTGGATGAAAGGATGCGAAGATGTGTAAAGGATGCAAAAGTGTATAGAGGTTGGGGGAGTGGACTTTCTGACCACTACTTGGTGGTGGCCAGAATTAGGATGCAAGTAAGATAGAGAAATAGAAGAAGGGAAAGACGAGAGGAAGAAGTAGTTGCAAGGAGAGTGGAAAGGTTACAAGAGGATGAGAAAAAGGCAGAGTATAAGAGAGAAGTGGAGGAACGATTGGGCAAATATGAAGTGGAGCAGATGGGAGACGTGGAAGGTATGTGTAAGATATTTACAGAAGAAATATGTGCAGCATGTGATGTGGTGTGTGGAAGGAAGAGAAGACGGAGGGGGGTGCAAGGAACAGCGTGGTGGACTGAAGAGGTGAAACAGGTTGTGGCACAAAAGAAGAAAGCATACAATGAATGGATGAGAAATAGGGGCGTGGAAGAAGATGAGAGGCGGAAGAGAGAGTTGTATGTGGAAAGGAAGAGAGAGGTGAAAAGATTAGTAAGAGAGAGTAAGAAGAGAGTGGATGAGGAATTTGGAAGGAATTTGAGTGTAAAATGGAGGGACTGTAAGAAAATGTTCTGGAGAGAAGTGAAAAGAGTAAGACAGGGTGGAAGTGAAGTTAGCAGGGGAGTGAAAGATAAAAATGGTAGATTACTAGTGGAGAAGGGAGAAAAAGTGAGCAGATGGAGAGAACACTTTAAGGAATTGTTGAATGTAGAGGATGGAAGTAATGCGAGTATAAGTGGCTGGGGAATGGCTGGGAGAAGGAGGGAGGTGAGAAGACAGGAAGAAATCAGTAGGATAGAAGTTGTGGAAGCAATGAAGAAAGTTAAATCGGGGAAAGCCCCAGGAATTGATGGAGTGTGTGGTGAAATGCTGAAGCATGGGGGAGAGATAGTAGTAGAATGGATGTGGAAGATGTGCAGATTGGCCTGGGAGGAAGGTAGAGTCCCGGAGGATTGGAAGTCAGGTATAATTATTCCCTTGTACAAAGGAAAAAGGGAAAAAGAAGTGTGTGGTAGTCATAGGGGCATTTGTCTTCTTAGTATAATAGGAAAAGTGTATGGTAGGATACTTATAGACAGAGTTAGAGAAAGAACAGAGAAATTAGTTGGAGAAGAACAGGGAGGCTTTAGGAAGGGAAGAGGTTGTGTAGATCAGATATTCATTCTCAGATCTTTAGTGGAAAAGTTTCTAGAGAAGGGAAAGAAGTTGTATGCGGCTTTCATGGATGTGGAGAAAGCATATGACAGGGTGGATAGACAAGGATTGTGGAAAGTGTTAAGAATATATGGAGTAGATGGGAAGTTGTTGAATGCTGTGAAGAGTATGTACGATGGTGCGAAGGCTGCAGTGCGTGTGGATGGTGAACTAAGTGAATTTTTCTCTTTGAAAGTTGGTTTGAAACAGGGATGTGTCATGTCTCCATGGTTGTTCAATCTGTACATGGATGGGGTAATAAAAGAGGTACAAGGTAGGGTAGTGGATGTTGGAGTGGCCCTGGTGAGAGAGGATAGTGTTTGGAAACTCCCTGTACTGTTGTTTGCAGATGATACTGTGATGTTGAGTGAAGACGAAGAGGAGCTGCAAGGCTTGGTGGATGAGTTTGAGAGAGTGTGTAAGAAACGGAACCTAAAGGTGAATGTAGGGAAGAGTAAAGTGATGGTCTTTGAGAGAGGTGAAGTTAGTGAATGTACAGCAAGGTTGGATGGTGAGGAATTGGAAAATGTGAGTACGTTTAAGTATTTGGGTAGTGTGATGAGTAATGATGGAGGTTTGGAGAGTGAAGTGCTTGAAAGGGTACAGCAGGGAAGAAAGGTTGCTGGTTCCTTGAAAGCAGTGATAAGAAACAGGGAAGTGAGCATGGAAGTGAAAAAGTTACTACATGACAGTATTGTGATACCAACTCTAACATACGGAAGTGAAGCTTGGACATTGTTGGAAGGACACAAGTCAAGAGTGAGAGCAGTGGAAATGAGTTATTTAAGAGGAGCCTGTGGAGTCATGTGGAGAGACAGGCTGACGAATGAGGATATAAAGGAGCGTTGTGGTGTGGATGTGGATGTGGATGTGATAGGAAGCGTTATGAGGAACACACTGAGGTGGTTTGGCCATGTGGAGAGGATGGAGGGTGAAAGACTGACGAAGAGAGTGTATATGAGTGAGGTGGAGGGGGGAAGAGGGAGGGGGAGGCCGAGGATGAGATGGAGGGATGGGGTGGAGAGGTATATGAGAGAGGGGGGTGTGAGTTGGGAGCAGGGCAGTGAAATGGCGGGGGACTGGGCGACTTGGAGGTGATTTGTTTGTGGCCACCCCAAACGGGATTGAGGCGTCTGGCAATAGATAGATAGATAGACACTCATTACCAATCACCAAGCTGTCGCAGAAGCCCTGAAAGACCAGTATGACAGCGTATTCAGTACGCCGTTGGAGGACTATAAGGTATATTCTCCACATGAATTTTTCACCACGGAACCAGAGGAATATAACAAACTAATGGATATAAAATTCAGTATAGATGATGTAATAAAGGCTACCAGTGAGCTATCAACCAGTTCTGCTTCAGGTCCAGACAACATCCCAGCCATCCTCCTGAAACAGTGCAACATGTCACTTGCATACCCCCTGTACACCCTTTTTAGACATTCACTCGACATGGGGGAAATACCTGAAAAATTAAAAGAAGGAACAGTAACACCCATCTATAAAGGAGGCTCTAAACGACTGGGAAAGAACTACAGACCAGTAGTACTATCATCCCACATAATGACAATACTGGAAAGAATTATAAGAAGGAAACTGGTGGACATTTAAGGAGGGAAGAGAAGCTAAATCCGGGACAGCATGGTTTCAGAAGAGGGAGGCCGTGCCTCTCTGAACTGCTGGAACACTTTGGAAAGATATTGCATGATGTAAACAATGATTGCAGTGTGGATGTAATATATCTGGATTTCTCAAAAGCCCTCGACAAAGTTGACCATGGCATACTCCTTCATAAACTGAAAAGTGCTGGCATTGATGGCAAGCTGGGGATCTGGCTCCATAACTTTCTAAAAGACAGAAGTCAAAGTATATGTGTGAGTGGCAAGAGATCCAGCAACTCCACAGTCATTAGTGATGTCCCTCAAGGGTCTGTGCTTGGCCCAGTCCTGTTCCTCATTATGATTGGGGATGTTGATAACAACTTGGAGCATGTAAAAGCCACCTCATTTGCTGATGACACTAGGATCTGTGGAAAGATTAAGTCTGAGAGGGACATTGAAAAGCTCCAGGGGGACCTGAACAAAATATGTGAGTGGGCCACAACTAACAACATGATGTTCAACCCTGAAAAATTTGAAGTAATGAAGTACAGTATGGGTCAGCCACACACCAGACATACTATGCCGGACCACAAGCCATCAAGGAAAGATCATCCGTACGAGACTTGGGGATTCGAATAACTAACAATTTCACTTTCACTGAACATATCGAAAGAATATCCAAAGACGCAAGCAGAATCACAGGATGGATTCTGCGAACATTCAGTACCAGAGATCCTGAACATCTATTACCAATTTGGAAGTCCCTGGTCCTCCCTAAGCTGGAGTACCTGCCGCAGCTATGGTCTCCTCACAAAATTGGTGAAATTCAGCAAGTGGAACAAATACAGAAGGTCTTCACCAGAAAACTGAGACTCCATGAGAAACTGGATTACTAGGACAGGCTCAGGGAACTCAAGCTTTACTTGCTGCAGAGAAGAGAGAGGTATGCCATTGTATATACCTGGATGATTCTGGAGGAACAAGTATCGAACCCTGCAAAAACAGCGGAAGGTGGAATCAAGAGCCAGACACACCCCAGGTTTGGCTGTACCTGCTACAGACACACCCTCACTGCGCAAAGCCAACGGCTCAAAACGGTGCAGTCAACATCCTTCCTCATAGAGGGCCCAAGATTCTTCAGCTGCCTCCCAAGGAACATCAGGGACACAACTGGCTGCAGTGTGGAGGTGTTCAAGAGGAGACTTGACAACTTTCTACAGGGGGTCCCAGATGAACCCCCCATTTCATGTGGTCCCAGATCTCGGGGAGCTGCATCCAACTCCATACTGGATCAAATCAGCTACAAGAAGAGGGACATTAAATGTGAAGGCGGCGGACTTCCAAGTTGGCCGTGGTGAAGACACCTCAATGCAGGATCAGGTAGCCCAAGTAGACCAGGACAGACCCCTGAGGAACACCACTGTTGATAGATCTAGGAGAAGAACAATGGCCGTCTACAACAGCGGCTACAAAACGACCAGACAGGAAGCTATAGATGAAGGCACAGATAGAAGGATAGAAACCTTAAGAGGGCAGTTTGGAAATTAAAGATTTATGCCAGACTCGATTGAAAGCCTTTGAGATGTCAATTGCAATGGCAAAACTTTCACCAAAGTCCCAAAAGGAGGATGACCAGGAGTCTGAAAGGTAGGTGAGAAGATCACCAGTGGAGCATCCCTAATGGAACCCATACTGACAATCAGAAAGAAGGTTGTGACAGGAAAGATGCTTTATAATTTTCCTATTAAGAATTGACTCGAAAACTTTTGAGATACAGGATGTTAAAGCAATTGGACAATAGTTAGTGGGTTGGGAATTTTCACCCTTCTTTGGGACTGGCTAAATGAGACCAAACTTCCAGCAAGAAGGAAAGGTACAAGTTGATAGACAAAGGCGAAAGAGTTTACCCAGGCAGGGTGTAAGCACAGAAGCTCAGTTCTTGAGAACAACAGGAGAGACTCCATCAGGCCCATATGCCTTGTTAGTACTGAGGCCTGTAATGGCAGAAATACATCAGCTGAAGAAATTTTAATGTCAGCCATGAGGAAGTCAGAGGAGGAAAGTGATTGAGGAACAACACCGGAATCGTCTAAGGTAGAATTGGAGGAGAAAGTCTGAGTGAAAAGATCTGCTTTATCAGTAGAAGAAATAGCTACAGAGCCATAAGAGTAGAAAAGAGGAGGGAAAGATGATGAGGTAAAGTTGTTAGAAAGGTTTTTTGCAACATGCCAGAAGGAGTGGGAAGAATTTGAGGTGGAGAGTTGAGAGCATTTAGTATGGATGAAATTATTTTTAGCAGAGCGAAGAACAGACTTAGCATGATTCCAGGCAGAAACGTATGAAAGATGTGATTCAGGGGTGGGTTGGCTCCTGTACCTTTTATAGGCCCTCTCCTTGTTGCGGACAGCATTACAACAAGTGTGATTAAACCAAAGCTTTCTTGCATTAGTAAGAGGATGGTGCTTCCTATTTGGATAGGCATTGCGTTGATGCTTACCTCGCCACTTATCGCTCAGCTCTACCTCCCCACTTGTCGCTTTCGGTGTTGCTGTACCTGAAGGGACTGTCCAGTTGGGAAACTAAAACCATCTTTGAGTATGTTGAGTAAGAGAAACTATCGTAGTTGCAGTGGAACGTGATGATATAAAGAGTGGGAAATTTTTCAGCAAGAAAAGGTAGTTTACCACCCTGGAAATACTGAGAAAAATATAGAGAACAATCTGGAGAAATATGAATTGATATGGTAAAGACCTAGTGCTTCAAGTAATGTTTACATTTACCTCATTTTTTTTTATATGACATTTATTTTTTTTTTATGGCTGGTGGTGGCAACCATCATCCACTCACTTGATGTAGTGCTGCTTCTTCCTTAGCCTTTATCATTCTTTTCCTGTCCCGCCCTCCTCTCTTCCTATTTCTCTCATCTTTCCTGTCACTTCTTATTGTTTTTCTTTCCTTTACAGGTGACTTTACATTGAGTGACAAGCCAAAAGGTTTCCTGTAAGCCAAGAAAACATTTACAGTGCTGGGTGGTAACCATATAACCAAACTATACCTGCTCCCTACGTGTCAACAAGTGGGTTGGTGGAGGGTTAGTGCCCCTCCCTGTAAAACAAATAATTCAAGGTCAGATGGCTACCCCTTACGGGATTATGGTGTCTGGCAATAGATAGATAGGTAGACTTTTTTTTTTTAAGTTTAAATGAAAGGTTTTAATGTGTTTTGATTTTATGGTAATTTTTATTGGAAATGCCATATACAGTAAAAGTCCTATTATTCGGCAGCTGATTGTTCGGTAGATCCGACATTTCGGCAGTTTTGAGAAATAGTCCCATTTACGAAAATCATTGATTGTTCGGCAGATGTCCGGAATCATCTCGGCAGTCTAGGAAGTGTTATCTGTGGCTTGTAGGCCTAATGTTTTATTACACTTCTGTATGTTCACTAATTTCTATATTTTTATTCAGATTCAGGTATAGTACTGTATTGATTACAATATTGCGCAGTATCATACACTACAGTAACCACCCCCACCAAATTAGCGAGGGTTACGTTCCAAGCCCCCACGCTAATTCTTGAAATTCTTTCATTCTTGATGCCTTCCTGAAAATGACACCGGTAATTGAGTAGCCCATGAACCACTGACACTGTAATGCATTACCTATAAATAAATGTTGCTTGTTAAATCAGTTTCCCTGTTGTTTTTAGCTGTACGGCTGTGACAGCTCTAGTATTTTTATTCCTCAGCATAATGGTGGAAGGGACTGTCCTGTTTAACTGAACCTAACCAAACCAAGTTTAACTGTACCTTATAATTTAACCAAACCTAACCTAAAGTCAGAAAAATACTTAAAAATAAACTGGAGGAATATGAATTCCTAAGGTCTCCCTGATGAAAGTTAAACGTACATTTAGTGCTCATTCTTTTGTTTGTTTTTGTGCTTAACGTGAAAGAGAGAGCATTGATGCAAACAGTAATATATCCTATTAATCCTTTAATAACCTCCGGCACTGAACAACCTTTTACAGTACCGATGTCAGTGATGTTAAGTTAGTGTGAGCTATAAAGAAAACTGAACAATTATGGGGAGGGAACGAAGGTCAGTGGTATGTTTACATGACTACGCTATGATTCCAAGCAGTTAGGCGGTCGGTCAATCTCAGATGTTTTCGCCCATTTGGTAAATACACCGTAACTTTATCAATCTTTCCGTGACTCATAGCGAATCATAGCTTGGGTTTAGGAAGCTAAATAACACATTGCTGGGTGAGCCAGACGATTATCTTCCAATCTTTAAGAAAAATAAATTGATTTCAGAAGAATGGAAGAACTTTACGTACTCAGAAAGGGATTTAATTTCTTCCATTTTCTTATAAGATGTGAAGATAATCGTCTGGCGCACCTAGAAATGTGTTATTTAGCTCCCTAAACCCATGCTATGATTCACTATGATTGACTGGAAATTGATAAAGTTACGGTGCATTTACCAAATTGGCGAAAACATCTGAGATTAACTGACCCCCTGACTGCTTGGAATTGTAGCATAGAGTCATGTAAACATACCAGTGACCTTCATTCCATTCCCATAATTGTTCACAGTTTTTCCATAGCTCACTAACTCGACATCGGTACTTTAAAGGGTTGTTCAATGTCGGAGGTTATTAAGGGGTTCATGGAATACATTACTGTTTCCATCAGTACTCTCCTTTCACATGTAAAAAAAAAAAAACGAACAAAAGAGTGTGTGCTAAATGTAATTTATGACTTTCATCAGAAAGACCTTACCAGTTCAGATCCCTTTATTTTATGCAATTTTCCGACTATTTTATTTTGTTTGGAAAAAGTACTGTATACAGTACTCACTCCAAACATATTTGTAATAATATAAGTAGTGATGAGTTCACCAATACAAGTGATGTACTGAGCTGGTAGGTAATATTCCGTATCATTTCGGCCATCCAGGAAGTGTTATGTGACTTGTAGACCTACTGTGTCATTACCCTTGTATATGTTCACTAATATATATATATATTTCAGATTCAGGTATAGTACTGTATTGATTGCAGTATTGTACAGTATACAGTACTCTCTCCAAACACAGTTGTAATACCGTACCATAAGTGGTGATAAGTGTTCACCAATATATTTAAGGTACTGAGTGGGTAGGGTTTTGATTATTCGGCAAATCTAATTTCTCGGCATCATCCTGGTCCCATAGATGCCGAATAATGGGACTTGTACTGTATTGCCATTTTCATTCACATTCCCCCAAAGTGAAAAAAGTATTTCCGACAAAAAAGACCAAAATTTTGATTGAAACACATGAAAAGCCTTTTATAAAATAGGACAAAACTGCAGGAGTGCTCCCATGCATAAAATTTACAATAGAGGAATCCCTTTAATATCCGAACACCCAATATCTGAACATCCCCACTAACCGGACATAATTGTCCCGGGATCCAATATTCCCAAAATGGTCTGAAAACCGCAAAAATTCTAAAAAAAAAAAAAAAAAAAAAATCCTGCCCGTAATTTGAACTTGGCGCGTGGGGCGCGGGACAGCTTTGTTGTGGCGCTTCATTCCTCCGACGTCCGCTAGAGCGTTCCTGCATCCTCCCCACTTTCCGCCTGTCTCTTGTTGCAAGTTCACGCTTGTCGTCATGGCTGCCCACGTGCTCGCTTTTGTGGTGGTGCCTTACCTGCTGCAGGCACTCCTGCTGCTCTCGTGCCTCTCCTTCGTGTGTGTGTGATGATGGCCCTGCCGCCTGAGAAGAGGAAGAGAGTGGTGTTGACTCTGGAGAAGAAACAGGAGATATTGGAGAAAGTAAATGCGGGGTGGTCTTCTTCCCGCATCCTCCGCGGGTTCAACTTGGCCCAATCTACTTTGTTTGATATTAAGAGATCCTGAGACAAACTCATGCAGTACATGGCTGACTTCTCGTCGAGAAGCAAACGCAACGTGGAGAGGAAGGTGATGTTTACTCCCAAGTTTGCTGAAGTCGACCGCTCCACGTTGATTTGGTATCGACAGTAACGTGCTGCTGGTGTGATGGTACGTGGTACGGAGCTGAAGGCTGCTGCTGAGAAGTTCACCAGGCTTCACGACACCCTAGACTTCAAGGCATCCGAGGGTTGGCTCTTCGCGTTCAAGTTACGGCATGGCCTTACCAACCGTAAGGCTTATGGTGAAGCTTTGGACGCTAACGAGGATGGAGTTGACGAGTTTCGGCACAAGGTGAAGGGGTTGATCGACAGGGAGGGCCTCACTCTCGGTTAAGTCTACAATGCTGATGAAACTGGTTTATTCTATCGCTCTTTGCCAACGAACACTCTAGCCGAGGAGATGGAGAAGCGTGTACCTGCCCGCAAGCTCTCCAAGGAACGGATATCTGCTTTGTGTTGTGCCAATGCTAACGGCATGCACCGGCTTAAGCCCGTTATTGTTGGCCGCGCAAAGCAGCCTCAGTGTCTTCGTGGGGTGATGGATGTCCTTCCTGTCGTCTGGTACCATTCTTTGAAGGCATGGTGTACAGCCCAGATATTCAAAGACTGGTTCCACTGCCATTTCGTCAAGGAGGTCATACATTACCAGACGGAGAAATTGGGAATCCCACGCGACAGGGTAAAGACCCTACTTATCCTCAACAATGCACCTGCCCACCCATGCGACAAGGCCTTGGTGGCTGAGAATGGCTGCATTAGGTGCATGTTTCTGTCACCTAATACGACTGCTCTCATCCAACCAATGGACCAAGGAGTGATCGTGGCAACAAAGCGCCTATACCGCCGGAAGTTCCTGGACGAGATGATGGTTGTTCTCGAGGACGAGGACGAGCGCAGGGAGGGACGGGACACACGAGGCCAGCGGACTTTGGAAAACCTTCGCCGCAACAATATCAAGTCTGCAATCGACAACTGGGCCAGTGCATGGAAGGTAGTCCCTTTCAAGACGCTAGAAAATGGTTGGTCTCGTCTGCTTCTCGGAACAGATGTGGAGTACAGTTTCCTACGTTTTGACGTGGATGACTTCCATGCATGTCTACGTACGCATGGCGACGATGTTGATGTGGACGATGTGCGTGAGTGGTTGGATGACGATAAGGGCGATCCTGGGTATCAGACCTTGTCTGATATCGAGATCGCATCTTCAGTTGCAGGTGTCAGTACCCAGCTTGAAGATTCCGACGAGGACGGTGATGATGATGCGGACTCCTCTCAGCATGACACAACTCCAGCCATCCCCAAGCTGAGCACACTCCCGGGAACACCTAGAGTTCGTTCTGGACTACCTGGAACACCCGGACTGCGACAGGGAGATGGGGCCCTTGGGACTTGTGGAGGAAGTGTGTGCTTTCAGGCAGCGCATCATCAATCGTCAGAATCGTCATTCCTTGTGTCAATCAATGATTGACAATTTTTTCAGGCCCGTGACCCCCGCTGTGCCCAGCCCTGACTCCACTCCGTTGCCTCCCCAAGACAGGCCCTCATGCTCCGAGCCACAGCCCACCACATCAGCCACGGTGGAGTCACCGCTCAACGTGAGTTTGCGTCTGTCTTCAGAGTCGTCTGCAGTGGGTACGCCATCACCACGACCCAGCAACGCACCCCTAGGTCACCTGCCAGTGATACTCTCAGACTTTGACAGTGACTAGACGCCAAGAACTTCTCCACTAGACCACACGGGAATTTACAGTGTTGTGCAGTGAAAAAAACAGTGCATTGTGTTAAGGATTTACAGTTGTGAGTGAAAAGACAATTTTTGAACTAAATTTAAAGTAAATAGATGTTTGTTTTTGCTTTTGAAAATGGTTATAAGAGTGGAAAAAGTTAAAATGCAGAGTGGAACACTTATTAAGTTACAATGGAGCATAAGTTAGACAAGAGTGCGCACTGTGAAGAGAACGGACATCTGAGTGCGAATGACTAAGTTCAGTGCAAGACTTCATGAACACTGTACTGCAATTGCTTCAGGAAATCCTTCTTACTGTCAGAGTCCTAGAGGAGGCGGTTATTCATCGAGATGGCCATGGACTTGCTGTAAGTAGGCAGAATGTTTCATACTGTACTGTACTGTATTTTCCATACTATTCTTACCTGAAACACCTCATTTTACTCTTTTATGTCTCTTATTGGTATGAATATGCTGTGTCTTAGGTGCTATGCATGTGCAGTAGGAAGGTGTTTTTCTGAGTTAGGCTAGGTTAGGGTCCATAACTACCAGTCCAGGAGCCAGGGACTTGTAAGCACCCAGAATGTTGAATATTGTATGAACCTACCTCAAAAACCACATTTTATGCTTCTTTTGGATTTATTTCAGTCTTTTATGTCTCTTATTGGTGTGATTTGGGTCTTAAATTGGTGCTATGCATGTCCAGAGGGAGTTGTATAGGTGCTTCTCTGAGTTAGGGTCCATAAGTACAAGTCCATAAGCTGGGGCCCAATATCCGAACAGGACCACTATCCGGACCTGCCTATGGCTCTATTACGTCGGATATTGGAGGAATTACTTATATATATATTGATTAACTATTGCATACTCTACTTATCATAATACAGTAAAATCTCGTTATAACAGACTTCAGTAGACTGGAATTTGCTTTTATCGGACTCGAGTAGCTACTGGACTAAATTCTTATATATCGGAAAAAGTCCGATAAAGCCAGAAGCAGTCCGGACTGCCTGACCACTTCTGCTATGTTCACCACAATAAGATAAAAAAAGACATGTTTATCAGTGTACAGTACAGTATTATTACAGTAATCCCTCTAATATCTGAACGCCCAATATCCGAACGTCCCCGCTAACCGGACATAATCGTCCTGGGATCCAATATTCCCAAAATGGTCCGAAAACTGCAAAAAAAAATCGAAAACCCCCCGATTTTTTCCCGCCCGTAATTTGAACTTGCCGCGCGGGACAGCTTTGTTGTGGCGCGTCATTCCTCTGTCGTCCGCTAGAGCGCCCCTGCATCCTCCCCACTTTCTGCCTTTCTCTCGTTGCGAGTGAACGCTTGTCATCATGGATGCCCACATGCTCGCTTTTGTGGTGGTGCCTTACCTGCTGCAGGCACTCCTGCTGCTCTTGTGCCTCTCCTTCGTGTGTGTGATGATGGCCCCACCGCCTGAGAAGAGGAAGAGAGTGGTGTTGACTCTGGAGAAGAAACGGGAGATATTGGAGAAAGTAGATGCGGGGTGGTCTTCTTCCCGCATCCTCCGCGAGTTCAACCTGGCCCGATCTACTTTGTTTGATATTAAGAGATCCCGAGACAAACTCATGCAGTACACGGCTGACTTCTCGTTGAGAAGCAAACGCAACGTGGAGAGGAAGGTGATGTTTACTCCCAAGTTTGCTGAAGTCGACTGCGCCACGTTGATTTGGTATTGACAGCAACGTGCTGCTGGTGTGATGGTACGTGGTACGGAGCTGAAGGCTGCTGCTGAGAAGTTCGCCAGGCTTCACGATGCCCTAGACTTCAAGGCATCCGAGGGTTGGCTCTTCGCGTTTAAGTTACGGCATGGCCTTACCAACCGTAAGGCTTATGGTGAAGCTTTTGACGCTAACGAGGATGGAGTTTACATGTTTCGGCACAAGGTGAAGGGCTTGATCGACAGGGAGGGCCTCACTTTTGGTCAAGTCTACAACGCTGATGAAACTGGTTTATTCTATCGCTCTTTGCCAACGAACGCTCTAGCCGAGGAGACGGAGAAGCGTGTACCTGGCCTCAAGCTCTCCAAGGAACGGATATCTGCTTTGTGTTGTTCCAATGCTAACGGCATGCACCGGCTTAAGCCCGTTATTGTTGGCCACGCAAAGCAGCCTCAGTGTCTTCGTGGGGTGATGGATGTCCTTCCTGTCGTCTGGTACCATTCTTTGAAGGCATGGTTTACAGCCCAGATCTTCAAAGACTGGTTCCACCGCCATTTCGTCAAGGAGGTCATACATTACCAGACGGAGAAACTGGGAATCCCACGTGACCAGTTAAAGGCCCTCCTTCTCCTCGACAATGCACCTGCCCACCCATGCGACAAGGCCTTGGTGGCTGAGAATGGCTGCATTAGGTGCATGTTTCTGTCACCTAATACGACTGCTCTCATCCAACCAATGGACCAAGGAGTGATCGTGGCAACGAAGAGGCTGTACCAAAGGAAGTTCCTGGACGAGGTGATGGTTGTTCTCGAGGACAAGGACGAGTGCAGGGAGGGACGGGACACGCGAGGCCAGCGGACTTTGGAAAACCTTCGCCACTACAACATCAAGTCTGCAATTTACAACTGGGCCAGTGCATGGAAGGAAATCCCTGTCAAGACTCTAGAAAATGGTTGGTTTCGTCTGCTTCTCAGAACAGATGTGGAGTACGATTTCCTAGGTTTTGACGTGGATGACTTCCATGCACGTCTACATACGCATGGCGACGATGTTGATGTGGACAACGTGCGTGAGTGGTTGGATGACGATGAGGGCGATCCTGGGTATCAGACCCTGTCTGATATCGAGATCACATCTTCAGTTGCAGGTGTCAGTACCCAGCTTGAAGATTCCGACGAGGACAGCAACGATGATGCGGACTCCTCTCAGCATGACACAACTCCAGCCATCCCCAAGCTGAGCGCACTCTGGTAACACCTACAGTTCGTTCTGGACTACCTGGAACACCCGGACTGCGACAGGGAGATGGTGGCCCTTGGGACTTGTGGAGGAAGTGCGTGCTTTCAGGCAGCGCATCATCAATCGTCAGAATCGTCGTTCCTTGCGTTAATCAATGATTGGCAGTTTTTTCAGGCCCGTGACCCCTGCTGTGCCCAGCCCTGGCTCCACTCCGTTGCCTCCCCAAGACAGGCCCTCATGCTCCGAGCCACAGCCCAGCACATCAGCCACGGTGGAGTCACCGCTCGACATGAGTTTGTGTCTATCTTCAGAGTTGTCTGCAGTGGGTGCGCCATCACCATGACCCAGTGACACACCCCTAGGTCACCTGCCAGCGATACTCTCGGACTCTGACAGTGAATAGACTCCAAGAGCTTCTCCACTAGACCACACGGGAATTTACAATGTAGTGCAGTGAAAAAAACAGTGTGTTGTGTTAAGGATTTACAGTTGTGAGTGAAAAGACAAACAATTTTTTGACTAAATTTAACGTAAATGGACGTGAGTTTTTGCTTTAGAAAATGGTTATAAGAGTGGAAAGACTTAAAATGCAGAGTGCAACACTTATTAAGTTACATTGGAGCATAAGTTAGACAAGAGTGCGCACTGTGAATAGAATGGACTTCTGAGTGCAAATGACTAAGTTCAGTGCAAGACTTCATGAACAGTGTACTGCAATTTCTTCAGGAAATCCTTCTTACTGTCAGAGTCTGAGAGGAGGCGGTTATTCATCGAGATGGCCATGGACTTGCTGTTAGTAGGCAGAATGTTTCATACCGTACTGTACTGTATTTTCCATACTATACTTACCTCAAACACCTCATTTCACTCTTTTATGTCCCTTATTGGTGTGAATATGCTGTATCTTATGTGCTATGCATGTGCAGTAGGGAGGTGTTTTTCTGAGTTAGGCTATGTTAGGGTCCATAACTACCAGTCCAGGAGCCAGGGACTTGTAAGTACCCAGAATGTTGAATATTGTATGAACCTACCTCAAAAACCTCATTTTATGCCTCTCTTGCATTTATTTCAGTCTTTTATGTCCCTTATTGGTGTGATTTGGGTCTTAAATAGGTGCTATGCATGTCCAGAGGGAGTTGTATAGGTGTTCTTATGAGTAAGTACAAGTCCAGATGCTGGGGCCCAATATCCGGACAGGACCACTAACCGTACCTGCCTGTGGCTCTATTACGTCGGATATTGGAGGGATTACTATATACATCATACCACTTGATTAATGTAGTGAAGTTATAACACAGTACAGTACCGCAATGGTAGTCAAAACAGTTTAAAAACCGTTCATGCAATCCAGACTAATGTCTGATATATCTGAAAAAGTCCGGATTAGCAGGGGGAAGTCCGGATGTCGCTTTTATCGGAATTTTGCATTTTTCGGAATGGTTTGGACCCCAATTAATCCGTTATGGTGAGGTCTTACTGTAATAGCTGTAAAATAGTGGTAATACGTAATTTTGAGTTTATCAGCTATAAAACCAACAGTTTTACACACAGACCTTGGCAGGCAACCACCCACCATGTTGAGCTTTAGGGGGATTCGAGTCCAAAGCGCCTGCAGGAAATACCAAAAACCGACTTTGAGAAATGTTTCAGGCAGTGGAAAGAACGCTGTGCTACGTGTGTCAAGTCAGAAGAGGCCTTCTTTGAGGGGGATTAGTGTCCTGTGGTAGCTCAGCAGGTTAGCTACAAATACAGACCCTGTATATCCTGGTCAGGAAGGCTGATAGAAGGATTGTGAGGGATGTTAAAGTTATTAAGAGCGAGGAGTTTGTGCAGCAATACGGATTATTAATAAGTGACATGGTGCTTAAGGAGAGGTTGGTGAAGAAGAGGACCTATGTAGGGTAGAGGCATTACCAGTAGCATCCAGTCACAAAACAGCTACTTTTCTCTGTTTGACCTCTGATCAAGACATCAGTCAACTGGAATCCCCCTTATTTTTAATTCATATGTATACATCAGTCTGTACTAGATATTATCACATCCTGTTGAGCTTCCTTTGGATTATCAAATTTTTTACATATATATATTTTTTCCCTGTGATTGGCAGAAACGGTCAGACCACTTAGTTGAATCACTTGACCACTAACTACAATCATCATCATCATCATCTGGACCTCCTCTCCCACCCTAGGACAGGGTAAGGAGTAGCAACGTCCAGACAGCCCGAGTTTGCCCAGTTCAGTGGGCCACGCTTCCATTCAAGCCCCCGGAATCCTGTCTCTATCTGATATGCCAAAAACTTTCACCACATTCTGTAGCGTAGCTTCACATAAACGTATCCGATAGGGTCAGTCCAAATACTGTCACGTTAAAAGGGGTGCCAAATCCCTGATCATGCACTTCTTCACACAACATTCACGATCATGCACGTCTTCTCACAGCATTCATGATCATGCACTTCTTCTCACAACATTCATCCAGCCAGCTTGATCCCTTGCCAATACCCTAGCCTCACTGATTTCCATACCTTTCTTCCTCACACAGTCATCCACCATATCCCTCCACCTTCTCCTTAGCCTACCTCGTCTCCTCCTCCTTTCAAATTTGCTCAGGTATACCTTTTTCACCACTCTGTTGTTGTACCATCTCTGTACACTGTCTTCATTGCTGGTGTCTACAGACTTCCTCACTCCGCATCTCTCGCGAATCACATTATTTCATATCCTGTCCACTCTCTGTACACAATATACATCCCTCAACAGTCCCATCTCCACTGCTCTTGCTCTTGACTTCTCATTTTCACACCACACCATAGTTTCACAAGCATATGTTAGATTTATCTACCAAGGGCTTCAGCACTAGATAGTTTGTATAGGTTGCTGGCACCATTTCGTCTTGTACGAACCCCAGAGTCGAACCAACCCAACGAGACCTCCTCCTAGTCCCAGTTGAGTGAAGTTGGCACTAACTCCATGTAAGCTTCATGCAGCTGCAACACTCAAGTCTTTATGCATCTTATCAAGGCCTTCATAGCACCAGCTACCTTCCTTCCTTGTGTCACTTTACTTTCCACTTCTTCTGCCCTCTCTTTTCTACCTCTGTACCCAGGTATGTGAACTCTCTCACCAATTCCATTTTCTGTCCATTCACTGTAATATCACTCTGGGAGTCACCTTCTCTCTCGATTACCATCACTTTATTCTTTTCTACATTTACTCCTAAGGCACGACACTCACAGACATCAGCAAAACTCTGCACAAGTCCATCATGTTCTTGTCTGGTACTTGCAAGTAGCACTTTTCATCATGAGCATACAACAGATTTGAAATATTCCATCCATCACCATTCATTACCAGCACCATCCCTCTCTCCAGTACCCGTGTTTTTGCTTCTGTCATCACCCCTTCCATATATATATATATATATATATATATATATATATTGAACAACCATGGGGACATCACACAATCTTGTTGCATGCCCGCATTGATTGTGAAGCATTCACTTAGATGCCTATTTACCCTTACATGTGCCTTACGACCATCATAAAATTTCTTGACGGCACCTGGCAACTTACCAACTACGCCGCACATGCACAGAACCTTCCACAGTCCTTCTCTCTCCACTTTGTTGTATACTTTTTCCAGATCCACAAATGCCATAAACACCTCATTGTCCTTCTCACAAGCCTTCTCCACTATCTGTCTTAATGCAAATATTTGATCCACACATCCTCTGCCACTCCTAAAACCACCCTTGTCCTTCTCACAAGCCTTCTCCACTATCTGTCTTATTGCAAATATTTGATCCACACATCCTCTGCCACTCCTAATACCACCCTGTTCATCACTCACTAGGACTTCTGATCTCTCTCTTACTTTCTCTATAATATTTCTTCCATGTACAGGAAAAGCTCGATTATCCGGAATGCATGGGGATTTTTCTATTCCGGATATGGAATTTTCCGGATAACCGAATGATACCCTTAGAAATTTTCTGGGAGGTCAAACAAATGAAATAGGACCAAACTTGGGACTTTATTTCATAAAGTATATTATTCAGTAGTAGATACAGTACAGGTAAGATACATTACAGGTGCACCAGTCGAGCAGGGCAGTACTCCCGAGGTGGATGGAAAGCTGATGACAGGGAGTGCTGGAGCTCCCGTTTCATCAGCCCTCAGGACTAGTTCCTGACCATCCCCCTTTGCTGAACTTTTTCAGTGTCTCAGTTACACAGAGAGTAGGCCAGCATGCTCTCCAGTACAAATTTCTCTAACTATCTACACCAAACTACATGCACAGTACACACTACACTTCCTATTCAAAATTTAACTAATATGGCGTCTTTTCACCAAGCCTCGGAGTCCCCAGGGGGGGGACCATAAATGCCCCCACCATCCGCCCCTCCCCCGGTGATGACTCGAGGTGCCTGGAACCACTGTCTGACTCTCTTCTTCTTCATTTCTGCAACATTTGCGGCCTTTCCTCTAACTTTCGCTCTGTTGAGCACCACCTCTCCTCCTCTAAACCTCACCTTCTTTTTCTAACGGAGACTCAACTGTCTGAGGCAACTGACAGCAAACCCTTTTCTGTATCCTCCTACTTTCTCTATACTCATTTCAAAGCCAAAGGTGGCTGTTGTGTATATATACGCAACGACTTATCTTGCTCTCGTGTTCCTGAACTCGATTCTTCTGAATTCTCTACACTCTGGCTTCGGCTTTCCTGTCATTCTCTGATTAAATATACCTGTGCTGTTTACTTATCCCCTAATTCTACTGACTATCAAAAATTCTTCGACTATCTTACTTCTGCGATGGAACACATTCTATCCATTTCTCCTTTCTCTGAAATCTCCATTCTAGGAGATTTCAATGTTCACCACCACCTTTGGCTCTCCTTTCCTTTCACGGATCCACCTGGTGAACAAGCCTACATCTTTTCTATCCTTAATGACCTAGAGCAGCTTGGACAGCACCCTACCCGTATCCCTGACCGCCTTGGAGAGAGCTCCAACATACTTGAACTCTTCCTCACAACTAATCCTTCTGCTTACTCTGTTAATCTTTTCTCTCCGTTGGGCTCCTCCAATCACAACCTTATTACCTTAACCTGTCCTATCACTCCGGTACGGCCTGTGGACCCTCCAGGGAAACGTCATCTGTGGCATTTTGGAGCCGGGAACTGGGAGGCCCTCAGGCAGTACTTCTTTGATTTTCCTTGGAATGATTATTGCTTCCATGGCCGGGAGCCATCTGAGTGTGCCTTGCGCATTACAAAGGTTATTCTCTCGGGCATGGAAGCATACATTCCTTTCTCATATCCTTTGACTAACGCAAGAAAGCCTTGGTTTAATCACGCTTGTTCTAATGCTGTCCGCAACAAGGAGAGGGCCTACAAAAGGTACCGGAGCCAACCCACCCCTGAATCACATCATCATTACGTTTCTGCCCGGAATCGTGCTGTCTGTTCTTTGCTCTACTAAAAATAATTTCATCCATACTAAATGCTCTCAACTCTCCAACTCGAATTCTTCCTGCTCCTTCTGGCACCTTGCCAAAAATCTTTCTAACAACTTTACCTCATTATCCTTCCCTCCTCTTTTCTACTCTGATGGTTCTGTAGCTATTTCTTCTACTGATAAAGCAGATCTCTTCGCACAGACTTTCTCCTCCAATTCCACCTTAGACGATTCCGGTGCTGTTCCTCCATCACTTCCCCCCTCTGACTTCCTCATGGCTGACATTGAAATTTCTCCAGTTGATGTATTTTCTGCCATCGCTGGCCTCAGTACTAACAAGGCATATGGGCCTGATGTGGTCCCTCCTGTTGTTCTCAAGAACTGTGCTTCTGTGCTTACACCCTGCCTAGGCAAACTCTTTCGCCTTTGTCTGTCAACTTGTACCTTTCCTTCTTGCTGGAAGTTTGCTCTCATTCAGCCAGTCCCAAAGAAGGGCGACCACTCCCAACCCTCCAACTATCGTCCAATTGCTTTAACATCCTGTATTTCAAAAGTTTTTGAGTCAATTCTCAATAGAAAAATTTTAAGGCATCTTTCCTATCACAACCTTCTTTCCGATCGTCAGTACGGGTTCCGTCAGGGACGCTCCACTGGCGATCTTCTCACCTACCTTTCAGACTCCTGGTCATCCTCCTTTCGGGACTTTGGCGAAAGCTTTGCCATTGCACTTGACATCTCAAAGGCTTTCAATTGAGTCTGGCATAAATCTTTAATTTCCAAACTGCCCTCCTACAGGTTCTATCCTTCTATCTGTGCCTTCATCGCTAGCTTCCTTTCTGGTCGTTCTATAGCCGCTGTTGTAGACGGCCATCGTTCTTCTCCTAGATCTATCAACAGTGGTGTTCCTCAGGGCTCTGTCCTATCACCAACTCTCTTCCTTTTATTCATCAATGATCTTCTAAGCTGTACATCTAACCCTATCCACTCATACGCTGATGACTCCACCCTTCACCTTTCCATTCGGTTCCCGCAACGCCCATCTCAACAGTTACTTCAACAAACAAGGGATGAGGCTATGGCACACCTAATGTCTGACTTGGCTCGTATCTCTGACTGGGGTAAAAATAATATGGTTGTTTTTAATGCATCTAAGACTCAGTTCTTACACCTGTCAATCCGACAAAATCTTCCACAGGTATACCGACTGATATTTAATAACATTCAGCCTAATCCTGCATCATCCTTGAACATGCTTGGGGTTTCATTTACTCGGGACTTATCTTGGAAAGATCATATTACATCTCTTGTAAAATCTGCTTCCAAGAGATTGGGTGTGCTAAGCCGACTCCACTCTTTCTTTACCCCTGCACAATTGTTGACTCTATACAGGGGTTTTATCCGCCCCTGTGTGGGGAGGCTCCCCACATACAGCTCTTCTCAATAGGGTGGAGTCAAAGGCTTTTCGTCTCATTAACTCTCCTCCTCTTACTGACTCCCTTCAACCTCTGTCTCTTCACCGCACTGTTGCATCTTTATCTCTTTTCTATCGCTGCTTTAATGGTCACTGCTCCTCTGAACTGTCTGCTTGCATTCCTCCACCTCTACGATGGGCGCGTAGCACCTGTCTAGCAGCAAACTCTCATCCCTTTTCTGTCCAACTCTTTAATGCAAGAGTTAACCGTTACTCCCAGTCTTTCATTTATGCAACAGGTCAGCTCTGGAACTGTCTCCCTCTGTCTGTATTTCCTGCTGCCTATGATCTCCAGTCTTTCAAACGCAGTGTGTCCATGCATCTCAAAATGAACGGATCTTGAATTTGGCTCTCTCTTGTATTTTGTTTTTCTCTTGGAGGGAACTGTTACTTCGGGCTCATGGCCTTTGGTTCTTTCTTCCTTGCAAAAAAAAAAAAAAACTACAATACACAGAATAGACAGCAAGAGAAATTATACAGGACTGAACACAAAGCAAACATTACCAAAAATTATTTAAAGAAAAATTTAGCATGATGTTACAGGCCAAAATAATTTTGAAATCTTAGCTGCATACACTACTTTATCCTGTACGGTACAGAACTAATCAAGAATTATAGGGGGATCATCAGGATCATGAGATGAGGATTCAGATAATGGAGAAAGAGAAGTGGAAGGAACAAGGTCAGGAGCTGAAGAAGTGGAAGGAACTGGGTCAGGAGCTGTAGAAGTGGAAGGAACTGGGTCAGGAGCTGAAGAAGTGGAAGGAACAGGATCAGGAGATGAAGAAGTAGAAGGAGCATAGGAACCCAGGGCTAGGCAAGATGGTCCTGACATTTATGATGAGATTGACCAGCCTCACTCATCCCTGAGTGGCATAACGTGTGCAATAAACCTCAACCACCCCGTGGATATAAACCCACACAGACTTAATCCGATTGGAGCACCTTAACCCCTTAATTGCGGGGCGTCTCTTTTGTTACGCTTGGGAGCAAGGGATCATACCGCGGGGCGTCACTTTTGCGATTCTGTGTTATTTTGAATTCCCCCGGGCTTTCAAGTGGTAGCTTGTATCATCTATCAGTACTGCCAGTGTCCAACACTAGTCAGCACTCTTAATCTCATCTGTACTCCCATCCATTGTTGACAATTTAGCCATTTCTCCCCGTTCTTGACTCCCCTCCCTAGCTTCCCTCCATTACCCTCTGCTCTCGCCTGCCCAGCCGTGCTACGCTAAGTAAATCTTCCCTGGAATTTTTCACTGATTTCATCCATTGAAATAAGCTCTATGCCCTATTCTTATACCAAATAATATATACCAAAAAGAAATAACGTAAGTGAGAATGACATACACCTGGAATTGGCTAATTATCACCTGACAACACCTCACGTGCACTCGTTCGCTAATTTTCGCTGTTTATTTCCCCTTGAAATATGCTGTATAATCTATTCTCGTACTAAAAATATACAAAAGGAAGGAAGGGAGAAGCCCAAGTGATATTTACATTCACCTGGAACTGCCTAATTTATAATGTATTGTCTAGATTTCCTGCCAATCATTTCACTGCTATATATTAGCAGCTGTCAAGTGGCTGACGTTGGCAGTAATGCATTTCCCTAGGCAGGCCACCCCTGCCCACCCCTATCAGTTCACTGTCATCTTCCAAGGTGAGGGTACGTCTGTTTGCTTCTGCTAACTTCAGCCACTTTTTAGCCCCATGCAAAGGGCCCTGTGACCTTTATCCCCTACTAGACCTTGTGTGGAAAGAGGTAAAGGGCTGACATTGAAAGAGAGTGACTACGATCTTTCTGTTGAGTAAAACAGTGCAAGTGGAACTGTAAATAATGTGTAAACAGCAAGTAAAGCAATGAATGTAAATATAAGTGACCAGTGGAAAATAGTTTTATAAGTTACTTCAAGTGACAGTGCATAACAGTGTAAATAAAATAGAAATGTAAATAATGTAAATAAAATAGAGAACGTAAATAGAAATGTAAATGGGTAGTATTATAAGAATACGAGTATATACCCTAGCAGTAATGAAAGTGAAAGTTTCACTCTAGCATGTATGAATACTATGAGTTATGAGAGTGAAGGTGAAAATGACATTCACTCTCAATGCTAGTATACAGGACGAGAAAGTGAATGCTACGTATTTTACTGAAAGAAATTGAATGCCTACAGTGACAAATAAACTACTATTACTGAAGGAAACTTATGGATAAAGACTGTAGATATATATAAGTGTTATATAGTAACAGAAATATAAACTGTGAGTGTTTTTATGAATAATAAATGACAACACCAGCAGCGAATTAGCGCAAGTGGGAAGGTCATACGCCCTCATAATTTTCATTGCTTTCACTGTTTTTTTTTTTTTTTTTTGGAATATGGATTCCAAACTATTTGAGAATCATAGAATAGTGTTTCTAGTGATAATATCAGGCTGTGGTAATCATATTACGGGTTGTCGGGAAGTGTAAAGTGGAGACTTCATTACCCAACTTCAGAGGTCTCCACAAGTCCTACGGTACTCGACGAAGGCTCAACAAACACCCAAGGAGAAAGCTGAAGGTATGTGCCATAAGCATATGTGATTTTAATATTCTAGAACTAATAACTGATTTTTGGCAAATATTTTTTGAGAGTCTGTCAGAGCGTGAATATGCCCGCGGGTGCCGCAAGAAAAAGCAAATCAAGCCTGCGGTTAAAAGGTTAATTACCCACTAAACCACCAGATGCTATAATTTGGTTATATGGTTACCACCCAGCATAGTAAATGGTCTCCTGGTGTACAGGAAACCATTTGGCTTGTAACTTAGAGTCACCCATAGGCAGAGGGAATAGGAAAGAATAAGGGAAAGAAAGACAGAAGAGGGAGTGTAAAGTCACCCATATAAAAAAGTAAAAAAATCTGTTGGCCCTCTCTTGATATGGATAGGAGCTGTAGTTATAGCCAGTATGACTTCCTAAACTTAACCTATACAATTCCAAGACAGCTTATCCTTGCAGCAAGCACACCCCTGTCCATTTTAATAGCTGCAGCCCTGAATAACATCTGTTACATATTTGTTCTGAATTACACAAACTTCATCTGGGGTGACTGGGAAAGAAATGTCACTTGGACCACCCCAAACAAAGTGATCCATCTGGCCTTCCAACTTCTTCAGGAAATGCACTTCAAGGCCCTTTTCCACTGCATGTTCAACTCTCCTAAGATTAGCCTTACATGTTGTGCTCTTCTGACCCCTAGGTGTATTTTTAATTACAGCTATCTTGACTGCCATCCAGGATCCCTTCTTAGGTTGATGCTGTAGATCTATGTACTGCATTGCATTTTCAGCTGTGAAACTCTTTACACCAATCAGGTCATCACTGTCATGTACCTGTACCAACATGCTGGGGTCATGAATATGAGGAGATTCATCAGATGACTCATTATACACCTCATCTATAGTGCAACCTGTTGCAGAAGTCTGAACCAGGGACACTGATTCAAAAGTCTGAGCATTAATTAGCTTACTGGTACTGCAGATGGCTGTGTGACTTTGGCTTTCATTGTGGATATCTTCTTCGATTTTTTTTTTCTTGGCCTCTAAATCCTTTCTTGCCTTTTTTTACTCTTCCAGCAACTGTATGGCTACAGACGAAGGTAGTGTAAATGTTTTATCCCTTAGGGTCTTTTTACACTTAAGACCCTGTGTTTTTTGTGGTGAAGGGAACCACCTTGAAAGCAGGCTGTGAAGCCTATGTCCAGAGTCGTTCACATAAAAAAAAAAAAAAAAAAAAAAAAAAAATTGAAGATTTTAAATGCAGGGCTGATGGTGGATGGCTTAGTCCTGTTCTTCATGTCTGTGACTGGAAAGTCCATTTTGAAGTGAATTCGTTGTTCTGCTCAGTCTTGTTTTTCAGTAGAATACACTGCAGCTTGTCATTCAGTGCCAGATCACACGGTGCCTTGCGGTGTTGTGTAGGTTTGATGGCACAGAAGTCAGTGGTCAAACCACTTTGGTCAACTGATCAACCACTGTGGTTGACTGACCCACCACTCTGTGGCCGACTGATCCACCACTATGGCCAACTCATCCATCACTGTGGTCGACTGACCCACCACTGTGGCCGACTGACCCACCACTGTGGTCGACTGACCCACCACTGTGGTCGACTGACCCACCACTGTGGTCAACTGATCCACCACTGTGGTTGGCTGATCCACCACTGTGGCTGACTGATCCACCACTGTGGCCGACCAGTTCACCATTGTGGTCGACTGATCCACCACTGGTCAACTGATCCACCACCGTGGCTGATTGATCCACCACTGTGGTCAACTGATCCACCACTGTGGTCAACTGACCCACCATCTTAAACACCATGGACCGCAAGGCATACAAGCACTCACCAACATATCAAACTGCAGCTACTCACGCAACATAATACCCAACATCTGGAAGCATAACATTATCATCACCATCCCCAAACCCAACAAAAACCCCATGTTACCTTCCTCACACCACCCCATCACACTCCTCTGCACCCTCTCCAAAGTCACTGAAAGACTGGTACTAAAACTAGTTACACCTCACACCCCCCATAGACCCATCATAGCACAGTTTTAGGCCACTTCACTCCACAAACACTCTTCTTGCAATCCTTACACAGAGAGTTTTTGATGGCATGAATTCAGCCAGGCCACCACACAGAATGCTCTTAGTCACACTAGACATTAGCAAAGCATTTTATGCCATCCCCTGCCACAACCTCACAATTAAAATATTCAACACAAACATGCACAATAACACAAAAAGATGGCTGGCAAACTACTTAGCAGACAGATTTCCACATGTAACATTTGCTGTCAGTCTTTGAACATCAGAAACTTCACAAATGGCATACCCCAAGGATATGTTTTGTCCCCTACACTAACCTATACATGCATGACATACCCACACACCACAGATACACATAGCTTCCTATGCAGACGACATAACACATGTACACGCATATGTACACCAAAATGCAAACACAGCTGCACACATTCTCCAACCTTACCTCAACACACTACACGAATGGTTCACCACAAACAGGCTCAAAATAGCCCCAGCCAAATCTGCAGTGACCCTTCTCACAAACTGGATTGCAGAACACAGTCACATTCCACACCTTACCACAAACAACACACACACACACACACACACACACACACACACACACACACACACACACACACACACACACACATGAGGCACCGAGGAGACCAGACTTACGCCGTCACTGCTCCATACCCGGCCAACATGGCCAGTGGCATTACCTAAATTAGTATCTTTATATGAGTCAAGCTCTGTACCAGGTTAGACTAAATGGTGTTCTAATATAAAAAAAAGAAGAAGTTTTAAGCAAGACTGGTTCAAACAGAAAAGAAAACAAAGTAGCGCAAGAATGTGCACAATCAGCTGATCGTTTGTTTAGCTTACAACTGCCCCAGGGAATGTAAGTACTACATGTGCTTTTAGTACTGCAAAATGACCACATACTTTAGTAAAGCAAATTTGGAAAAGAAAAGGGATAAAGGTAGAAAGCAGGAGGATGATTTCCACCAAGAACTTGTTGAAATGGAGACTCACAATAAACTGGTGGAACTAGTACGGAGACCAGAGATGACTTTTCAAATGAGATTGATGAAATCAAGAAACAGATGCACTTGCAAAGGGAAGAAATAGAAAAATTAGGAAAGGAAGTCAGCAAGAAAGACACAACTATAGATGAGCTAACAGTAGAATTGGGTTCACTGAGGAGAAAAATTAGTGAAATGGCAAGTACAATAGTCAACCACGAGAATATTATGGAAGAGTTAAAAAATGATACAGAGACAATTAGGCTAGTAAGCAGTCTGATAGACCAGAGAAGTGATATTGAGGAGAAGATAACACAGGTGAATGAAGCTGTGCAAAGCTACAAAAATTATGTGGAAACCACTTGTGCTGAAATAGTGAAAGTAAAGAAAGACTTAGAAACAAAGGTGGAAGAAAAATGCATTAAAAAGGAAATGAAAAGAATAATCCAAAACAATCCTAAGTTTGTCAGAGATTCAGTAGATATCAACAAATCTATAGTAATCACTTGTATAGAAGAGGAAGAAGTAAAAAACAAGATCTCAAGAGACAAAAAGGAGATGGCAAATGTAATGAGCATATTGAAAGAACTATCAGAGGAAATCTGTACTAAAGACATAGAGGAACACAAAAGGTTAGGAAAATACGAGAGAAGCAAGTCAAGACCCCTAAAGGTAACCTTCCAGAGTGTAAACACCGTGGAGGAGATACTAAAAAATGCAAAGAATCTTATGGAAAAAGAGGAGTTCAAAAATGTATGGATAAAAAGATGCCTAACACAAGAGGAACTGGAATTATTGAAAGAGAAGAGGGAGGAAGCTAAAACAAAAAATGGGGGAAGATCAGAGGAGGAGAAGAATACATTTTTTTTACAAAGTAATAAGATTGCAGGTATGAAAGTGGTACATAAACAGGAGGGAATAAAAAGGAGGAAGGTAGTAGAACCTAGTCATGACTATTATATAAACAAGATGATTAAGTTGATGTACACAAATGTGGATGGAATGGTATCTAAATTATTAGAGATGGATGATTATGTCAGAGAAAATGAACCACATATAATATGCCTAACTGAAACAAAATTAACACCAAGGATATCAAATGACATCCTAAACTTAGAGGAATATAATATATGGAGAAGAGATAGGAACTTAAAAAAAGGAGGAGGAATTATAATATTAACTAAGAAAAATCTAAAAGTCAAAGAACTAGAACTAGATATACCCTCACAAGTAGAACTGATTGCAGTAGAGATCAATACATCTGAGGGGAAAGTATTTGTAGCCAATTTGTACATGCCACCCAGATCAAACACATGGGAAAGGGACGAATATGAGGGCCTGGCAGAGAATGCAATTCAGAGTTTATGAGCATTCTACATAAAATGGAAGAGAAATCTGAAAGAATTATACTACCTGGAGATTTTAATGCAAATATAAGTTGGAATACTCTAGATATAATAAGCCAAGAAAGCTGTTGGGACCAAAAGCTCCTGGATCTCGTGCAAGAGTTTTTCTTAACGCAACATGTAAGAGAAAGCACCAGAAAAAGAGGACTCGATGTGCCCTCAATGCTAGATCTCATATTTACTAGGCAAGAAAACGATATTGACAATTTAATATACCACCCTCCATTTGGCAAAAGCATCCATGCAGTACTAAACTGCAACTTCAGGTTAGCATATGACATAGTTAACCCCTTAACCGCAGGGCATCACTTTCGTGACGCTTGGGAGCAAGGGATCATACCGCAGGGCGTCACTTTTGTGATTCTGTGTTATTTTGAATTCGCCCGGGCTTTGAAGTGGTGGCTTGTATCATCTATCAGTACTGCCAATGTCCAACACTAGTCAGCACTCCTAATCTCATCTGTACTCCCATCCATTGTTGACAATTTAGCCATTTCTCCCCGTTCTTGACTCCCCTCCCTACCTCCCCTCCGTTACCCTATCCTCTCGCCTGCCCGGCCGTGCTACGCTAAGTAAATCTTCCCTGGAATTCTTCACTGATTTCATCCATTGAAATAAGCCCTATGCCCTATTCTTATACCAAATAATATATACAAGAAAGAAATAAGGTAAATGAGAGTGCCATACACCTGGAATTGGCTAATTATCACCTGACAACACCTCACGTGCACTCGTTCGCTAATTTTCGCTGTTTATTTCCCCTTGAAATATGCCGTATAATCTATTTTCGTAATAAAAATTTATATAAGAAAGGAAGGGAGAAGCCTAAGTGATATTTACGTTCACCTGGAACTACATAATTATTGCAGGCCACCATACTGTTTTCTACGCTAAGTAAATCTTCCCTGGAATTTTCCACTAATTTCATCCATTGAAATAAGCCCTATGCCCTATTCTTATACCAAATAATATATACAAAAAAGAAATAAGGTAAGTGATAGTGCCATACACCTGGGATTGGCTAATTATCACCTGACCACCTCACGTGCACTCGTTTGCTAATTTTACCTGTTTATTTCCCCTTGAAATATGCCGTATAATCTATTTTCATAATAAATATACATATAAGGAGGGAAGGGAGAAGCCTAAGTGATATTTACATTCACGTGGAACTACCTAATTTATTATGTATTGTCTTGGTTTCCTGCCAATCATTTCATTGCTATATATTAGCACGTCTCACAAGGCTAAAGTTGGTAGTATTGCATTCACCCTAGCCAGGCGGCAGGAAGCCACCACTATCAGTTCACTGTCGTCTTTCAAAGTAAGGGTATGTCTGATTCGCTCCTGCTAACATCCGACCCTTTTTATCCCCATGCAAAGGGCCCTGTGACCTTTACCCCCTACTAAACCTCGTGTGGAAAGAGGTAAAGGGCTGACAGTTGATAAAGAGTGACTACGATCTTTTTATTGAGTAAAACAGTGCAAGTGGAATTGTAAATAATGTGTAAATAATGTGTAAACAGCAAGTGAAAGGAATGAATGTAAATATACGTGAACAGTGGAAAATAGTTTTATAAGTTACTTCAAGTGACAGTGCATAACAATAATAAAAATAAATAAAATAGAAATGTAAATAACGTAAATAAAATAGAGAACGTAAATAGCAATGTAAATGAGTAGTATTATAAGAATACGATTATATACCCTAGCAGTAATGAAAGTGAAAGTTTCACTCTAGCATGTATGAATACTATGAGTTATGAGAGTGAAGGTGAAAGTGACATTCACTCTCAATGCTACTATACAGGACGAGAAAGTGAATGCTACGTATTTTACTGAAACAGAAATTGAATCCCTGCAGTGACAATAAACTACTATTACTGAAGGAAACTTATGGATAAAGACTGTAGATATATATAAGTGTTATATAGTAACAGAAATATAAACTATGAGTGTTTTTATGAATAATAAATGACAGAACACCAGCGGCGAACTAGCGCAAGTGGGAAGGTCATACGCCCTCGTAATTTTCATTGCTTTCACAGTGGGTTTTTTTTTGGAGTATGGATCCCAAACTACTAGATAATCATAGAATAGTGTTTCTAGTGATAATATCAGGCTGTGGTAATCATATTACGGGTTGTCGGGAAGTGTAAAGTGGAGACTTTGTTACCCAACTTCAGAGGTCTCCACAAGTCCTACGGTAATCGACGAAGGCTCAACAAACATCCCAGGAGAAAGCTGAAGGTATGTGCCATATGCATGTGTAATATTAATATTCTAGGACTAATAACTGATTTTTGGCAAATATTTTTTGAGAGTCTGTCGGAGCCCAAATATGCCCGCGGGACACGCAAAACAGCAAAACAAGCCCGCGGTGTAAGGGTTAACAGCAATGAAAGTTACAAAAACAGCCTAAACTATAAAAAGGGAAACTATCATGACCTAAAGAAGTACTTCTTAGAAATTGATTGGGGAAAGGAGCTTAGAGGACAAGATTTAAATGTTATATATAAAAAATTCTGTGAACTTCATGAAATTGGAGTCCAGAAGTACATCTCACAGCACAAAGCAGCAGAAAAGAAAATAAAGAAATGGTTCAATATAGAATGTAAAAAATCAAAAGAAAGAAGAGATTTGTTGTGGAATAGATATGGAAAACACAATAGTGAAAGGGCATATAATAATTACAAACAGGCAAGAAACAATTATACAAGAATAAGGAGGGAAGCCCAAAAACAATTTGAGGAGGATATCATAAATAAAAGTAGTGAGCAACTGAAGCTATTTTACAGCTACATCAGAAGCAAAACCAAAGTAAAAGATAAAGTACAATCCATTACGGACAAGGGAATCGCCTATACACAAGAGAAGGATATTTGTGAAGCACTAAACAAGAAATTCCAATCAGTTTTTACAGAGGAAAAAAATTGTGAGAGGGATTATGTGGAACATGGATGCCCACACATACTACCAGATATACAAACATCAGAAAAAGTAATACAGGAGGAGCTAAGTAAATTAGACAAAGGAAAAACAAATGGTCCTGATGAAATTTCATGTTGGGTACTACGTGAATGTGCAAAAGGAGATAAGTAAACCATTATTTTCAATTTTCAAGAAATCCTTGAGTCAAGGTAAACTACCTGATATTTGGAAGAAAGCAAACATTGTTCCCTTATTCAAGAAAGGGAATAGACAAAATCCACTCAACTACCTACCAGTATCACTAAAATCCACTCAACTACCTACCAGTATCACTAACCAGCGTCGTAAGCAAGGTATTAGAAACGCTTATAAGAAAAGCTCGGGTAAATCATCTAGAAGAACACAATATGATAACAGAAAGACAGTTTGGTTTCAGAAAAGGAAAATCATGTGTTACTAATCTGTTGAGCTACTATGACAGAGTAACAGACACATTACAGGAAAGAGAAGGATGGGTGGACAGTATCTATTTAGATTTCAAGAAAGCATTTGACACAGTACCACACCAAAGACTTTAATGGAAACTGTACCATCAAGGAGGAATTCGAGGCAAACTGTATTGTTGGATGCAAGATTTTCTCATAAGAAGAGAAATGAGAACAGTATTAAGGGGAAATTACTCATCATGGAAAGAAATGACTAGTGGAGTACCACAGGGCTCAGTGCTGGCACCAATCATGTATATAAATGATATAGATAGTAACACTGGAAATGAAAGCTATCTAAATATGTTTGCAGATGATGCAAAAATACAAAGGAGAATTGCCAATGCAGACTCTTGTAAAGAGCTACAAGAAGAATTAAATAAACTTCATGAATGGAGTAGTACAGTACAATCCCAGCTATCCGGTATCCAGACAAACGGAATACTCAGAATAACGGGAAAATTCAAGGGCTGGTAAAATCGTCAGGAAGTTATAACTGTGCGCCATTTTGAATGGACCGCCAAACCGCCGTTTAATCGTGTCACGCGAGGCTGGGTGAAGTCGGACTAAGTGAGGTGAAGACATTTCTGGCTAATGTAAATCCCTAGTAAATCCTCCTAACCAGCCCTCCTCCTCCCTCTTTCCCTTACTTGAATTCAGTCATCCTCCACACCCTCCACAATTTCCACAAATCACCAGTCTGCTTTTTACCACCAGACAGTAAACAAGCTCTCTTGCTGTTGTGTTGCTCTAATGGACGGTAATTTCAACATTCCAAAATGCCTAAAGAGCAAACTAAACGTAAGCATGTCGTGCCTACCTTGAAACAGAAACTGGACATATGCAATAGACTTGAAAAAGGCAAACATTATAAAATACTGATGACCGAATATAATGTAGGAAATCCAACGATTTTATATAAAGCTCAATGAATTTTTCATGAAAGCGAGACAAGTAAGTCCATTGAAAAAAGGCATACTCTTCATCGTTCAAGTGGTTTTGCTTAGAAAGATCTAGGGGAGCACCTATTTCTGGTCCTCTTATCGAAGAAAAAGCAAGAGAGTTTCACAATAAAATGAATACAGAAGTCGAATGTGATTTCAGTGTTGGATGGTTAAATCGTTTCAAAGACAGGCATGGAATTTGTAAGCCAGACATCTCGGGAGAGAGCAAATCAGCAAACGCTGGTGTTTTTCTTCCTAATGGACCGACTCTAACTTGCACCACATAAATTCATCTTATAACGCATGTGTGCTGGCAGAGATGAAAAAAAAAAAATGTTAATAGGAATGAAGGTTTACTTTGTTGGAAGAAAAAAAAATATATATGCTTGCACTTCATAAGTACATCATGTATTTTATTTAGTGCAAAACAGCTGGTTGGCGGCAGGTGAGGGGTGGAATGATGGAGGTCAGTCGCGGCCGGGACCGTAAGCAAAGCTTTGTGTGGAGGCACAGGTGTGATAATTCTACAGTGCAGTCTTAACATCAGTTCACCAATATATGTTCAAGATTTTATTTCTTTATTTTTCCACTTTTATGAGTACAGTACATACAACGAATACTTCGGTAGTTAACAATGGTACAAAACAGTGGCGGAATGGTGGCGGTCAGTTGGGGCCGGGATCATAAACAAAGCTGATGTGGGGGTACAGGTGTCGTTATAATTTACCAATAGATATTCAGGATTTTATTTCTTTAGTTTTCCACATGAGTACAGTACATACAAGAAATTATTCGGTAGTTAACAGAATGGACTTGTGCATTTTCCAGTACTGGTACTGCAAGGCATTGCATGCACATCCATTATGACCATGGTGTGTGTTTGCGAGGCAATTTTTCAGGTGGAATCTCTTGATGTGCCTCCTGATTTGAGTGGTGAGTACTTGAATTGTATTTACTGCTGTGATAATGATCGCCTTTGTATAGATTTGAATATCAGAACTACGGGAAAAATCTGTAACCGGGAAGGTGAATTCCCCAAGCCGCCCGGTTAACTGGGATTGTACTGTACATGGCAAATGAAATTCAATGTGGACAAGTGTCATGTAATCAAGTTTGGTAAAAGTGGAAAAAGACCTGATTGGGATCATACGTTAGGAAATAAAACCCTACACACAACAGAAAGAGAGAAGGATCTAGGTGTGATTATCAATAACAGACTATCTCTGGCTGACCACATCAGTGAGAAGGTACGGAACATGTATACACTGCTTGCAAATATGAGAATAGCATTCACATGCATAAATGAAGACATGCAAAGAAAGATAATAACATCATTCATCAGACCAACCCTGGAGTATTCATCAGTAGTCTGGAGTCCTCATCTCAAAAAACACATAGACAAGATTGAAAAAGTTCAAAGGGCTGCTGCAAGATGGTTACCAAGCTTAAGAGATCTAAGCTACGAAGAAAGACTAAATAAACTGAATCTACCAACACTACAGGAGAAAAGGAAAAGAGGTGACATGATTATGCTATATAAATGCACATCAGGAAAGGAGAAAATAGACATAAATGATTACTTAAGATATGGGGAAGCATCAGCAAGAGGACAGTGCAAAAAACTGCATAAGAAGAGAGGTGATAAAGACATAAGGAAATTCAGTTTCCCAAATAGAGCAATTGATCAGTGGAATGCACTACCGAATGAAATAGTGTGTGCCAAAACAATTCACAATTTTAAGGATATGTACGATAAATATGGTTTAAGACACAGGACAGTACGAGCTTGACTCATTCCTGTAAAGATACAATTAGGTAAGAACAATTAGGTAAGAACACACAAAATCCTAGGTGTAACATACATCAGTTTCATTTAAACAACATATCATAAACATTAAAGCTTAATTAACACCAAGACCCAGTGCCTTGAGATCACTTGCCCATACAACATTTGCTCACAACAAAGGAACCATGACAGTATACAAACAGTATATACAATACATTCAGTGATGAATTATGCAAGCCTGCTTGGGCTGCTAACCTCATTAAAACACACTACAAGACTCTACAGACCATACAGAACATGGCCTTAAAAATAATCACAGGCTGCACAGCTGCTACACCCACAGACCACCTACATCAAGAAACCAAAGTCCTCAAAGTCAAGGATCATCTAGACATGAGAGGCACCCAAATTCTTGCTGCAGCCTCCACAAACCCACAACATTCACTACACTACGGTATGTGACAGCACATCCACACACACCAAGGAACATAAAAACAACACCCAGCACACAATATCATACACAAATACTGTCATCCCTCCCCCCTTGCCCACCTCAGACCAGCTGCCAGAAACATAATCCATACTCAGATCACTTGCCGCCCCATTCAGCCACTTAAAGACAACACACAGCTGCATGCACGGCCTCCTGATATCCACCCTTGTGAATCCTATCTCCCTCTTGAGGACAGGGTCCACCTGGCCAGGCTGAGATGTGGGCATCATCCAGCCCTCTTTAATTATCAGAAGAGGCCGGATGGCTCTGTCGCTGATGCCTAATCAGGATGTAACACAGCACCCTATACTATTAAGCACATTATGGAAGACTGCATTGCACACAGTCAGCTATGCCAACAACACAACATACACTCCTTGAGAGTTCTGTGGGAAAGCCTGGTCTCGGTCTTGGCCTTCCTTAGGGATTCCATGCTGTTTGGCCAGACTGCCTAGGGAACGACTATTACTACAACTACTACTGCTACTACCGCTGCTACTATTACTACTACTACTACTACTACTACTGCTGTGGTCAACTGATCCACCGCTATGGTCAGTCACTGATCTGATACTAATGCAACCTTTTGTATGGGAAAATATGGGCATTGGTGCAGTTTTAAGTCCATTAGAATGTGTATCAATATTAATTAAGGTATGTGTGAGAATATGAAGCATTTAAGAAAAATAAATTTTGTGATCGGATACTGATGATTAGCCAGTTTGGGGGTTAGTATCTGATCACGTCTATACAGTAGTGTGGTTATGACTGCAATAAGTAGGCTGTTTGTTGGTTTTATGTGCTAATCATATATTTCTCTTCTGTTATAAGACATTTCTGAGCTGTAAAACTTGTAAAAATATGACTTTAAAAAATGTTTAAGAAAAACTTTTTCTGAAGGGTTGCTGTTAGGAGTAAAAAATGTTTAAGAAAAACTTTTTCTGAAGGGTTACTGTTAGGAGCATGTGTAAAATGATGTATTTTTTGTTTTGAAATTTTGTGAAAGTGGATAGGTTGCTACTATAAATTTCAACTGTTGACACATTAATAATTAGGCTGTTTTCATAGGGAAGGCCAGTGCTCTATCTTCACTTGTTATGCTTGTAGCAGTTTTTTTCCGTGAAACATTTGGAAATGATCAGGATGCTAACACACTGATTGGACACTAACGACCCTACCCTACCGTGGAGGAAAATATGGAAACTGAAAAAACAAATAGTAAGGGATGTCTTCTATTGTGAGTTGAGGAGAGTGGTGGCTGGACAGGGGCTGTTGACAGAAATGCTAATGAACCCTGTGAGTTATTGATTCAGTGTGTGGATGGACAAGGGTCTCCCCCAAGACATGAAGTAACATGGTGGGATGAGGATGTAGAAGCTGCAGTTAAAGATAAAAGAAGGCTTTTCTGGGAAAAGGGTGGTAACGAAAAGGAATACTTGGCTACCAAGCATAGGACTAGAGAAGAGGTACCCGATATATGTATATAGGGCAAAATCTGAGTCTCAGAGACTTTTACTGGATAACCTAAATAGTTTTTCAAGGATGAATGTGATAAGGTGGGAAATCAGATGAAGAGGGAAAACAGGAATATCATCAGTGAGCAGTGTGTGAAGAGTGATAAAGGAAAGGAACCATAGTGGTGAACAGTGAGGATATTAACCCCTACGCGCTGGGGTTTTTCCGAAGTTGCATGCTCCTCCCTATGGGGGATATCCGTGACAGAAAAAAAAAGCACCTTTAATTCACGTCCTAATATCTGCCAAACTACAGTAGCTAGAGAAAAAATTAAAGATACATAAAAATCACCAACTCTTCCTCTTTCAATTGAAAGTATCCCCACTTCTCCAGGTGGTCCCATCGATGAGTAAGGATAAGTTAAAGTTAAAAGGGTAGCGGGAAGATACTTGCGGCTATACACATCAACCGGTGTTGCTCTGTGCCCAAAATTGTGGCGTCTATACACGTCAGCTGGCAGTTAGGGGTTAAAGATGCCTGGCGAGAGCATTATAACTGATGCAGAGTGAGGGGTCAGTGAATCTGGTGTTTGGCCTTCAGCCTTTGATTGATGCTGCTACTGTAAGCAGGGCAATAGACAGGATACAGTTGGGGATGGCGGCAGGTGTGTCTGCGTTGACTGCTGAAGGCCTCAGGAGATATAGGAGTGAGTGTGAGTTTTTTACGCCAGATCCCCCTTTTTTGGATAAGGGCTAAGTCATTGCCCCTGGGTAGAGGACTTTGGTTTGGAGCGTGTAGCATTTTATGACCGGATGCCCTTCCTGATGTCTACCAATGACTCTTGGGTGGATTCGATCCTCCGACCCTTCGGTCAGAGCGGAGCGCTTTAACCAACTGAGCCACGGGGTTAGTTACAGATTTGATAAATACGATTATTAGCATGTTGTCCCTGATTACTGACTGAAGATTGTGATTGTAAATGTGTTCAAGAGGAAGGGTGATGCCTTGGAAAGAGGAACTAATACAAGCATAATATTGTTGGACCAGATGAAACAATTAGAGAGAGTTCTGTAAGATGTGGCAAAAGAAAGAGGGAATATTGATGAGATGCAGTTTGGGTTTATACCAGGCAGAGGAACTACTAATGCCATATTCAATGTTTGATAGCTTCAGGAAAAATATGTACAAAAGAGAAGGGATTTGTACTTCGTTGATTTGGAGAAAGCCTTTGACAGAGTCCTTAGTGAGGTGGTGAAGTGGGCAATGAAAAAGCCTGGGATCAAGGAGTGGCTGGTTAGAGTGGTTATTGCTTTGTATGTGGGTGCTCGTACCTGTGTGAGAGTGGATGGAGATTTGAGTGATGGGATTTCCGTGAATGTTAGTGTGCATCAGGAGTCAGTCTTGAGCCCCTTACTGTTTATAATGGTGCTTGAAGCTCTCTCACATGACTTTAGTGTTCGACTCTTGTGGGAGATATATGCTGATGATTTGGTTGCATTGAATGAAAGGAAGGTGGAGGATAGATTTAGAAAGTAGAGAGATGGTATGGGGATTGAGGGCTTGAGAGTAAATGCAGATAAAACAATGGTGATGGTATCTAGGATTGGTGGCGGTACTGTCAAAGAAGAAGGAGAGTGACTATGTGCAGTTTTGCCACAAGGGCATGGAAAGTAATTCCATCATGTGCAGTGTTCATGGTAAGTGGGTGCATAAGAAATGTAGTGGTTTTAATGGTATAATGTGAGATAATGCTGATTTCATGTCTTTGATGTGTCTGGAAGAGCATGTGGAGATTGTCAGGTGAGTAAGGATTGATCTTGCTGGTGAGTCTCTTCAGTATGTGGAAGAGTTTTATTATTTGGGAGACATGTTATGTGCTGGAGGTGGGGCTGGAGCTGGTCCTGTGTGTAGATTGAGGAGTGGTTGGAAGAAGTTCAGGGACTGTTGCCTTTCCTGACATTGAGAGGGCTCTCCCTCCATGCTAAGGGATCTTTGTAAGAAGCAAGTGTTGAGAGTGTAATTCTGTATGGTAGTGAGACCTGGGCAGTAAAGGAAGAGGGTATTCGTAGGCTCAGATGTATGGAAATGGCAATGATTAGGTGGATGTTAAGTGCATCCATTAATGCAATTCCTGGGAGACTAGATTTGCAATAGAAGAGTTAAGAGGAAGGATGGGACTGAAGTGTATTGGTGTTGTGATAAGGAGGGGTAGATTGAATTGGTTTGGGCATGTGGAGAGATGGGGGATGACAATTGGGTGCAGAAAGTGAGAAGTGTGAATGTTGAGGGTAGGGCTGCGAGAGGGAGACTGAAAAAGTACCTTGGACAAAGTCATAGAGTGTGACTGCAGGGATAAAGGACTGAATTAGGAGGCTGCAGCATTAGGTGACCAAGGCTGATGAATGCATGCATGTTGGAGCCTTTATAAACAAAATGAAACTCAAATCTTTGTGGACACCCTGAAGGTTTCTTAGCCTGGACACTAGAGGACCGTTTTGAAAGGAAAGTGTTTTTTCGTTTGGATAATAAACAAATGGAACTCTTTTCCTGAACATGTATTAATGGCATCCACAGAAGCCACCTTTAAGGCTTGGTATAGTGGACTTAGGTGTTTAGAATAGGCCAGAACATTCTGCGGTTGGAACACTCCAAAAAGTTCGCTAACTACATCATTGTGAAATACTAGGTAAGCTGTCTGAGCCTTTTTCTAGTCCTGTTGTCTGTAATGGAAAAAAAGAAATAGAATTTAAGTTATACAAAGGGCTTAACTGTTTTTCCTTTTATGTTATAGATAGCAACTAATTGTTTGTTGTTGTTCTGTCTCCCTATCTATTGCCAGACATTGTTGTTATTGGTAAAAAAAAAAAAAAAAAAGTTAGTGAATTAGTACAGTCCATGGCCTATTTCATTCAGGAGTCTTTTGGATATTCTGATATATTTTGGCCTGTTTCATTCAGCAATCTTTTGGATATTCTGATATATTTTGGGGATGTAATGTAGCATTTGGCTCTCTCCCCTTGTCTTTCATCTCTGTCTCTGTCTCTCTGTCTCTCTTTCTTTCTCTCTGTCTCATTTTTTTCTTTTTTTTCCAGTTGAGAAGTTGATGGCTGAGAGACTGAGTGAGGCTTTGGACCAACTTGAACAACATCTCTGTAAGGTCAGTAACTGCAGAGTACTTTTTTTTTATTATTATTATTTTTTTATGCGTCCGACTCTGGGCATAGGTTTCACAGCCTGCTCTCAAGGCCCAGTAGTCCTCCTACATACCATACACCTCCACATGTCACCACTTCGGCGCTAACACCCACCGTCCATATTGAATACATGCTAGGGCTGTCTCATACAGGACTGGTGTATTGGTACTAGCAGGGGTATTTTTATGACATGTCGGCGGGTCTTCTGGTAGATCAGAAAAGTCTGATTTTATGAAATTCAGATCCTTAAACTGTTCCCTGCCCCAACAGGGATTTGAACCTGGGTCCGGTAGGACTGCATACTGTGAACATAAAGAAATGCTAGTACAGTATCTGGTAACACCAGACAACACGTTGCTTGGAGGCACTTGGTACAGTCTGTGACCAGCATGAGGGTTGTCAACGCACTGAGGTGAAGCAGGCAGTGAGGCCATGTTACAGAAGGGAAATTTGGACCCTATGCCAGAAGCTCTCTGTACCTTGTGGTTGCTTTCCAGATCAAAGAGGGTTTGGGCGACATAGTGGTATACTTACCTTGGTTTCGCTTGCAGTGGCGCTCGGTACACTACGTAATTAGCTCTCGTCAGAGGAAGACGCTTTATTCCGTTGTTCTCTCATCACCGTTGTACTTTTCTGTGGCATAATAAAGAGGGAGAAACGTACCTGCTCCATTTTTCCTGATTCACTTGCACGCTACCTTGCTCCTGTTCATGAGCTCATCACCACCAATCTCTGCAGCATTATGGCAGCAGAGACTAATCTGCGAGAACATTATTTGGTGGTCACCTGTGGAATTCAGTGGAGTCTACACCAAGCGGCTACACATGTGGTGTCTTCAGAATTTTGATACGACCAATAGTTTTCGGGTAAATTGCCAAAAATCACATGCACCCCCCCCCCCTCCCACCGAAAGCCAACTAGGCTATTTGAGACTGTTGGCCCTGAAATAGACACCCTCCCCAAAGACAGATGCACTTCATGCTAAAACTAAAGTTTGGTGAATATTTTTGTCCAAAACTGCCTAACTGGCATCCCTTCAAACCAACACTGATAATGACCCGAAGTGGGTCATCTCTTACTCTTCAGCCTAACACCATTTTGACTCATATTGCATCAACGTTCGTGAAGGGGTAAAAAGAAAATGTGCGTGAGGCAGTGCTTATTTGAAGGGAAAATTTTACTTTCTTACAAGTGCTACATTTTAGTTTATTCCAAGTGGTACAGTTTAGTTATTATATTCCAAGTATTACATTTTAGTTCGATTGTAAAGCAAACTAAATAAATGCAGAACTTTACATAATTTAGTGTTGAGCCCTTCCATCGATGTCTCCAACACAAGGTGCCTAACCTATGAAACCTCTTTGCCCAAACATCCACCAATTTAAGAAATGAAATGCACTGAATTTGTTTCTACTGTTTATTTCTATTGCTTTATACATCCTAATAGCCTACACTGTTTGTTTGCATTCAAAGATTCACATACGGTACAGTACTTCCCCAACTCTGTCTGTCTAGTCTAGCCCAGGCTATGCAACCTCCTATCCTAGCCTAACCTACGATGAGCACTAAATTGTTTTTATTGTTTATTTTTATTGCATTATAAATGGTTCTTTAGTTTTGTGTTAATAAACAAGTGATCACATATACTGTATTTTGCATTTTTGGGGGTAATACCCTGTATAGTTTTTTTTTGCAATTATTTCCTGTTAGTTGAAAAATCCAGTAAGTTGAACTACCCTAGAGCGTCGTATTTTAGCATAAAATCGCATGATTTTAAGGGTAAGTTAGCCATAATGTACATAAAATGGGAAAGGGAGAGAGCTCAGCAAGACATTGGCAACTGTGATCTGGGTATCTGTCATGACGTGACGCAGTTTTTTGTTTACCAGCCAGCCTAGAACACTGCCTGGATTAACTGGCTATTTTCAGAGCTGTTTTAGTGTTTTTTCTCATTGTCTCGAGAACATGAGTGACTCTAGTAGTAAGCAAAAAGCTGCTGCTCCTTCTCATAACAGAAAAAGAGCTTACCATTATTCCCAAATGGCTAAAATGAAAGATTTATTTTTTTTTATCATGGTTTTTAATATCTTAAAATAGTATTACATACTTATGTTTTGCTTTTGCAAACATTTCCCATTGATATCTTTGGTTGGTTTGATTGTTAAAAGTGCTTACTGAGAGTACGTTTTGTCTCTCAATAACCACACTGGAGAAAAATCCAGCTGTTGTTGTACCTTTCAGAATTCTGCTAATTTCTCTTCTACCAAGATTAGCATGACATGAAAGTATGAACTTCAAGCTAAAATATAAAAGAAAAAGCACTAAAAAATATTCACTAGTTCCAAAGTTATGGCATTTTGAAAATAATGCAACTTTAACTGTGTTTTTCTCCATTTTCAACATGTGGCGTTCAGTACATCATGTTATTATGGGCCTCATATAGTGTATTAACACATATATGTATATTTCCCCAAGACTTAAACATATGCAGAATTTATATCCTTCTCTCACCTTCCTTCACTCTCCCTGTGTACGTCTGAAAATGCTAGCCTTAGCATGTCTGACCTCTTATCTCTCTCCCACACCACACTCACAGTGAAATTGTATTTGGACATTCATCTCAACACTACAATACATTTTCATTAAATATGAATAAACACACTTATGTATATAATACGTATAAGTAGCACGAGAGATAACCCATTGTGGAAGTGGTGCCAGGTCCAGAACATTGCTCGGCCACACCTTTTCGACGTCCCTGTCGACATTGTAGTCCTAACTACCGTGTAGCCTAACCATCATGTAGGGTAGCTAACTACTCAGGCAGATCCACTTGTAATCCGTGAGAACGGACCCATGGTTTTAGTAGGTTTCCCACCTTAATGCCTTTCAGATAATAGCCCCAAACACAAACACAGGACAAGACCACAAGAAGTAGAAGACCAACGCCAGGATCAAAATAGGAAGGAGGAAGATACGAAGGAAGATAGGACAGTACATGTGGTTTTAAATCAGTCTTGTTCAGGTAAGTAACAAACTCCATTCCGTTCAACACATGAGACGCCCTGTTCACATTCAACAAACAGACATTGAATGAAGGTAGAAAGGGTCATAACTGGGACGAGAAATTCACCGATAAAGCTGGATGTTGCTTGTTATGTAGAATTACCATCTCTTTACTGTGCAGCTCACAAAAATCGGGAGCAACATAGTGTCCAACTACTGTAAGGAACTGGTGTTGTGATGCACACTATTGTTACGTCCTCTGTCTCAGGAAAGAAGAAATACTGTTTCGCATGTACATGAGCATGGAAAACTGATATCAGTTGGATGGGTTGGAAAGTGCAACGTTGCAGTGTAGAGGAAGTGCTCATGTCCAACAAGGCCACCTTACACTCCTCTACCTCTGATGGTATAAAGACAAAATGGAGAGCAGGACATACATGGAGATCGAGAAAGGAAGCTTTACACTTCTCAAATTCATCCACAGTCATTTCAGCTATATACCTTTTGTCATCAGACACAACTAACACTTCTGGGCTCTCCTTCAAAATGACAAGTGTGTTGTTTGTAGTAGCAAAAGGGAAAGAAATGAACTGCCATGCATGGTATGTTATAGCATTCCTCATAGGTACCAATATCAGGATGCCATTATGGGTCAACTGGGCCTCCAGTAATGGATAATAATACTCCAGCTGATTTATACCAAAAGTGATGTAAGTCCACACTTCACCATAGCTACGTCAAGAGCATTACTTAAAACATGACTAGGAAGCAATAAAGCATTAACCCTATTCAAACTTGCATCGACTAAGCTGTCCACCATATTGGCTGCATTCAACTCCAAAGTGGTGACTGACTCATTGAGTGCATGTAGGTACTCAGCAATTAACACTATGTTAGTTAGGGTTGGTAGGTTAGTCTGGATATTGTTCACAGTTTCTACGAGATGGTTGGTAGTCACATTTATCTCATTAGCCTTGTTAGTGAACTCAACTAGTTGTTCATACATGTGTACGATTAGCCTGTTATTTGCCTTAGCCGCCAATGCCATATCATGCATCTGTCTGCCCAATTGCACTACGTCCTTGTCTAGTGCTGTACCAAAGAGCTTTTGAGACAGGATACCTAGAAGGTCCACAAGTCTTCTCGCAGTACATGCATGGACATGCTAGGAAAGATCAGAATTTGCATTAGGTAAAGCAACATGCAATTTAGTAAGCCTGTCTAAAAGCCTATCTATATGTTCAGTCTGAAGTTCAAGTAATCCATACAAGGCTTGTACGAAAGCTTCACTGTTCAAGTCCATCAGCTGCTGTTTCAGGTCAGGTGACTTCCCTATTTCCATTAGCTGCTGTTTGAAGTTGTGTGACTTCCCCATCTCTAACACCTGGTGTTTTAGGTGAAACAATCCCTCAAAAGCACCTCTAACAGTGTCTGGAGCTCGGAGATGGTCATCCATCTGTTGGTGCACACAGACTGCATCCTCTACCACCACGACTTCTCCTAGTGGGCTCTTCAGTGCTTCTGGCATCATTTAGGTCGTATCCGTGTCCGTTGTTGATCCATAGGTCCACCCCAAGCAGTGCGAGAGGAGTACAAGCCACAGCCACATTTCTGCAAGAGAAGATACTCCCTTAATCGCTCTTGCTGTGGGATCGTAGCTTGCTGCGATACTCTCGAATAGGGACAGGTACAGACGATGACATAGACTGCGATGAAGACAGAGGGGACAACGCATCAGACAATTGGTTAGTTAGGTCTAGCTCTTGACTTCCTGGCTTGATGCTGTTAGCATTTACTACCTCCTGAGTTCCACTCACATCATTCCTTATTCTTTAGGTATGTCCATGCACTCTCTCCATAATTGTACACAGCCCACGGAACTTATGGTTGAGCTTGGAAGTTCTTTCAGGATTCTGGACCATCACCTTCTGGCCTACCTCTAACGTCTTTTCTTGACTACCTTTGTGTTGTTTCACCATCATCTCTGCTCTTGAGGCTTTTAATCTTTTCCGTACTTCACTATGTATGTGTTGAAATTTTGCAAGTTGGACCTTGTTGTAATCCACGGGATTGTACACCGGAGTAGGAGGTCGAGCTAGCAAATCATAGGGCAACATTTCCTCTTCTCCATTGAGGATGTAATGAGATTTCCCAGTCGACGAATTGTCTGAGGAGTTTATGGTGGCTGCTACATGTGGTAATCAGTCTTGCCAGTCATTCTTCATCGAGTTGATTGCTGGTCTCAGGACTTACAATATTTTCCTGTTTGTCCTCTCCACAAGGCCATTGCTCTTGGTACTGTAAGGCGTAACAAAGACTTGCTTTACCCAATTCGTACGACATTTTTCCTGTAACACCTGGTTACGAAATTCACTGCCATTATCACTGAGCAATACCTTGGGTGTAGAGCAGGGCTATTCAACTGGCAGCCCGCAGGACAAATCCAGCCCCTGAGCCATTTTTGCTTGGCCCTTTGACCGACTCAGAAGAGTGAGAAGAAACAAATAAACAACTATAACACAAGAAGCTTTGCATGTTTCATTTTATTTGTGTTATTAGTGGAATATGGAAACGCAAATAACATGTGAATATCTCGTTTCTTTCTGTGTATAGGTCTTTAGATGGGGAAAAAATAGAGGTAAAGTAATGTATGGCCCTCTTGTTAATCTGAGTCATAATTCGGCCCTACTTCTAGAGTAGCTGAGTATCCCTGGTGTAGGGTATGGACAAATCACTGAGGTTACAAAAGCGTGCACCACCTCCTCTGCAGTTTTCGTCTGTAAAGGTGCTAAAACAGTGAATCGTGAAAAATGGTCCACTGCCACTAAACACATAGTTTGAGCCTTGATGACTTCTTGGCAACAGCTGTTGATCAGTGGAGACTGTGTCCCAAGGTTTTTCCAGTAGGGGATACTCCAAGATGGGAGTTGGAGGTCCAGTCGTTCCTCATATTTCCACGCACATGACACATTGACTAACTTGGGCTTCTATGTCCTTCCCCATGGTCGGCCAATAGTACTGTACTTCTTTCTTGCCTCACGTATATGCATCTGTCGCATTCGGGATGACCTGCTTGAGGTACCTCATGAACCAACTGTGTCATAAAAGACACTGTAGTAACTTGTAGAGAAGTTTTGTTGTTTAGTTGTCACTCTCGATTTCTTGTAAGTAGGAATTAAAGATGAATACAGTGAGTTGATCTTAATTTATTATCTTCAGAGAAATCTAAGTTGAGCAGGGTATGTCTTACAGAGACAATATAATAAGTAAGTCTAGTTGAGTCCCTCTTTCTTGTTCACTCTCTCCACTACCTGTCGGTTCTAATGCTAGCCTCCTTCTACCTCTCTGCTTCCTAAATTCTGATGAAACAGGGGTCGTGTCACATGTGTTACACTGTGGTTGGAAAGTTCCAGAAACCTGTATGTGAGTATGTGTGTATGCCACTAGGCTTTGTTTGCCTGCTATCTCGCTGACACACTACCTACATCATCCCCTGACTTTGCTACTTCGTATGTATCGTCAACATTTCCTCAGTTAACTTGCAAGATCATTTCCCTTTCCCAGGCTTGCATGGAGCTGTCTATCTATCTATTTATCTATCTATCTGTTATGATTTTTAATTATAATATGGACTCTTAACAGCTGTAGAGTAGCAGGAACAACCAACTGATACACAGTGCACTTCCCCGGTGGTTTCTTATACAAGAGACCATGTTGAAGGTGGAAGTGAGTCATCGGTACTGGAAGTTCAGGTAGACGAGTCTTGTCGCCAGACTCCAAGGCATAGATGACTTGAGACCACATCGCATCCTTACGTTGTTCCGCTTTTACCGTGTCCGGGGAATACCCAGTGAGAAGGATATCCTCAGATATGGCAGCAGCAGTGTTTCTACTCAGCACATTGGCAATGATGTTTTGATGGCCCGGTAAATATCTGACTTCTGGGTGAAACTTCATTATCTTGCTGTACCAATGCGCAACTTTACCATGCAGGTTCTTCCCTTTGAATGAGTCGCATGTGGGTGCATAGTCAGTTAAAACAATTATCCAGTAACTGAAGATGATATCCCGGAAATGCCCTAATGCCCACACGACTGCTAATGTCTCCAAATGTGTCGCCGAGTAATTCTTTTCTGGGGGTCTTAGTGCCCTACTGGCATAGGCAGTGGTGTGTGCTTTGCCTTGCTCATCCTTATGCTGTAACATTGCTCCCAGACCTGAACCTGGGGCGTCCGTGCACAGGTAAATAGGTTGAGTATAATCGGGAAACGCTAACACAGGTGCTTCAGTCATGGCTTTCTTGAGATCGTTGAAGCTTTTCTCTTCCAATGATCCCAATTTCCATGCTGCATCCTTCTTGAATAGCGACGTTAATGGTGATGCAATAGTAGCATATCTGTGGACAAAGCTCCTATAGAAGCCAATGAGCCCTAGAAACGAGCAAACATCATCCTTGGATTTGGGTGTAGGGAAGTTTATCATGGCAGGGAAGTTTATCATGGCAGTAACCTTATCCGGAAGAGCATTAATGCCATCGCTGTCAACTAAGTGCCCCAGAAATCTGACACATGACTTCAGGAACTCACACTTTGACAACTTGATTTTCAGACCTGCGGACGTTAATTAACCTCTAAAACGCGGCCATGGACAGCCGACCCCCCCCCCCGGGTGGCGGGGTTGGATCGTGGTCTGAGTACCTGTAGGAAAATATTAGCCAAAAATCAGAGATTAACCCTAGAACATTATACTTGGTATGGCAGATAGTACTTACATTCAGCTTTCTCCAGATACAGGTGTTGAACCTTCGTGGACTACCCAAGGACTTGTGGAGACTTGCAAAGTTGGGTAACAAAATCTTCACTTTCACACCTCCAGCAACTCGGTTTCCCCTCTACCACAGCCTCATTCTGTCACAGTAAACTTTATACTACAGCGTACAGGTAGTTTGGAATCCGTATTTGTACAATAAGCACTGAAAATAAGGCTAAAATCAACGAAGCGTACAGCCGACATGCAGTGTGGCGGCGGTCTTCCCGTCACTCAACAAACGTTTTCATTTTCACAGCTAAAAACACATATACTGCATTATTTTCAATCATATTACTTTCCAAAAGATCACCGCGGCGCGCTTTTATTCTGCCTTACGCCCGTCACTTTATTCTCGTTCCTGTCGGCCACTCGCACTGACTCGGAAGAGCTAGAACTCACCATAATGTCACTTTGAAAGCCTGCGGTACACTGACGCTAAGCAGGGGCAAACCGCGCAAAAAAAAGCTAGTGTGACAACTGGGGAAACAAGCGTTTCCTATTAGCATAAACTGCTTGTGAGAGGAGAGCGCAGATTTACAGTTCTGAGCAGTCAGAGCGCTGCCATATATCACAGCCAGGCTGGCCGGGCTGTGGGGGGGGGGAGGGGGGAAAAACGTGATACTTGGCAACAACGGAGGTCAGTAGTACAAAGGTCAAGTATGCTAATTGTAGCTAAAGGGTGGTGGTACTGATACACAATACCAGCTGGAACATCCTTGCCCGCGTTTATTCAAAATTAACTCGAATCGCAAACGCTACGATCCGCCGTTATGTCCTTTTTGGCGATCGTCGCAAAAGCGACGATCTGCCTTTAAGGGGCTAAGGTTTCCATCACTCGTTTTAACTTATTAAAGTGAGTGTCCATGTTGTTGCTCGCAGTTATCAAGTCATCTAGATACGCCAAGATGTCCTGCCCTAACATGTCACCAAACAACTGATTAACTCCGGAGAAATTCAAAGTGCCCACGGTGAGTGGTGAAGGCAGTGATGGGACAGGACTCTTTGGTCAGTTCCACCTGCCAATACCTTGACCTTAGATCCAGGCAGGTGAAAACGGTATTTCCCTTACCCAGGGACTGTAGTAAGTCTCTGAGATGCGGAATCGGGAAACGATCCAGTACGGTTTCCTTGTTCAATTGCCGGAAATCCACAACAGGTCTCACACCACGGTCCTTTTTAGGCACCAGAAAGAGCGATGTGTTCCAAGGTGAGGAAGAAGGCTGAATGACTCCATCATGAAGCATCTTTTCAACTTCCTCATCCACTGCTTTCCTTTGGCTGTGTGGTAGACGATATGCAGGCACACATATCAGATTTGTACCAGGGCAGAAACCAATATGATGTTTCACCTTACCAGTCATGCCCAGTGGTTCTCCTGGAAGTGCCACTACATCGGAGAATTCTTTAAGAAGTGCTAGCAATTGCACTTTATGGTTAACATTTTCTGTTACCATCACGTATTGTCCTAGCAAACTTTCTCTCCCTAGACGTGTAGGTTCTGACTGAGTCGTTGTTTGCGATGTAACTACTGGAGAGATCACCAGTACATTGTCGACCTCCCTTAAAGGGCCATCATAGCATATCAAGTCGCTTACATAACAACCATCTCTGAGCTTAACTGCGCCACCACTCATATTTGCGATGAAGAAGGGCGTCTTCTGGTCTTGTCTGATACGGCTCAGGGTTGACTCCAGTGACAATGTCTTGTGTTTTACGGTCTCCGATAAGCATGTCACATCAGTTCCCACCGACACATCAGGTACTCGTACAGGAATTTTGTAGACAGTCCGACTGTGCAAGTGGTGATTCCCACTCACTATAGCCTTGACCTGCTTGCAGCCCATACTCTCCGTTTCGTGTTCGTCTGGTGATTCCCTTGACGCTTCACCTGTCGGGGTAACAACTGGTTGGATGGCTCCTTGTTGGACGTGACTATCTCCAGCTTTGGTTGCTGAGGGAACAAGGCCCACAAAATCCTTCCCATTAAAGGAAATGGAATGTCTCTAAGGGTGTATAATCACATTATACTCTTCCATGGACTCAAGGCCTAATAACCCATCCGCTGGCAGAGGGAAGTTCTCAACCACATAGAATGTGGCATGTAATGCAGGAGATCGTTTATCTGCCCTCATTGTCAACAGTACCAGGCTTACGATCATCATTTTACTTCCTGTCACACCCGTCAAACTCACATTGGGTGCTGATAACGTCCAATGTGCACGAGGCATCAGTTGTCTTAGCCTTTCTAGTGCTTTACTAGAAATAATGTTTGCACATGCCCCAGTGTCAACTATTAAGGACACCTGGCCTTTCCCTGTAATCCAAGGAATTGACAATAAATCCACCTTTTTTATAGCTGCCACACACACACACATCGGTGGACTGTATGATCTCTCGGGTTACTTCTGCGTGCGGCTCTGAGCTTCCCTCGAATTCACCCCTACGTATCAAGTGGGGTTGGTGGAGGATTAGTGCCCCTCCCTGTAAAACAATTAACTCTAAGCCCTTGGCCACCCCGTGTGGGATACATGGCGTCTGGCAATGAATGAATGAATGAAAACTTAGTTGTTCCCTATTGGCAATGACAATGGGGCAATAGTCAGAGGAATGAGGACACTGCCCGTGTATGACACACCACCTTTGTACCTTTGGCTTAGCCTTGGCTTGGTCACGCTGTGGTGGGCTGGTTTGGTCATGCTGTGGTGGGCTGGTTTGGCTGCTTTTTGCCTGACTGCTTTTCCCAGAAGTACTAGACCCATACGTGGCAATTGTGTTAGCCTTGGCAGCCTGGTGTGCCGCCTTTTTAGCCTGCCAACACTTTTTATCTATATGGCCAGCCTTGTGGTACACAGTACAGAACTTACCAGCAGGGTTTTGTTTCTTTGTGTCCACGGCTAAGATAGTTCTGCTCTCTCCTGCTGCCTTCACCTTTAACTTGAAGTTCAGGTCATGAAGGGCTATGTCAGGAGGTCTTTTTGCCTGCCTAAGCACTCTGTCTCACCCAGCAGGGGCCAAACAAAGCAAGCACTGGTGGTACTTTAGAAGACAAGCTATTCTCCCATAAGACAATCCCCCAGTTATGTCTCCCCAGCCTGAAGTTAGCAAAGCTTTGCTAGTTTCCGCATAACACCTACCTGCCTTTGCGTGAGCTTGGCCTTCAGTACAATTTGGATACTGCTGTGCCCTGTTTACTAATCTGAATAGCCTAGCGTCTGACACATAGCAGTCACTTTTGAATGTATTTGTCAGGGCTTCCTTAAACCTCTCATATTCCTGAGCACTAGGTCCGGTTTGAAAAATAGAAGCTTCAAGCATTTCAGCCGCCTGGGAAATTGGCTTAATATGGACTTTAACATGCCAAATTTTCTCCCCATCACTGGCAAGCTTCAGCCTATGTATCTGAGCCTCACAGTCTCTTAAGAACCTATGTATATCATTGTCATCTTCCCAAGTAAACTGCATAGTCGGTTGTGCTGTAGGCAACACCTTTATACAGTCTGAGTTCAAAGGTGACTGGACAATGAAAGGCCCCTGAGATTGACTAACTGGTGCTACAGGTGGTAGTGTTTGAGGTGCAGTAGTAGTAAGGTTAGTAGTTGCCGTATTGGGTACGTGCCATATGGGAGGAGGAGGATTAACATGGGTTTGCATGCCAATACTGTTAGTATTCAGGCCCCAAGGATTAGCATAAGCAGCATTAGGAAATAAATTATACTGCGCCCCTTGTCCCAAAGCCTGTGGGGTGCTAAACATGCTTGAGGGAAAAGTCATAAGCGGTTGCATGATCTCAGAGCTTAGTGGAATTTGTGGATTTGTTAGAGTGTCCAAGGATGTTGCTGCAGCCTCTTCTTCAATTACCACAGTCTCTTCTGCACTAGGAGTGCCTTCTTCAGTGAGACCAGTGGCCATTTCTGAACTAGTCTGACACTCAGGCATTGTCTGATATGTACGGTACGTCCTGAACGCAAATGCAAAGCGTTCAAGTCTCCTTCACTATCCAATTGCCTAGAAGTGTCTTGGCTACCTTCAAGATCCCCAAGATTTCCTTCACTCATATCATCCGAAAAATATATACAGTACAGTCACTATTTTCGCGATGTATACTCTCGCGAAATTTCGTTTCGCGATGGCAAGGGAATGTTTTTCCTAGGAGTCTCGCGATTTTCCTACGATTTTCGCGAGCCCCCGCATCTCTGCAGTCACTTGTTTTGAAACAACCATTAAGGAAATGTTGGAAACAGACAAACGAGTCATTGACAGTGAAGTTCAGGAACCCTTACCTGTCCCACCAGTTGAGCCAACATCTCGCCAAATCATAGACTTGCTGGCAACCACTGCTCGTTTGAAAGAGCAAATTGAGGAATGTGATGGGAGGACAGAGATCAGGGACACTTTCCTCCAGATGGTGGATAGACTTGTGGCTAATTACAAGGACCTTTTCAGTGCCAGAGTTCATGCACATCATCAGACTCTAATAACATCATTCCTGTCCTCTCATATTCAACACGTCCAGGCTTTGGAGAACATACAGGCTGGGGAGGACGAAGGTGCTGTGGACGAGGACGTTGACAACATTGAGGAGCTTGATGAGCTCCCACTGGATTTTGAGGGCTTTGATGTTGAAGCATTGGGAAGTGGTGGCGTGGGGGACTCAACAGTGGTGGCGGGAAGCAGTGAGGGGGCAGGTGGTAACACCCCCCTCTCTCATATACCTCTCCACCCCATCTCTCCATCTCATCCTCGGCCTCCCCCTCCCTCTTTCCCCCTCCCTCTTTCCCCCTCCACCTCACTCACATACACTCTCTTCGTCAGTCTTTCACCCTCCATCCTCTCCACATGGCCAAACCACCTCAGTGTGTTCCTCATAACGCTTCCTATCACATCCACATCAACACCACAACGCTCCTTTATATCCTCATTCGTCAGCCTGTCTCTCCATGTGACTCCACAGGTTCCTCTTAAATAACTCATTTCCACTGCTCTCACTCTTGACTTGTGTCCTTCCAACAAAGTCCAAGCTTCACTTCCGGACGTTAGAGTTGGTATCACAATACTGAAATGTAGTAACTTTTTCACTTCCATGCTCACTTCCCTGTTTCTTATCACTGCTTTCAAAGAACAAGCAACCTTTCTTCCCTGCTGTACTCTTTCAAGCACTTCACCCTCCAAACCTCCATCCTTACTCATCACACTACCCAAGTACTTAAACGTACTCACATTTTCCAATTCCTCACCATCCAACCTCGCTGTACATTCACTGACTTCACCTCTCTCAAAGACCATCACTTTACTCTTCCCTACATTCACCTTTAGATTCCGTGTCTTACACACTCTCTCAAACTCATCCACCAAGCCTCACTCAACAACACAGTATCATCTGCAAACAACAGTACAGGGAGTTTCCAAACACTATCCTCTCTCACCAGGGCCACTCCAACATCCACTACCCTACCTTGTACCTCTTTTATTACCCCATCCATGTACAGATTGAATAACCATGGAGACATGACACATCCCTGTTTCAACCCAACTTTCAAAGAGAAAAATTCGCTTAGTTCACCATCCACACGCACTGCAGCCTTCGCACCATCGTTCATACTCTTCACAGCATTCAACAACTTCCCATCTACTCCATATATTCTTAACACTTTCCTAGTCTATCCACCCCGTCATATGCTTTCTCCAAATCCATGAAAGCCGCATACAACTTCTTTCCCTTCTCTAGAAACTTTTCCACTAAAGATCTGAGAATGAATATCTGATCTACACAACCTCTTCCCTTCCTAAAACCTCCCTGTTCTTCTCCAACTAATTTCTCCGTTCTTTCTCTAACTCTGTCAATAAGTATCCTACCATACACTTTTCCTATTATACTAAGAAGACAAATGCCCCTATGATTACCCCACACTTCTTTTTCCCCTTTTCCTTTGTACAAGGGAATAATTATACCTGACTTCCAATCCTCCGGGACTCTACCTTCCTCCCAGGTCAATCTGCACATCTTCCACATCCATTCTACTACTATCTCTCCCCCATGCTTCAGCATTTCACCACACACTCCATCAATTCCTGGGGCTTTCCCTGATTTAACTTTCTTCATTGCTTCCACAACTTCTATCCTACTGATTTCTTCCTGTCTTCTCACCTCCCTCCTTCTCCCAGCCATTCCCGAGCCACTTATACTCGCATTACTTCCATCCTCCACGTTCAACAATTCCTTAAAGTGTTCTCTCCATCTGCTCACTTTTTCTCCCTTCTCCACTAGTAATCTACCATTTTTATCTTTCACTCCCCTGCTAATTCACTTCCACCCTGTCTTACTCTTTTCACCTCTTTCCAGAACATTTTCTTACAGTCCCTCCACTTTACACTCAAATTTTTGTTAATGGCAAACTGAAACAAAAGGAAGGAATCACCAAACTGAAAGTAGAGGTCTTTAAGGATGCGGCAATGCAAGCAGAAATAATGAACAAACGTTTCCAGTCAGTTTTCACTAATGAAAAGGAGCTTGTGGAAGGGGAGGGAGTGATTAGAAATGTTCCGGTGATAAAAGATATAAAAGTGGAGGTACAGGAAGTGTATAAATTACTGGAAACTCAAGATGTAAGGAAAGCCCCAGGACCTGATGGAATTTCTAATTGGGTACTGAAGGAATGCAGAGAACAACTGGCGGGTATAATCCACAGTTTAATCATATGCTCACTGGAAGAGGGGAAAGTGCCACAAGAATGGAAGAGGGCAAATGTGGTACCAATATACAAGGGAGGAAACAGGGAAGAACCCCTGAATTATAGACCAGTGTCTCTAACCAGCATGGTCGCAAAATTGTGTGAGATAATCCTGAAAGACAGATGGATAAAATATCTGGAAGAGATTGAATATTTTGGCTGAATGTCAGTTTGGATTCAGAAGTGGAAGGTCATGTGTTTCTAACTTGTTGAGTTTTTACTCAAGAGCGATTGACGTGGTACAGGAGAGAGATGGTTGGGTGGATTGTGTGTACTTAGACTTAGAGAAGGCCTTTGACAAGGTACCTCATAAGAGACTAATGTGGAAACTAGAATATATAGGAGGACTGAAGGGGAAACTTTTGGAATGGATGAGAGACTTTTTGAGAGACAGACAAATGAGGACAGTAATAAAGGATAGGATGTCTGGATGGAGGGAAGTAACAAGTGGAGTCCCTCAAGGCTCAGTGTTGGCGCCAGTAATGTTCCTGATTTACGGAAATGATATGATAGATGGAGTGAACAGTTATGCAAGTCTGTTTGCTGATGATGTAAAGATCTTGAGAAAGGTAGAGGTTGAGGAGGATTGTAAAATACTGTAGGAGGATTTGGATAGGATACACGATTGGAGCCGGACGTGGGAAATGAAATTTAATGTAAAGAAATGTAAAATATTGGAAACGGGTAAATGTACCAGGAGGCCATCACTGAATTATTTGTTGGGTAATGAATGAATCACAAAAAGGAGAGAAGAGAAAGATTTGGGAGTGCTGGTCCAAGATAGTTTGTCACCAGAAAAGCACATTAACAAGATAGTTGGAGAGACTTATAAACACCTGACTAACATAAGAGTAGCATTTCATTATATGGATGAGGAGATGATGAAAAAATTGATAGTGGCCATGATCCGCCCCAGGTTAGAATATGCAGCGGTAGTGTGGTCCCCACACAAAAAGAAAGATATAAACAAGATTGAGAGAATACAAAGAACAGCAACCAAGATGGTTCCCAGTCTGACAGACCTGTCATACAGAGAGAGGCTGGAAAAACTGGATTTGCCCTCCTTAGAGGAAAGGAGAAAGAGGGGAGACATGATTGCAGTGTTCAGGACCATGGTGAGAGTAGATAAAATTGACAAAGAAGATCTGTTTGTATGGGATAAGAGAGCAACAAGAGGACACGGAATGAAATTGAAAAAGTCAAGCTGCTTGAAGGATATCAAGAAATACAGCTTTCCTTACAGAAGTATAGACTTATGGAATTGCCTGGACAAAGAGATTGTCCAGTCTAAAAACTTAAACGAGTTTAAAGCTAAATTTGACTTACTGAGAAACAGCGACGGAAACCCATGAGCATAGTACATTCCGTGTATATCACAATTAGGTATATTAGGAAAATACTTAAATATTTGGAACGACTTAGACAAAGAGGTGGTGCATGAGAAAAACATTCATGTGTGTAAAGGTAGACTTGATAAATGTGGATATGGAGACAGGACAACACGAGCATTGCTCAATTCCTGTATACTACAAATAGGTAAATACACACACACACACACACACACACACACACACATATGGGAGACAAATTAGGGTAGGTGAGGGTGGGGGGATGGAGAGGGAGACAACCAGGGCTGGGGGAGGGCAGGGGGATGGGGAGAGAGACATGCCTGGCAGTACTGAGTGTGGCAGAGGATGGGGATGGGGGTGGGTAAGAAGAGAGGGGATGAAGGGAGGACTGGGAGGGCCTCGTGCACCACCACATACATGGTCAGATGCACTTGTTTCAAACCTAGGGAGGGGCAGAGTGTTCAGACTAGCGAATCGACGGCTGTTCGGATTGTGGGAATGTTCCCCCTTTTCTTTTGTGTGGTCTAGTGAATTGTCTCTTAGCAATGCGCTGGATATTGGGGTATGCCTGTACAAGACACTCGTTAAATGCAGTATTTCCTCGTATTTCAATGCATTTTACTTAGACGCCTCGTTTTTTGTGCTAGAAAAAAGTTTCCAAGTTGTTTCACACTTCGCCAGTTTCCCTGCATTTCATTGCTCCCAGCCAGCAGCTGACACTCAGGCCTCAGCAGATGACGCGTACCGATGCTCAGTCTAGGCACTGTCCATTTTTCTATGCAATGGTTTTCCATGATCTTTATACAGCAGCTCCAGCAGGGCAGTAGACACATTTGAGTTTGTTATTGTTTATGATCATAACGTACGATCTTCAGCCATGTTGTGCTGCTATTTCCTAACAAAGAATCGTTACATGTTTCTCATAACACTATTTATTTTTGTTTTGATGGACAGAGATACGAAATGTATGTAAAATAAAGCTTGTCGATATTTAAAGAAGGAAAGAATAATCACCATCCCAATACAGAGATGGTAGATGCTATCACCCAATTTTTGAATCTGTTGGACTATATTACAGCCTCTCTTGCTTGTAGCAGTGAGTAAAACAGTGTTGTTATAATTTCTCCCTTCCTTTTTGTGACAGAGAGGGCACATAAAATGACTGGGGTTTAGTTGACTGATTTTGATGTCGAAAATTAAATAATCTGGTGAAAAGTGGCAGTTTTTCCTTAGTTAGTGACATCGGGAACTAGCCCATCCACCCTCAACACACCTTCACCTGCCACTCAAGCCAGTCTTCACTTTATTTCTGGTAAGGATTTTTTGTGTTGCAGCTCGTTACCACAGTTTTAATGTCTTTTCAGGTACATGTTTATTGTGTTATGCTGTTTTAGCACTAGTAAACACTCTTCATTTAATTTTGGGTAGGGCCTGTTTGGTGTTATAGTACATTATGATAGGGTAGGTACATGTCCCACCAGAACGCTCCTTTATTTTTCCCCTTGATTCTTAACTTCACACTTAGACGTTTCACAGTTTGCTAGGTTTTGGTGAAACATCCAAGCAGCGAAAAACGAAGAAATACTTATATGTTTATTGTAGTACAGTAGTACAAACGTAACAAATTACCAGATCAGCAATCAGTCACTGAATTGGCACAGAAATGACCAAATTGGTACTGAATTCTCACTTTTATTAGCAGACTATGAAATTCCGGGTGTTTTATCACTGTATAGCACTAAAGTCTGACACTTCCATCATCAGACACTGTTGTTCTCTTAGGACCCATAGTTATCACAGTAAGGTGCAGCACAGAAATACTGTTATAGAAGGAACACAAGCACGAAGACACAGACCAGAGAGTTTGGTGCAGATACAGCTGTATGTGGTGGCAGCTACTGGTGACTAAGGCAGGGAGCAGCCCAAGTCAGGCTGTGAGATGAAGGCGAGGGGAGTGGGCATGCAGGTCACGTGGGAAAGTGCAGGAAGAGCTATGCCGATGGGAACAAAGCATCATTGGTAAACCTAGTGAGGCACTCATGTGCTTTTAGATGCTTCTCAGATGTTATGGAAGCTTTTCAAATGTTCATGAAGAACAGTAGGGTAGTGGATGTTGGAGTGGCCCTGGTGAGAGAGGATAGTGTTTGGAAACTCCCTGTACTGTTGTTTGCAGATGATACTGTGTTGTTGAGTGAAGACGAAGGGGAGCTGCAAGGCTTGGTGGATGAGTTTGAGAGAGTGTGTAAGAAACGGAACCTAAAGGTGAATGTAGGGAAGAGTAAAGTGATGGTCTTTGAGAGAGGTGAAGTTAGTGAATGTACAGCGAGGTTGGATGGTGAGGAATTGGAAAATGTGAGTACGTTTAAGTATTTGGGTAGTGTGATGAGTAAGGATGGAGGTTTGGAGGGTGAAGTGCTTGAAAGGGTGCAGCAGGGAAGAAGGGTTGCTGGTTCCTTGAAAGCAGTGATAAGAAACAGGGAAGTGAGCATGGAAGTGAAGAAGTTACTACATTCCAGTATTGTGATACCAACTCTAACGTACGGAAGTGAAGCTTGGACATTGTTGGAAAGACACAAGTCAAGAGTGAGAGCAGTGGAAATGAGTTATTTAAGAGGAGCCTGTGGAGTCAAGTGGAGAGACAGGCTGACGAATGAGGATGTAAAGGAGCGTTGTGGTGTGGATGTGGATGTGATAGGAAGCGTTATGAGGAACACACTGAGGTGGTTTGGCCATGTGGAGAGGATGGAGGGTGAAAGACTGACGAAGAGAGTGTATGTGAGTGAGGTGGAGGGGGGAAGAGGGAGGGGAAGGCTGAGGATGAGATGGAGGGATGGGGTGGAGAGGTATATGAGAGAGGGGGGTGTGAGTTGGGAGCAGGGCAGTGAAATGGCGGGGGACAGGGCGACTTGGAGGCGATTTGTTTGTGGCCACTCCAAATGGGATTGAGGCGTCTGGCAATAGATAGATAGATGAAGAACAGTCATCTGGTATCCATGGATAGTTGAACTTGGCAAGTTGGAACCGTGCAGATATGGAGGGCCTACTGTAATCCTGCAGATAATGACAAGGTGATAGGATTATGCATAAGATGGCGGTGCTTAGGACATTTATAGTTTGCATGGTGATGAAAGTACTGTATGTGATTATGATTATGATCGTGGAGATGTTTGTTGGACCAGTAATGAAAATGACTGTGGTGGTGGTGGTGATTATTACTATCATGAAGCTGAAGATGATGAAAATTTAATGTTATTTACAGGTACCAGAGGATGTACTGGCAGCTACTGAGATTGCTACTGGCATGTCCACACTGAGGCAGGAGACTGATAAACATTTCTCCAAGACTGTGAACAAGTTTAAGGTAAGATTTATTTTTTAATTTTTGTTTGCTTTAATATAAAAAGAAAAGCAGTCCCAGATTACCTCCTTCAAAGTGTAGGAACCTTAAGGCAAGACTGCCATTCATTCATTTGTTCAGTTATAAAGATTCCAGGAAGCTTGCATGTGTTGGCCTTGGTCACCTAATGGCAACTCTCCACATTGCTTGATCTCGAGCAGCCTCTCAATTCCCCATTATCACCAAAGTGACACTGTATTACGTAACCCCCTCCCCCTCCTTCTCTCTCTCTCTCTCTCTCTCTCTCTCTCTTGAGAACAGGGAGGTTTTAGGAAGGGAAGAGGTTGTGTAGATTAGGTATTCATCCTTGGGTCTCTAGTGGAAAAGTTTCTAGAGATGGGGAAAGAAGTTGTATGTGGCCTTCATCGATTTGGAGATAGCTTTTGAAAGAGTGGATAGACAAGGAATGTAGAAAATATAAAGAATGTATGGTGTAAATGGGAAGCTATTGAATGCCGTGAAGAGTATGTATGAGGGTGCTACATCTGCAGTATGTGTGTAGTGTGGAGGGAGTGATTTTTTCTATCTTACTATTGGATTGAAACAGCTGTTGAATGCTGTGAAGAGTATGTATGAGGGTGCTGCATCTGCAGTATGTGTGGAGAGTGGAGTGAGTGATTTTTTCTATCCATCTGTTGCATTGAAACAGCTATTAAATGCCGTGAAGAGTGTGTATGAGGGTGCTACATCTGCAGTATGTGTGGAGGGTGGAGTGAGTGATTTTTTCTGTCTTAATGTTGGATGTCAGATGAAACATGAAATGTAATTCAGAAAAGGAAAGAGGCTAAGTTAAGAAGTGAAGAACAACATGTTGATGGCCAGGTAGTTGAAGTACTTAGAGCAAAGTATTGGAGTTTACATTCTGAAGTAAAAAGACTCGTTAGACGTGATAAGAGGAGACTATATGATGAAAAGGCGACAGAGACAGAAATTAAATTAAGTAAAAATGACGGTCAGAGCACAAGAGCAGCGTATCAGGCCATAAAGGAGTTAACTGGGACTGAAAAGAGAAGGAAGGAAATACCTGTACGAGATAGAAATGGTAATTTGATGACTAAAGATTTGGATATAAAAGGAAGATGGAAAGAGCACTTTGAATCTGTTCTAAATAGACCAATCCCAGCTGAAGAGGACATTTTGCCAGCCGAGAGAGATTTGCAGATAGAAACAGGGGATATAACTTTGGAAGAGGTAGCAAAATCTATAAATGAGTTAAAGAATTTTAAGGCTCCAGGTGAGGATAGAATATTCCCTGAAATGCTTAAGGTGGAAATTGACAAGTTAATGAATGCACTTTTGAAACTTTTTAATGTGGCTTGGGATAATGGTGGAATTCCAGAAGAGTGGAAAAATGGAGTGATTATAAAAATACCAAAAAAGGGAGATTTAAGTGTGTGTGGCAACTGGAGGGGGATAACTTTGACACCTGTAGTTGCAAAAGTCTTTTCCAAAATCTTGTTGAACAGAATAGAGCCAGTAATTGATAAAATTTTAAGAGAAGAACAAGCGGGATTTAGAAAGGGTCGAGGTTGTAATGATCAGATTTTTATTGTAAGGCATCTAATGCAACAAGCTAATGAGATGAAAATGCCACTTAACATGTGTTTTGTGGATTTTGAAAAGGCGTTTGATAGTGTTTCACGTGGAGCTATGTTGAAAATTATGAGATTCTATGGTATACCAGAAAAGTTTGTAAATATTATTAGAAGCCTGCATGAAGGTACTTTTTGTAAGGTAATGGTGGGTGGTTTTTTGAGTGATCCATTTCAAGTTAGGTCAGGAGTGATTCAAGGAGGAATTCTTTCGCCATTGTTGTTTGTTTTGGTTATGGATTATGTTATGAAAAAGGTTGTAAGGAGAACAGGTGCAGGAATTAACTGGAAAGAAAATAAGAAGCTGATGGATTTGGACTATGCTGATGATATTGTACTGATTTGCGGAAGTATTTACGAGATGCAGAGGGTGCTCGATTGTCCGGTGGAGGAAGGAGAAAAAGTGGGATTGGCAATAAATTGTGGAAAGACTGAAATTATTAATATGAACGTGGAGAACCAAATCGATTGTGTAATTGGGAATAATGTGGTGAAGAATGTAGAAAACTTTAAATATCTGGGAACGATTGTATCATCTAATGGATCATTAAACAATGAAATTGAGGAGAGGATTAGACAGGCCTGGTGAGCTGTTGAAATGTTGAAATCTGTTTGGAATAATAATATGCTTTCGGTACATACTAAAGTGAAAATTTACAAGTCCATGGTTAGACCCATTTTAATTTACGGGCATGAGTCATGGCACAGTACAATTGCAACAGATCAGAAAGTATTAGGATTTGAGAATAAAATACTGAGAAGGATTCTTGGGGTAAAGTGGCAAGACAGTTACAAATGCAAGAGTAAGGGATATTACGAGAGTGGAACCAGTTAATGAATATGTGAGACTGTCTCGCTGGAAGTGGCTGGGGCACATATACAGAAAAGAAGGTTGTTTAATACAGGATGTGCCAGAGTGGATTGCTAGAGGAAGAAGAGGTAGAGGTAGGCCGAGGGAAACCTGGTTGAGGACAATGAAAAAAGAAGCAGGAGAGGAGTGTTGGTGGGACCTGAAGGAGATGGCAAGAGACAAATATTGGTGGAGAGAGTTCATTGAGACCCTATGCATCCCGTGGGGTGCCACAGGAAATGATTGATTGATTGATAATGTTGGATTGAAACAGGGATGTGTCATGTCTCCATGGCTGTTCAGTCTGTATTTGGATGGAATAATAAGGGATACAAGGTAGGGCAGTGGAAGTTTAAGTGGCCCTAATGATACAGGGCAGCATTTGGAAACTTCTTGTACTGTTGTTTGCAAATGATATTATATTGTTAAGTGAAGATAAAGGGGAACTGCACTGCTTGTTGAATGAGTTTGGGAGTATGTCTATCTATCTATCTATCTATTGCCAGACGCCTCAATCCCGTTTGGGGTGGCCACAAACAAATCGCCTCCAAGTCGCCCTGTCCCCCGCCATTTCACTGCCCTGCTCCCAACTCACACCCCCCTCTCTCATATACCTCTCCACCCCATCCCTCCATCTCATCCTCGGTCTCCCCCTCCCTCTTCCACCCTCCACCTCACTCACATACACTCTCTTCATCAATCTTTCACCCTCCATCCTCTCCACATGTATATGAAACAAAATCAGAAGGTTAATGTTGGAAAGAGTAAAGGTAAGGTCTTTGAGAGAAGTGAAGTCACTGAATGTACGACGGTATTTGCAGGATGATGAGGAAATGGGAAATGTGAGTGCATTTAAGTACTTGGGTGGTGTGATGAGTAAGGATGGAATTTTGGAGGATAAAGTGTTGAAAGGGAACAACAAGGATGAAAGGTTGCTGGTTCTTTGAAAGCAGTGATAAAAAATATAGAAGTGAGCATGGAAGTAAAAAAAGTCTCTGCATGATAGTATTGTGATACCAACTTTAACATATGGAAGTGAAACTTGGACCTTGTTGAAAGGACACAAGAGTGAGTGTAGTGGAAATTAGTTATCTGAGATGAGCACATGGAGTTACATGGAGAAACAAATTGATGAATGGGGAAGTGATGGAGAATTGTGTTGTGCATGTTTATATGATAGAAAGCATTAGGAGAAATACATTCAGGTATTTGGCCATGTGGAGAGAATGGAGAGCAAGAGACTAGTGAGGGGAGTGTATGCGAGTGATGTGAAGGTGGGGAGTGGGAGGGGGAGGCCGAGGATGAAATGAAGGGCTGGAGTGGAGAGATATGTGAGAGAAAGGTGTGTTGGGAGGGGGGAGGGCAGTGAAATGGTGGGGGACAGGGCAACATGGAGGTGATTTGTTTTGGATCATCTGTCATGGGATTAAGGTGTCTGGCAATAGATAGATGGATAGAATTAGCATGTGTTCCAAAATAATGAATTTTTGGTGCAGTTTATCCTCAGGTATGGCTGCATTCTCTCATGTTTTCTTCTGGCTAATCATTGTGTGAAGCATGTTTTTAAATCCTTTTCAGTTAAGATGTCGTCACATCCATAAAAATTGTTGAGCTAAATCAGAATAAAAAAATACATGGCCAGTTATCAGTAAGGCAAGATCACTCGATCAGCACGGTTGACCATTTGATAGCAACTCAGCGCCACACTGGGGAGAGGGCAGTATTTCATTTATGGCATATGTCTGTTATGTTCAGATATTGGGGAGTTCTGTATTTGCAGTATGTGATTCTTGTAGACTAAAGTTTGTTTGTCTGGATTTCATTTGAATTCATCCATTAATAGTGGATATACAGTATTGGCATTATTCTGGGGCTCGGAATAGTGAACCACCTTTTATTTATAAATAAAAATATAGTGTCAAAAATGTCCTCATAGCACATAAGCCATCATCTTCAAACCAGTTCAGTGATCCCACCACTCCTAACTGGTAAGTAGAATGGACAAACATTGTTCATAGTGAAAATGGCATTCTCTTTGTTGGTACCAAATATCTCTTGGATGTGCAACATGCAGCTGGTAATGAATAGGTCTGTTATATACAATCACTATAGTCTGTCTCAGGAAAGACGAGGGTAGAATATCATCTATTTTACTCCAAGGTCACTGTCAGAGGCCGAACGCACCTGACTTAAAGACCTGTGGGAATACAGGCTGGCCAGGGACAAGGCCTGAGGGCAAGAGGCACACACACACACACACACACACACACACACACACACACACACACACACACACACACACACACACACACACACACACACACACACACACAGATACAGAGGAAGTGGGATATCTTTCTAGACCTCTATAATTTGGGAGTGGAAAAATTTGTACCAAGAGTAAGAGGGAAAGAAAACAGGAAAAAGGAGTGGTTTAATAGAAGGTGTATGATAGCAAAAAAAGAGAGAGATAAGGCGTGGAACAATTGGAGAAAGAGAGGTAACGACAGAACAAAGGAAGAATATAAAAGAACAAGAAATGAATACACAAGAATACGTAGAGAAGAAGAAAGGAATTTCGAAAAAGGTATAATTGACAAATGCAAGGATGAACCCAAACTGTTTTATAGATTTGTTAATGGCAAACTGAAACAAAAGGAAGGAATCACCAAGCTGAAAGTAGAAGGAGAGGTCTTTAAGGATGCGGCAATGCAAGCAGAAATAATGAACAAACGTTTCCAGTCAGTTTTCACTAAAGAAAAGGAGCTTGAGGAAGGGGAGGGAGTGATTAGAAATGTTCCGGTGATGAAAGATATAAAAGTGGAGGTACAGGAAGTGTATAAATTACTGGAAACTCAAGATGTAAGGAAAGCCCCAGGACCTGATGGAATTTCTAATTGGGTACTGAAGGAATGCAGAGAACAACTGGCGGATAAAATTCACAGCTTAATTGTATGCTCACTGGAAGAAGGGAAAGTGCCAAAAGAATGGAAGAGGGCAAATGTGGTACCAATTTACAAGGGAGGAAACAGGGAAGAACCCTTGAATTATAGACCAGTGTCTCTAACCAGCATGGTCGCAAAATTGTGTGAGAAAATCCTGAAAGACAGATGGATAAAATATCTGGAAGAGATGAATATTTTGGCTGAATGTCAGTTTGGATTCAGAAGTGGAAGGTCATTTGTTTCTAACTTGTTGAGCTTTTACTCAAGAGCGATTGATGTGGTACAGGAGAGAGATGGTTGGGTGGATTGTGTGTACTTAGACTTAGAGAAGGCCTTTGACAAGGTACCTCATAAGAGACTAATGTGGAAACTAGAATGTATAGGACTAAAGGGGAAACTTCTGGAATGGATGAGAGACTTTTTGAGAGACAGACAAATGAGGACAGTAATAAAGGAAAAGATGTCTGGATGGAGGGAAGTAACAAGTGGAGTCCCTCAAGGCTCAGTGTTGGCGCCAGTAATGTTCCTGATTTACGTAAATGATATGGTAGATGGAGTGAACAGTTATGCAAGTCTGTTTGCTGATGATGTAAAGATCTTGAGGAAGATAGAGGTTGAGGAGGATTGTAAAATACTGCAGGAGGATTTGGATAGGATACACAATTGGAGCCGGACGTGGGAAATGAAATTTAACGTATAGAAATGTAAAATATTGGAAATGGGTAAAAGTACCAGGAGACCATCACTGAATTATTTTTTGGGTAATGAATTAATCACAAAAAGGAGAGAAGAGAAAGATTTGGGAGTGCTGGTCCAAGATAGTTTGTCACCAGAAAAGCACATTAACAAGATAGTTGGAGAGACTTATAAACTCTTGACTAACATAAGAGTAGCATTTCATTATATGAATGAGGAAATGATGAAAAAATTAATAGTGGCCATGATCCGCCCCAGGTTAGAATATGCAGCGGTAGTGTGGTCCCCACACAAAAAGAAAGATATAAACAAGATTGAGAGAATACAAAGAACAGCAACCAAGATGGTCCCCAGTCTGACAGACCTGTCATACAGAGAGAGGCTGGAAAAACTGGATTTGCCTTCGTTAGAGGAAAGGAGAAAGAGGGGAGACATGATTGCGGTGTTCAGGACCATGGTGGGAGTAGATAAAATTGACAAAGAAGATCTGTTTGTATGGGATAAGAGAGCAACAAGAGGACATGGAATGAAATTGAAAAAGTCAAGCTGCTTGAAGGATATCAAGAAATATAGCTTTCCTTACAGAAGTATAGACTTATGGAATTGCCTGGACAAAGAGATCGTCCAGTCTAGAAACTTAAACGAGTTTAAAGTTAAATTCGACTTATTGAGAAACAGCGACGGAAACCCACGTGCATAGTACATTCCGTGTATATCACAATTAGGTATATTAGGTAAATACCTAAATATTTAGAACGACCTAGACAAAGAGGTGGTGCATGAGAAAAACATTCATGTGTGTAAAGGTAGACTTGATAAATGTGGATATGGAGACAGGACAACACGAGCATTGCTCAATTCCTGTATACTACAAATAGGTAAATACACACACACACACACACACACACACACACACACACACACACATAGCCAATGAATGAATTGGTATAAGTGACCCGCTATGCTCACAGGTCAATATGAACTGTGGTTCCTGTTTTTGGATGCAACTTTTTTTTTTTTTGAGTTACAAAGCGCTAAAAATAAACGAAAAATATTGGACCAGTTATTCATTGTATATTTAGATTTAATAGCATATTATTCCTTTTATTTTATTTATTTATTTTTTTTTTTGAGCTTGATTTGCCTGTCATCAAGAATTTGTAAGTTGGCATCTCAGGTCACAGCACCTCCTGACTAACTCCTGGGAGATGACAAGACAGAGTTGTCTGCCGTTTTCCCCTTGCTTCAATCAGAGCTGGATATCCATATTCGCATTTCATCAACGGACTTACCCCTTCTCTCTCTCTATCTCTCTCTCTCTCTCTAAACCCCTGTTTCCCTTCTTTCTTCTCTCCCTCCTCCCTCTCCCATCTAGCATCTCTCTCTTTCTCTCTAAACCTCTGCTTCCGTCCTTTCTTATCTCCCTCCTCCCTCCCCCATCTACCCTCTCTCTCTCTCTCTCTCTCTCTCTCTCTCTCTAAACCTCTGCTTCCGTCCTTTCTTGTCTCCCTCCTCCCTCCCCCATCTACCCTCTCTCTCCCTCTCTCTCTCTCTCTCTCTCTCTCTCTCTCGTGTGTGTGTGTGTGTGTGTGTGTGTGTGTGTGTGCAATCATTATCATGACTAATGGTATGCTTTGTATTGGAAAGTAAAGATGAGGAGAAATATTGTGGAATCTGTGGCGAAAATTGTGGCAGAAGGGTGTAGACATGTATGAAGTTGAACGTTAATTGGACCACAGGGAATTAATGACAGTTCCACATGCTGACGTCTCGAGGGGACTTCTTGTAGTTGTTCTCTATAAATGTATTCCAATATTTTATTTATTTTATAATACTTATATCACAGTTAAGTTATACTTTGCATTGACATTATTATTCACTACTACAGAATCTTGAGAGAGAGAGAGGGGGAGGGGGGCTGGTCATTCCCAGGGGACAAGTGGTCACTCCTCACCTCTCTCTCTCTCTCTAGCATGCAGACCCAAACTTAAAAGGAGTTGCCCAGCATAGGCCAATCGGCCTACTGCAGGTGTTCTCTTTAAATATGTTCCAGTGTTTTATTTTTTTTTATATAATACTTATTTCACAGTAAACGCATACTTTGCACTGACACTATTCACTCCAATGGAACCTTGAGAGAGAGAGAGAGAGGGAGAGAGAGAGAGAGAGAGAGAGAGAGAGAGAGAGAGAGAGAGCATCTGCATTTATGAAGAATGAAGATGTGCTTTTCAGGTGTGTGTGTGTGTGTGTGTGTGTGTGTGTGTGTGTGTGCATGTTTTTTCATAGTGATAGCTGAGTAGCCTAGGGAAGAGGAGGGATGGGATTAACAAGATGGGGGGAGGGGGATGGGGGAAAGGAGTCGTGAACGAAGAGTGACGGACAACCTGAGGGAAAAGAGAAAATAGGACATTTGCCTCAACTCACCTGTCCAGGTTTCTGTGTCCATGACTGTACTTATTATACATGTCATCAAAATATAGATACCTTTATAAGTAATATAGCTTGGTGCATTCATGTTATGTGTTGGTGTGGTGTGGTGTTGTGTTGTGATGTCGCACGTTGTGTTGTGTTGTGTTGTGGTGTCGCACGTTGTGTTGTGTTGTGTTGTGATGTGATGTCGCACGTTGTGTTGTGGTGTCGCACGTTGTGTTGTGTTGTGTTGTGTTGTGGTGTTGCACGTTGTGTTGTGTTGTGCTGTGGTGTCACACATTGTGTTGTGTTGTGTTGTTGTGTCTCACGTTGTGTTGTGTTGTGTTGTGTTGTGTTATGTTGTGGTGTGGTGTTGCACATTGTTTTGTGTTGTATTGTGATGTCGCATGTTGTGTTGTGTTGTGTTGTGGTGTCGCATGTTGTGTTCAGTTGTGGTGTCGCACATTGTGTTGTGGTGTCGCACATTGTGTTGTGTTGTGTTGTTGTGTTGCACATTGTGTTGTGTTTTGTTGTGGTGTCGCACGTTGTGTTGTGTTGTGATGTGGTGAGATGTGTTTTCTTTATCATTTACAATTTATTCTTTTATGTTGCAAGACTCAATAATGACCGAAAACCTGGAGCGTGAGGATTGTCGGCAGCCACTCAACAGGCGGGGAAAGCTTGTGGTGCTTCGTGTGCACGAGCACCATCAGATGATCCACTCTTCATTAAATGAGACCGCTCTTGAGAAACATCGGAAGTGACAGGAATATCTGTGAACTCTATACAAAGATTCAAAAAGGAAGCAAGAGAAGGCAGCGTTTCCTCGCCCCCGTTGAAGAGACCCAGGATATCTCCAGTGGTGGACAGCATGGACGCGTTTGATATTGCATGTCTTCGCAGAATTGTTGCATCATTTTATGAGAGAGGTGAAGTTCCGAATTTGGATCAAATTTTAGCGAAGGTAAAGGAGGAGATTAATTTTAAGGGATCAAGAGCAAGCCTTCACAGACTCATGAGAAAGAATGGATATACTTTCAAGAAATCAGATAAAGGACGAAAAATTCTGATGGAACGACGTGATATTGCTGAGGGAGAACAACATTCAACACAACCCACAACACTCCAAGCTAGAGCTGCTAGATCTGGTGGAAAGAAACAAAGACAGACAAGAGTATGAAATAGACACTATCGCAAAAGACCAAGGACGTAAGGTTTTACGACTTACGCCCTACCACTGCGAATTAAATCCAATAGAACTTATACGGGCTCAAGTGAAAGATGAAGTAAGAAAAAATAATTCTAATAATAATCAGACAATGCGTGTGGTGGAGGAAATCACAAGCAATGCAGTGAGGAAAGTGACACCAGAAAACTGGCAAAAATGTATGGAGCATACAAGAAAGCTAGAACAGGAATATATCAGAAATGACATTGTGCGCAATCACATGGTCGAAGAATTCGTCATTAATGTGGTGAATGATTCCGCCAGTGAAGAAGAAGGTTTAGATGAGGGAGACATGAATATCAAGTGATAGATAGAGAGCGAGAGAGAGAGAGAGAGATTATTTTCAATGTAAATTTTAGAATATAATGAATATTTATAAAGGAAATGCTACTGTTGATCCTTTGATCAGTAAAACTATTGTAAATCAGTTTATGTTTTTTCATAAAGAATAGTAATAAAACAATAAAATAAAATAAAATAATTTTTCTTCATTTTTCATGGCTATTTCATTGGCTTCCTTACCCTAACCCTCGCCACATTCCGACCCAGGCCACTCCCATCCTCTATCCCTCCTCATATGGACCGATATCTGGACACTGATAGATAAACAGAGGCTACATATTGATTTATTATTTAAGCGTCGTGTGTGTGTGTGTGTGTGTGTGTGTGTGTGTGTGTGTGTGTGTGTGTGTGTAGAGGAAAAAAAACGGAAGAGGGAAGGAGGAAGGTCCAGAATCCCGAGGGGACCTCTTAATCCTTCACACGGTCACTCGTGTTCCGATTTTGGCAAAGGCTTTGTAAAATTCTCTCCCTCATGTTTCCTGAGAAAGACTATACCTCAGACATCACCATGATGCAAGCAGAGATCCACAGATTATTTTCCCCTGACAAACTACTTTGCCCCCTTATATACATTTTTATTGCTTATATGACCATTATACCCACCAGAACTATGCAATGAAGGCTACCATTTTACCTTCCCAGAGAAATACTTGGATGCTACCTCAACAACAGATTCCTTGGAGCATATAATTGTAGTGGATGATTTCCTGCAGTCTATTTCGTACATGTCCAGATGAACCTGGAATTGAAAGCAAGAGAGAATTACCTATATGTTACTAGTTTTCTTTTTACCATATAACAGCACAAACTCTGAAATCTGAAAATCCAGTATCCTATAACCTTCACTTTTCAAAATACTCTTTCATGCCAAATGGGTGTTGACAACCTGTCGGGGCATATTTGGTTAGTGGACATACAGTCAATTGTCTAAACATCCAACTGTCTGCCTGTCTATAGCCAGATGCCATAATCCCATAAAGGGTGACTGTTTGACTTTGAGTTATTTGTTTTACAAAGAGAGGCACTAACCTTCCGCCAGCCCACTTTTTGACGTGTAGGGAACACATGTGGGTTGGTTATATGGTTACCACCCAGCATTGTAAATTGTTTCCTGACTTGCAGGAAACCATTATGCATGTCACTCAGTGTGAACATCTGCCCCGTTCGTGTTGATGGCCAAGAGAGGTGCTGGGAACTTCTGTGTGACTCACTCCTTCATGGAACATTTGCAGCCATTCCTTCATTTTCTTTCTGTTGAACACCATCTTTCTTACTCTAAACCTCATCCTTCTCTTCCTTAATGAGATTCAGCTGTCTGAGAACCCGATAGCAGACCCTTCTCTGTATCCTCCTACGTTCTTTATGCTAACTTTAAAGCCAAAGGTTTCTGTTGTGTATATGTACACAACACCATATCTTTCTCTTGTGTTATTGAACTTGAATCTTCTGAATTCTCTACATTCTGGCTTTGGCTACCCAGTCATTCTCTGACTAAATATATCTGCTGTTTACTTATCCCCTAATTCTGCTGAAGATGAAACACATCCTAGCAATTTATCCGTTTTCAGAAATCTCTATTCTAGGTAATGTTCACCACCAGTTTTGGCTCTCCTCTCCTTCACTGATCCACTTGATGAACAAGACTACATCTTTTCTAACCTTAATGACCTTGAGCAGCTTGTATCACGCCCTACCCGTATCCCTGACTGCCTTGGAGAGAGTTCCAACACTTGACCCTTTCCTTACAAGCAATCCTTCCACTTATGCTGTTAATCTTTTCTCCTTGTTGGGCTCCTCCATACACAACTTTATCATCTTAACCTGTCTTGTCACTCCACTAAGATGTGTGGGCCCTCCTAAGAAGCAGCAGCTTTGGCACTTTGGAGCTACTGATTGGGAGGCACTCAGGCAGTACTTCTTTGATTTTCCCTGGAATGATTATTACTTCCATGGCCGAGAGCCATCTGAGTGTGCCTCATGCATTACGAAGGATATTCTCTTGGGTGTGGAAACATACATTCCTTTCTCTTATCCTGCAACTAATGCAAAAAACCATGGTTTAATCACACTTGTTCTAATGCTGTCCAAAACAGGGAGAAGGCCTTCAATCGGTATCGGTGCCATCCCACCCCTGAATCTCATCTCTTCTGTGTTTTTGCTTGGAATTGTGCTAAGGCTGTCCTTCACATTGCTAAAAATTATTTCTTTCATACTAAATGCTCTGAACTCTGACCCAAATACTTCCCGCTCCTTCTAGCATCTTGCCAGAAACCTTTCTAACTCCTTTACTTAATCATTTTTCCCTCCTGTTTTCTGATGACTCTGTAGCTGCTGCTTCTATCGATAAAGAAGAAATCGTCGCTCAGACTTTCCCTTCAGTTCCACCTTAGACGATTCTGGTGCTGTTCATCCATCACTTCCTCCCTCTGATTTCCTCATGGGTGACATCAGAATTTCTTCAGTTAACCCTTTAACTGCGGGTATTGTTTTGGTCTGACTGTCCTCTCCCACGGGGGTTTCAGCTAAATGTAAACAAACCTTTAAACCTTAATAACTCTGCACAGAATAAAGCTAGAGAAAAAAATAAGGTACCATTAGAAAGTACTAACCTTCAGCTTTCCATTGATGTAGGTTTCATGACTTTGTCCTTTCACAGGACAGGCAGAGCCGTTAGAAGTGAGGGGTGTAAAATCACTATTTTACGCCCCACACACCAGTACCAAATGCCAACCACTCTCTCATAATAGTAATATAAACATATATGAACACTGTACATATGATAAACACCCACTCTGTGTTCACTGAGGTTGGTAAAAGGCACTTCACTGCGGCTGCGCCCGCACTTCACTGCGGCTGCGCCTCACTTCACTGCGGCGTCACTCGCTCACTGACGTTTCAGGCGATCTTTTCATTATTTCTAACTTCTAATATTATTTTACATATAATCTGGGCAATATACATTATATTTACACTGCACTTATTACTATATTGCGTCACTGTCTCATCACAGAATTACACAAGTGCCGCAGAATTACACAAGTGCCGCAGATTCTCTTATTACAATATCACTTATTATACTGGCCAATATTTACATTTTTTTCTAGGCAAAATATTCCTTATTACTACATTATCCATTATACAATTATTGGTAAAGCACGTCACTGTATATCACTGTCACTTTCAGTAACTCTGCACAGAATAAATCTAGAGCGAAAGATAAGGTACCATTAGAAAGTCCTAACCTTCAGCTTTGCAATGATGTAGGTTTCATGATTTCATTGACTATCACTGGATGGGCAGTGCCATTAGAAGTGAGCGATCTAAAATCACTATTTTTCGCTCACACACCATAACCTTCACTCATACACCATTACCAAATGCCAACCTCATTCTGATAATAATACTATAAACATATATGAACACTGCACATACGATAAACACCCACTCTGTGTTCACTGAGGCAGGTAAAAGGCACTGTCATTACCCGCACTTCACTGCCACATCAGTGGTGTTGTAATCACTATTTTTCGCTCACAAACCATTACCAAATGCCAACCTCATTCTGATAATAATACTGTAAACATATATGAACACTGCACATACGATAAACACCCACTCTGTGTTCACTGAGGCAGGTAAAAGGCACTGTAATTGCCCGCACTTCACTGCCATATCAGCGGTGTTGTAATCACTATTTTTCACTCACACACCATTACCAAATGCCAACCTCATTATGATAATAATACTATAAACCTATATGAACACTGCACATACGATAAACACCCACTCTGTGTTCACTGAGGCAGGTAAAAGGCACTGTAATTGCCTGCACTTCACTTCCACATCAGCAGTGTTCTCACTCACACAGCTGGACAGATACTGATGTGTGTTTGGTCCGGGGTGGGGTGGGGGGCCCAGGGGGTGGGAGGTGGGGTCCCAGGGGGGGGAGGAGGGAGGTGGGGGTCGGCTGGAGTGAAAGAACTTAATAGCTACTCTCCCTTGAAACAATTGGCGCACGGAAAAAACGCGGGGTATTCAAAATATTCACAAACATTCGAGAATGACACCCGCAGTTTGGTCCAGTTTTTGCAATGTCATTCTGGAATGACACCCGCAGTTAAAGGGTTAATATGCTGTCTGCCTCTACTGACCACAATATTAACAAGGCATATGGGCCTGATGCGGTCCCTCTTGTTGACTATTGGTGCTTACATCCTGCCTGGGAAAGCTCTTTCACCACTGTCTGTCAACTTGTCCCCTTCCTTCTTGCTAGAAGCTTGCTTTTATTCAGCCTGTCCCAAAGAAAAGTGACAATTCCCAGCCCTCTAACTATCACTCAAGTTCATTAACATCCTACATTTCTAAAGTTTTGAAGCTATCCATCTCAACCTTCTGTTCTAAAAACTTTCTAACAATATTACCCACTGAGGTGGTTTGGCCATGTGGAGAGGATGGAGGGTGAATGACTGACGAAGAGAGTGTATGTGAGTGAGGTGGAGGGGGGGAGAGGGAGGGGGAGGCCGAGGATGAGATGGAGGGATGGGGTGGAAAGGTATATGAGAGAGGGGGTGTGTGAGTTGGGAGCAGGGCAGTGAAATGGTGGGGGACAGGGTGACGTGGAGGCGATTTGTTTGTGGCCACCTCGAACGGGATTGAGGCATCTGGCAAAAGATGGATAGAAAAGATTAAAATCAGGCATAAAATACAATACAATATACAGCCAAGTCACCTAATCCGCGGCAATTAGAGACTGGTACCTACCCACGGTTTATGAAATCTGTGGTTTACAAAGTTAAGAACCAGTGGGAAAAAAGGATATTTAGTCTGGACCCTTGTGGAAACCCCCAACAGCACCCTACCCACACCTAACTAGCCAACATCAAACACAAAGATATTCTTAGAAATATTCAATGTATTTAATGGAAATAAATGTTAATTAATGGAGATAAACAACAATTAAGGGGCCTCACCTGACTCCGACGGACGAAAATGCTTGAGTGGATAGGGTGGGTAGGGGCTGGGGATAACTTAACTCCTAAAGTACTAAGCTCAACGATTGACATTTTTTCACAATTTTTTAATTGGACGAGGAACGTCGATCGTGCAGCTTCCACAAAAAACTGGTGGCAGCTTGCTTCACCCCAGCTGTGACATAGATGGCTTCTGACCAATCAGAACTAAGTGTTGGACATGCAGAAGGGAGGATCCAGGTCCATACCCAGGTGGTGAGGGTGAACCCCCCACCTTCTACTCACCGCGTCCCTCTACCCCAGTACGTTGTTACCGTCCTACCTCCCTCCGTTCTTACCACCACCACCACCACCCCTCCCACACCCTCCTCATGCATCCTCCATGTCACCCCTTCTAGTCATCTGAGGGGAGGATATTTCCCCCCTTCCCTTTCTTCACAGCCCTGTACTCCACTGGGACCCTTTCTTTGTGTCTGGTGGTGGTCTCCTCCCATCCCTCCATCCCTGTACACCCGTTCCTGGCCTAACCATCCCCCACCCCCTAGCACAGAGTATCTTTACCCTCCCCTGGTGTATTTTTCTTTCTTGCCCAGGCTGCGATGGGTAACTATTATCAACTTTGACGGGCTATAGCTCGGTAACTTTTGGGTCTAGGAAGTTGGGGCTTGCGTTTTCAGGTGTGTACATTCAACTTCTATAAATTGGACATGAAACTTTTAACCTTTGAGAAAGTCAAAAAATAGACCTGTTTTTGCGTCCTGGGGAGTAGTCGAGACCAGAGAATTGCGTACCAGAGGGGTTAAGACCTCCTAGCATGAGGTAGGGTGGTGTAGCCTCATGGTGTTGTTGCCTCTCCTCTGCCTCCCCCAGGAACCCCTCAAAGTCTGCTACAGAGACAGATGCTGCATCGTCCTTGTTGTTGTCAGAGTGTGAATGGCCTGGCTGTAGTTCAGGTTATGCTTGTGGCTCTGCCTGGGCAAAACAGTGGGTGATCAGCTCCTGATGCCTCTTGTTCACTCACCTGTTATGCAGGTCCTTGTGAAAGGCTACAACTTTCTCAAGATGGCCAACGATTTCGTTACATCTCTCCTCATCTTGTTCGAAGCCTTTCACTGCTTCCTTGGCCTAGCCCACATACACAAGAAAATCACACATCTGCATTGTAGGCCCAGCACATCCCTGCACTTTGCCAGTCACTTCAGCCTGTCTCTGCCTCTCCAACTGCTTGTCATTCTCAATCGTTGCATCCACGACAGCTTCCATTACGTTAGGCCTATCGTTCGCCACATCCATAATGTCAACTACTGACATGTCACCGCACCTGGACACATTGCGGGTAAGTTCAACCACTTGCTTCAAACCCTGAATCACAGTCTGCGTTGACTTGTCGACTGGTGTGCTGAGATGAGGCAGGATATGGTGCCAGGCATGCCTGATGGTTGCCACACGCAGCTTGCCCCACACCTCCAGCAGGCCCTCGATAGAATCCTTGACGTTATACTGTCGCCAGAACTCGGCAACAGAGAGGACATCCCAACTAGCACCTGAGTCGTGTTCAGACACAGCCGCTTCCTCGTCGCTGTCAGTGTCATCTGCTTCATAAGTTTCTCCTGCTGTCTCTGCTGGCCTTTGAGGAATTTCTTCCTGGAGAACTTGGGTCTCTGGTTCTTTGCTGGTTACTGCCTTAAAAAACTTTCTGTGCATGAACTGGGTGTAGAATAGTTTGGTGTTTTCAATAATTTTGTGATCTAGGGGTTGAAGCAGAGAGGTTGTATTAGGCAGGAAAAACAACACCTTGACTGCTGGGTGGTGCGAGGTTAGGTGCTGGGGATGACTGGATGCATTATCCATTAGCAGCAAAATCTTTACAGGAATTCCCTCCCGTCGGCAGTGTGCCTTGGCATCGTCAACAAAATTATCAAACAATTCGATGATAAGTCCTGTTGTTGCCCAAGCCTTCGACTGTTGCCACCAGTAAACTCCAGAGTCATCTATATTCTTGAGATTTCTGAAGGCGTGTGGTTTCTTGGCCTTATGAATAACAAAGGGGTGCATCTTAAAGTTGCCTGCAGCGTTGGTGCAGAAGATGATGGAGTAACCTGACTTATCAGCCTTCCTGCCCCAGGCCTGCTTCTGCTGACGAGAGATGTAAGTCATCGATGGCAAATGATTCCACTGGAGCCCAGTTTCATCCATGTTGAAGATAGTGCTGCTCGTATAACCCCCTTTATCAATTACAGCATTCAATACCATTGAGAAGACTCCTGCCGCGGCCACATCAGCTGATGCGTGCTAACCTGTACAGTTGACATTTTTAAGTCCCTTCCTCTTGAGTAACTGCTGGAACCAATCCTGGCTTGCACGAAAGGCTTGGCAGGGGTTACACCGAGGCGTTGACATGCCAGTGTGTGGAACACTTTAGCCTTCTCCCTCAGTACTGGCCCATCAACAGGAACATTTTCCCTGGCCTGCCTCAACACACACATAGCCAGGCAACGTTCAGTCCATATTAATGCCTCGTATCGGCAGTGAGCCCGTCCATCAAATGCTCCAGTCCCATAGGCCTTGATGCACATCAAAATATTAGCCTTGTTCTTGTAATTGGTGTGAATACAGTAATCCCTCCATTATTCAACGTAATAGAGCCATAGGCAGGTCCGGATAGTGGTCCTGTCCGGATATTGGGCCCCAGCTTATGAACTTGTACTTATGGACCCTAACTCAGAGAAACACCTATATAACTCCCTCTGGATATGCATAGCACCTATTTAAGACCCAAATCACACCAATAAGGAACATAAAAGACAAATAAATGCAAAAGAAGCATTAAATGAGGTTTTTGAGGTAGGTTCATACAATATTCAACATTCTGGTTACTTACAAGTCCCTGGCTCCTGGACTGGTACTTATGGACCCTAACCTAGCCTGACTCAGAAAAACACCTTCCTACCACACATGCATAGCTCCTAACACCCTATTCACACCAATAAAGGATATTAAAGAGTGAAATGAGCTGTTTGAGGTAAGTATAGTATGGAAAAAAGTACACTATGAAACATTCTGCCTGCTTACAGCAAGTTCATGACCATCTCGATGAATAACCGCCTCCTCTTGGACTCTGACAGTAAGAAGGATTTCCTGAAGCACTTGCAGTACACTGTTCATGAAGTCTTGCACTGAACTTAGTCAATCGCACTCAGAAGTCCGTTCTCTTCACAGTTCGCACTCTTGTCTAACTTATGCTCCATTGTAACTTACTAAGTGTTGCACTCTGCACTTTAACTTTTCCCACTCTTCTAACCATTTTCTAAAGCAAAAACAAACAAGTCTATTTATGTTAAATTTAGTTCAAAAATTGTCTTTCACTCACATCTGTAAATCCTTAACACAACGCACGGTTCTTTTCACTGCAGAACACTGTAAATTCCCGTGTGGTCTAGTGGAGAAGTTCTTGCTGTTTAATCACTGTCAGAGTCAGAGAGTATCACGGCAGGTGACCTAGGGGTGTGTCGCTGGGTCGTGGTGATGGCGTACCCACTGCAGACGACTCTGAAGATAGACACAAACTCACGTCGAGTGGTGAATCCACCATGGCTGATGTGCTGGGCTGTGGCTCAGAGCATGAGGGCCTGTCTTGGGGAGGCAACGGAGTGGAGCCAGGGCTGGGCACAGCGGGGGTCATGGGCCTGAAAAAACTGTCAATCGTTGATTGACGCAAGGACCGACGATTCTGACAATTGATGATGCGCTGCCTGAAAGCACACACTTCCTCCACAAGTCCCAAGGGCCCCATCTCCCTGTCGCAGTCCGGGTGTTCCAGGTAGTCGAGAACGAACTCTAGGTGTTCCCGGAGTGCGCTCAGCTTGGGGATGGCTGGAGTAGTGTCATGCTGAGAGGAGTCTGCATCATCGTTGCCGTCTGTGTCGGAATCTTCAAGCTGGGTACTGACACCTGCAACTGAAAATGCAATCTCGATATCAGACAATGTCTGATACCCAGGATTGCCCTCGTTGTCATCCAACCACTCACACACATCGTCCACATCAACATCGTCGCCATGCGTACGTAGACATTCATGGAAGTCATCCACGTCAAAACCTAGGAAATCGTACTCCACATCCGTTCCGAGAAGCAGACGAGACCAACCATTTTCTAGAGTCTTGACAGGGACTTCCTTCCATGCACTGGCCCAGTTGTAGATTGCAGACTTGATGTTGTAGCGGCGAAGGTTTTCCAAAGTCCGCTGGCCTCGCGTGTCCCGTCCCTCCCTGCACTCGTCCTCGTCCTCGAGAACAACCATCACCTCGTCCAGGAACTTCCGGCGGTATAGGCGCTTTGTTGCCACGATCACTCCTTGGTCCATTGGTTGGATGAGAGCAGTCGTATTAGGTGGCAGAAACATGCACCTAATCCGGCCATTCTCAGCCACCAAGTCCTTGTCGCACGGATGGGCAGGTGCATTGTCGAGGAGAAGGAGGGCCTTTACCCGGTCGCGCGGGATTCCCAGTGTCTTCGTCTGGTAATGTATGACCTCCTTGACGAAGTGATGGTGGAACCAGTCTTTGAAGATCTGGGCTGTAAACCATGCCTTTAAAGAATGGTACCAGACGACAGGAAGGACATCCATCACCCCACGAAGACACCGAGGCTGCTTTGCACGGCCAACAATAACGGGCTTAAGCCGGTGCATGCCGTTAGCATTGGCACAACACAAAGCAGATATCTATTGCTTGGAGAGCTTGCGGCCAGGTACACGCTTCTCCGTTTCCTCAGCAAGGGTGTTCGTTGGCAAAGAGCGATAGAATAAACCAGTTTCGTCAGCATTGTAGACTTGACCTTGAGTGAGGCCCTCCCTGTCGATCAAGCCCTTCATCTTGTGCCGAAACTCGTAAACTCCATCCTCGTTAGCGTCCAAAGCTTCGCCATGAGCTTTACGGTTGGTAAGGCCATGCCATAACTTGAACGCGAAGAGCCAACCCTCGGATGCCTTGAAGTCTAGGGCATCGTGAAGCCTGGCGAACTTCTCAGCAGCAGCCCTCAGTTCTGTACCACATACCATCACACCAGCAGCATGTTGCTGTCGATACCAAATCAACGTGGAGCGGTCGACTTCAGCAAACTTGGGAGTAAACATCACCTTCCTCTCCACGTTGCGTTTGCTTCTCGACGAGAAGTCAGCCGTGTACTGCATGAGTATGTCTCGGGATCTCTTGATATCGGACAAAGTAGATTGGGCCAGGTTGAACTCGCGGAGGATGCGGGAAGAAGACCACCTCGCATCTACTTTCTCCAATATCTCCCGTTTCTTCTCGAGAGTCAATGCCACTCTCTTCCTCTTCTCAGGCGGCGGGGCCATTATCACACACACTAATAAGAGGCACGAGAGCAGCAGGAGTGCCTGCAGCAGGTAAGGCACCACCACAAAAGCGAGCACGTGGGCAGCCGTGATGACGTGCGTGCACTCACGGCGAGAGACAGGCGGAAAGTGGGGAGGATGCAGGGGTGCTCTATTGGACGTTGGAGGAATGACGCACCACAACAAAGCAGTCCCGCGCCACGCGCGCCAAGTTCAAATTACGGGCGGGATTTTTTTTTTTTTTTTTTTTTTTTTTTTTTTGGACCATTTTGGAAATATTGGATCCCGGTACGATTATGTCCGGTTAGTGGGGATGTTCAGATATTGGGTGTTCAGATGTTAGAGGGATTACTGTAGTTGACTTGTTCAGGCTGAACTCCCTGGCCAAGTGTGCAAACTTATCTCCTTTCTCCACATGACGAATAACGTCCAAACCCTGCTGATAACTGAGAGGAACATTCTACTTGGACCCCAGCTGGGTCAAATGTCACCTTGGGGGATTGGGGCTGTCCATAACAGAGCCCAGGGAGAGGTAACCTTGACAATAAAAAAAGGCCAAGTAGCTCCCAGAACTCACGGGGGAACACACGTAGTTAGCAGTTGGCGGGACAGGAGGTAAAAAAAAAAACATGGTAGCTGTAGTGTGCACACTTGCCACCAGGGCCAGCCTGTGATTGGCTGCTGGGTCTAGGTTGTATGTGATTGGCTAGGAGCCGTGGAATACATCACGGGTGCCCGGATATTATAAATCTCCTTGGAAATGAGCCATCTTGGAACCTAGGAACCGTGTTTTTCGAGTTTCTTCTGCGGAATAAAAAAAATAAGGACTGGTTGGGCAAAGTGCCGCAGATTACAAATCCACGGCTTATAGATATGCAAATTAGGTGACTTGACTGTATATACAGTACAGATAGTACTGTAATGCAGTACATAATATAAATATAATCATACTGAACTCACCTAGTGTTGCAGCACAGTGCACTTACAGTAATTCCATGTCACCTAGTGGCAAATGGCTCCCACAAAGATTACTCCAGCTTCACCACCTAAGTCTTTATCATTATAGCAGTGAGCGAAACACGGGGGGCCACAGTATAAGTCACAGCACTAGGGGATAGCCACCATGTGGGTCACAGTTGCACAATGCATAGGTGTGTCCTCACTATACAGCATCCACAGGAGAGAATGAAATAGCAATGGTAGGTCTGGCCTGTTGGATGGACTACCCTTGCAACACACTGTGATTAGCTGACGTGTTCTGGGGTCTACCTGCACATTGATGATACACATCACCACTGAAAAATGCATGGTGCCACCAATTGATTCATGTTTCTGAACCAGATGGTGCCTAATTTCCCCAGATATTGTTTTAAAAGAGCCGAGCAAGAAGCTCCGAACATTGTGTTGGGCCGCAGATTGTGATCAGATAATTGAGAGATTACTGTATCTGTGCCTTCATTTCTAGCCTTGTTTCTGGTCGTTCTATAGTTGCTGTTGTCGATGGTTGCCATTCTTCTAGAGCATCAACAGTGGTGTTCTGCAGGGCTCTGTCCTATCACCAACTCTTGTCCTTTTCATCAGTGACCTTCTAAGCTGTACGTCTAACCCTATCCACTCGTACGCTGATGACTCGGTTTGGCTGCATATTGCAGTCGGATAATTGAGAGATCGCTGTATCTGTGCCTTCATTTTTGGCCTCCTTTCTGGTCATTCTATAGCTGCTGTTGTAGATGACCACCATTCTTCTCCTAGAGCTATTAACAGCAGTGTTCTTCAGGGCTCTGTCCTATGACCAACTCTCTTCCTTTTTTTCACCAGTGACCTTCTGAGCTGTACATCTTACCCTATTCACTCATACTCTTATGACTCCACTATTTTTTTTTTTTTTTTGGCAAGGAAGAAGGAAACAAAGGCCAGGAGCCTGCAAACTGTTATTTCCCAGAAAAAACAAAGACAGTACAAAAAAGAGCCAAATTTAAGATCCGTTCATTTCTAGGTGCCTGGATACACTGCATTTGAAAGACTGGAGATCATAGGAGGTATGAAATACAGATAGAGGGAGACAGTTCCAAAGTTAACCTGTTGCATAAATGAAGGACTGGAAGTAACGGTTAACTTTTGCATTACGGACTTGGACAGAAAGTGATGAGAGTTTGTTGCTAGACAGGTGCTACGTGCCCGTTGTAGAGGTGGAAGGATGCAAGCAGACAGATCAGAGGAGCAGTGACCATTGAAGTAGCAATAGAAAAGAGATAAAGATGCAACATTGTGACGATGAGACAGAGGTTGAAGGGAGCCAGTAAGAGGAGGAGAGTTAATGAGATGAAAAGCCTTTGCTCACCCTATTGAGAAGAGCTGTATGTGGGGAGCCTCCCCACACATGAAAGTTGTACTGTACAAAGGGGCACATAAAACCCATGTATAAAGTCAGCATCTATGCAGGGGTAAAGAAGGTATGCAGTCAGCTTAGCACACCTAATCTCTTGGAGGCAGATTTTATGGGATGTAATATGATCTTTCCAATATAAATTCCAAAAGAATGAACCCCCAAGTATGCTCAAGAATGATGCAGGATTGAGCTGGGTATCATTAAACATTAGTGGGTACTCCTGTGGAAAATTTTGTCAGGTTGATAGGTGTCAATACTGAGTCTTTGGTGCAATACAACAAGGTTACTTTTACCCTAGTCAGAGATACAAGTAAAATCAGACATTAGGTGTGCCATAGCCTCATCCCTTGTTTGTTGAAGTAACTGCTGAGTTGGATGTTGTGGGAACTGAATGGAAAGGTGAAGGGTGGAATCATCAGTGTGTGAGTGGATAGAATTATTTGTGCAGCTTAGAAGGTCTTAGATGAATAAAAGGAAGAGAGTTGGTGATAGGACAGAGCCCTGAGGAACACCACTATTGATACATCTGGGAGAAGAATGGTGGCCATCTACAACACCAGATGTAGATTGACTAGAAAGGAAACTATAGATGAAGGCACAGATAGAAGGATAGAAACCTTAAGAGGGCAGTTTGGAAATTAAAGATTTATGCCAGACTTGATTGAAAACCTTTGAGATGTCAAGTGCAGTGGCAATGCTTTTGCCAAAGTCCTGAAAGAAGGATGACCAGGAGTCTGAAAGGTAGATGAGAAGATCACTAGTGGAGGGTCCCTGATGGAACCCATACTGACGATTAGAAAGAAGGTTGTGATAGGAGAGATGCTTTAAAATTCATCTGTTAACAATAGACTGGAAAACTTTTGAGATACAGGATGTTAAAACAATTGGATAATAGTTAGAGGGTAGGGAATGGTCACCCTTCTTTGGGACTGGCTGAATGAGAGCAAACTTCCAGCAAGAAGGAAAGGTACAAATTGATAGACAACGGCGAAAGAGTTTACGTCGGCAGGGTGTACACACAGAAGCACAGTTCTTAAGGACAATAGGAGGGACTCCATCAGGCCCAAATGCCTTGTTAGTATTGAGGCCAGTGTTGGCAGAAAATACATCAGTTGAAGAAATTTTAGTGTCAGCCATGAGGAAGGTAGAGGGGGGAAGTGATGGAGGAACTGCACCGGAACTGTCTAAGGTGGAATTGGAGGAGAAAGTCTGAGCAAAGAGATCTGCTTTATCAGTAGAAGAAATAGCTACAGAGCCATTGGAGTAGAACAGAGGAGGGAAAGATGATGAGGTAAAGGTGTTAGAAAGTTTTTTTTTTGCAAAGTGTCAGAAGGAGTGGGAAGAATTTGAGTTGGAGAGTTGAGAGCATTTAGTATGGATGAAATTACAGTATTTTTAGCAGAGTGAAGAACAGACTTAGCACGATTCTGGGCAGAAACATAAACAAGATGTGATTCAGGGGCTGGTTGGCTTTGGTACTTTTTATAGGCCTTCTCCTTGTTGTGGACAGCATTAGAACAAGCGTGATTAAACCAAGACTTTTTTGCATTAGTCAAAGGCTGTGAGAATGTAATGTATTCTTCTATGCCTGAGAGATAACCTCCATAATGCATATGGCACACTCAGATGGCTCCTGGCCATGGAAGGAATAATCTTGCCAGGGGAAATCAAAGAAGTACCTGTACTCTCTGAGGACCTACCAATGAGCAGCTCGAAAGTGCCATAACCGATGTTTCTTTGGAGGTTCCACAGGCCGTACTGGAGCAATAGAACATGTTAAAGTAATAAGGTTGTTATCAGAGGAGCCCAGCAGAAAAGAAAGATTAACTACATGAGCAGGAGTAGTTGCAAGGAAGAGGTCAAGTATGTTGGAATTCTCTACAAGGCAGTCAGGGATATGGGTAGGGTGCTGTAAAAGCTGCACTAGGTCTTAAAGGATAGAAAAGATGTAGGCTTGTTCACCAGGTGGATCAGTGAAAGGAGAGGAGAGCCAAAGGTGGTGGTGAGCATTGAACTCTCCTAGAATGGAGATTTCAGGGATAGGAGAAAAGGATAGGATGTGTTCCATTGCAGAAGGAAGATAGTTGAAGAGTTTTTCATAGTCAGTAGAATTAGAGGGTAGGTAAACAGCATAGATATATTTAGTCAGAGAATGACAAGAAAGCCGAAGCCAGAGAGTAGAGAATTCAGAAGAATCAAGGTCTGGAACATGAGAGCAAGATAAGTCATTGGGTACATATATACAACAGCCACTTTTGGCTTTGAAATGAGTACAGTATAGAGAAAGGAGGATACAGAAAAGGGTTTGCTATCAGTTGCCTCAGACGGTTGAGTCTCAGTTCAGAAGAGAAGGTGAGGTTTAGAGGAGGAGAGGTGGTGCTCAACAGAGGGAAAGTTAGAGGAGAGGCTGTGAATGTTGAAGAATTGACGAAGATGTGAGTCAGACAGTGGGTCCAGGCAACTCGTTGTGTCATCACCAGGAGAGGGGGCGGGATGGTCGGTGCATTTGTGGTCACCTCCCCCCCATGGACTCCGAGGCTTAGTTATTAGATGCCATTTTTTTAAAATTAATTTTGAAAAGGAAATGTAGTGTGTAATATGCATGTAGTTTGGTGTTGACAGTTAGAGAAACTTGTATTGGAGAGCATGTTGACCTACACTCTGTGTTACTGAAACACTGAAAAAGTTCAGCAAAGGGGGATGTTCAGGAACTAGTCCCGAGGGCTGATGAAACAGGAGCTCCAGCTCTCCCCGTGATCAGCTTTCCATCTGCCTTGGGAGTACTGCCCTGCTTGGCTAGTGCTACAGTCTTCTCCTCTCATCTGCTTCACACAGAATCATTTTCAGCCGTTACATCACCAAACAAGTGATGAGGTTATGGCATACTTGATGTCTGAATTGGTTCATATCTCGGACTGGGATAAAAGTAATGTTGTTGTTTTTAATGCATCAGAAACTCAGTCCTTACATCTTTCGACCTGAGAAAATCTATCATAGGAATATCCTCTAATTTTTAACAATATCCAACACAATCCTGTAACATTTTTGAACGTAATGCGGTACAACTCATGCGGGGAGGCTCCCAGTATATGGCTGTTTTTGTCAATGTTTTTTGTCTTATTAACTTTTCTCCTCTAACTCACTTTCTTTAACTTGTATCTCTTTGCCACACTGTTGCGTCTTTATCTTTTTTCTATTTCTGCTTCACTGGTTGTAGCTCCTCTGAACGGTTTGCTTGCAGCCCTCCACCACTATGGTGGGCACATAGCACCCATCTAGCAGCAAAGTCTCATGTTTTTTTTTTTTTCCAACTCTAATGCAAGAGTTAACCATTACTACCAGTCCTTCATTTATGCACCTGGTCAACTATGGAATTGCCTTCCTCTGTCTGTATTTCCTACTGCCTATGACATCCAGTCTTTTAAGCACAGTGTGTCCAAGCATACTGAAATGAATGGCTCTTGAATTTGGCTCTCTGTTGTCTTGTTTTTGTTAGTTTGTTGGCTTCTAGCCCTTGATTCCTTCTTTTCATTTAAAAAATAAAAGTATGAAAACAGAGGATATGTTACAAATACAAGATATCTAATAGTAATTACTGCTTAAGTTACTGTAGGCTGTTACTTTGCATCATTTTTTTTCTCATTGTTATCATCATGATTTTACATTCCAAAACTTTCCGACCATTAGAACCTGTGGACCCAAGCATTCCACATTTGAGAGTTGTACTGTACTATACTCAGACTACTGTCAGAAATATGCTAAATGATACTTAGTTTTTGCCGATTTCTAACCATTTTATTTTCAGAGCCACATCCATAAGGTTCTAGAAGTACCCCCTGAGGTTTTGCATCCAGCAGACAAGGAACAAGCTTATCCAGCCACCGGCTCAGACATTGCCATCATGCAGGCGGAGATTGACAAACTGCATTTGCAGCTGAAGAATGTAAGCACTGTTTTTGCTGTTTTAATATTCATCCATTATCTAATCTATTCATATATCTGTGTACAGGTATCTGTCTTTCCTACCATCATCTGTCTGTTAACTATCAGTCTAACTGTCTATCTCTCTTTCTATCTATCTATCTATTTGTCTGTTTGTGTATCTGTCTGTCTATCTGTATGTCAGTCTGTTTGTCCATCCATCCATCTGTCTGCTACCTCAGACATTACCATCATGCATTCAGAAAGTGACAAATTTCTTCTGCAACTCACTGTTATTGCTGTTTTTAGTACCCATTCATCCATGATCCATCCATCCATCTTGTGTTTGTATTTAGCTATGTCCCTGCCTCCATCATTCATTCATACACAGCCTCAGACTTTATCATCATGCAAGCAGAAAGTGAAAACCTACATTTGTAACTCGAGAATGCATCAGCCTTTTTTTTTTTTTTTTTTTTTAAATGTGCGATAGGGTATGTGTATGGTCAAGTTTTTTGTCATTTTGTCTGCCTGTCTGTTAGCAGGATCATAAAAAAAACTTTTTGATGGAATTGCATGACATTTAACATAATTTAGAACCATAAGAGGAACTGGTGAATAATTTTTAGAGAAAAGGTTCACAGGTAACAAGACTTGGGCAGGGTTAACTCAAATAATTTAAATTCAGGTTTGACCAGACTTAATGGGAGGGTTGAAGGGTGGGATTGGGTGAAATTATTTTTTTTTTTAGAACAACTTCTCAGACATAAAGGTCAAAAGGCAGAATCAGAGATTCAGCCATTTCACTAAAGTAGGTGTGATTTGATTTGAGTCCACCTTGGAGGGAGGGTATAAAGAGGGGAAAAGTTATCCTATATTCAGGATAACACAAACAACCACAATTATCTGAAGAAACTCAGTTAAGTAAAGTTAGTTCAGATGGCAATTTTTCTGATATAATAAAGTTTATAACTTAGATTATATGGGGTTTTGTCAGTTGGTCATAGAGGTCTATGCCTCTGAAACTGTAGTTCCCTCTTCCTTGCAATATAGGGGTATATTCATTTATAATGTTTTCCACCCAAACTTTGGATAACACTCTGGAACACATGGATTATATGGGGTTATGTCATGTGGTCCAAGAGAGTTACAGTAATCCCTCAATTATCTGTTGTAATAGAGCCAAAGGCATGTCCGAGTAATGGCTCCGTCTGGATAATGGACTTCTCCCCTGGCCCCCCCCCCTTCATACATAACCTAACTTTGAAAGCCAGTGTAAAAGGCCACTACAGTACATTGTACAACACTTGTTCCTATTGCATAACACTACTGTATCTGGTCAAGCAGGCCTATAAACCACAGCCAAGCAGTACATTTACCATGGTCAAGCAGACCCATCAATCACAGACAAGCAATCAACAAAACATGAAAAAAAATGGCTACACAAGAAAAATGCAGTTGGCGTATAAAACATCATGGTAAAATGGAAAGAAAAATTATGGTATAGTACAGTAAGCTAGAATAAAATCAACATCAACACTCACGATTTGACCATTCCGCATCAGTATCCTGCTTCTCCAGAGTCAGCACTACCCTCTCCCATTTCCATGGTGGAGGGGCCATCATCACCTACCCTAGGAAGAAGTATGCAAGGAATAGCAAGGCCTGAAGCACATATGGAACAACCACAAAGCCACCACATGTACCACCGTAACGGCTGTCTGAGAGGAGCTGTTCACTACACTGTCGCTGCGCAGGAACTGAGAACGACCGAGGGGGTCTCTAGCAGACTCTGGGTGAACTACCCAGCCAGGCAGGACGACATCACTGGGCCATTCTCTCCAGGCTGGGCAAAAATGTTTACACGAACGTAGTTTCGGCCCGGATGCATGCATTTTTCTGGATAAAATGGAAAACCATATGAATAATGGTTTCAAACAGCCAGAACTCAACATCCAGGTAATGGACTTAACCACTGTTCTCCCAAGGGAATACCCAACCATAATTGTACAATTGCAGAAGCTCAACACCCTCAACAAAAATGAATGAGAGTCAGTAACACATAAGTTATATGGGGGTTCTGTCCAGTGAGCAAACTGTACAGGATTTTCATGTGTGACTTTAATCATCTCCCAGTACCTAACCAGTTATAATCACACACTCAAGCTTCTGACACCTTGAAATTGGTGATTCACAGTTGCTCAGCGAACTTGGTGGTTGCGGCCTTCAGCTTGACGGATGCATGATCACGCCACTGCCAAGCTGTTGTTGAAACTACTTCATGCAGGCCTGCCTGAGTTCACCAAAGCATGGCTTCACCATCATCTTGCATTCATGCTGTCACAGAGTCGCAACATGTTGACCCTGGAACAACATCTTGATAGAGTGCTTGTTCTTCTGCAAATCCTGCAACGTGGTCCTGGGCATGTCATAATGCTCCATTAGCCAGCTCTATCTCTGCCAAGGGTGCTGGAGTAGGTAGTGGAGATGGAGTGGCAGAGGGTGTCAGGTGCAGCTTAAGTGAGGCCTTTGACTGAGGTGAGACCTCTGATGGAGACACCACTCTTGAAGAGGCTGAAGGTGGTGCCATGGTCAAGGTGCTTTGCTGAGGTGAAGAAGTGTCTGTGGTGGTTCCTGGCTGGGATAAATGAGGTCGACTTGAGGAAGTAGAGGGCTGGGGTGATAGAGGCCAGTATTAGGAGGTCAAAGGCTGGGGCAACAGAGTACGATGTGAGGAGGTCGAGGGCCGTGGCGACACAGGATGTTGCAAGGAGGATGAGGGCTGTCGTGACAGAGTGGCAAGTATCACCAGATGGAAAAAGGACATGATGGAGGACTGTCTGGTGATCCTTTTCACCTGCATCTTTATAACATTCTCCAGTCCTCTTGCAGGTATGTGGCCATGGCATCAGTAAAGATAGGCCGCTGTTTAGGATTGTCGCAGTTGTCGAGAAAGATGTCCAATGCATCATGAACCAGCTGGAACCCCTGGATATCAGCCATCTTGCTGTCATCCTCCTCCTCCTGATCCTCCTTCCCTTCATGCTCAGTGCCCCCTGCATGAACCAGCTGGAACCCCTGGATATCAGCCATCTTGCTGTCATCCTCCTTCTCCTGATCCTCCTTCCCTTCATGCTCAGTGCCCCCTGCAGTCACAGACTCCACGATTCCTAGTCGAACACAGTTTGGTACCTGGGGTCCCCCTTGTCCTTTTCCAGCCAGTCACAGATTGTGTCTACAGTCACCTGTTCTCCTGCTGCTTCCATATGCCAGACAAAGTCCTGAACTTCAAAGGTGGCAAAGTTAGCATTGGTTTCTTCATCCTTTAGGAACTTGTTCCACCCGTGCTTAAGTGTGTGTGCAGAGAGTTCCTTCCAAGCCTGCTCCCAGTTATAGATTGCAGGCTTCAGGAAGTACTGCTTGTGGTTGGCCACAGTCCACTCACCCTTGCTGTTCATGCCTTGGGCTGTCCCCTCCTTGTCCTTTAGCACAACCATCACGTCTACCAAAAACCTCTTCTGGTACAGCAGCTTTTTTGCCTCAATAAAACCATGGTCCATCAGTTACAAGATTGAGGTCATATTAGGGGACAAGAATATAATCCTAATATGACCTTCATCTCCAACCAACTCCTTCTCAGAAGGGTGAGCAGGAGTGTTGTCAAGGAGCAGCAGAGCCTTCACTTGGTCACGGGCAATGCCAGGACTCTCCGTTTGGCAACAAATAATCTCCTTCACAGCATGATTGTAGAGCCACTCTTTGAAGATCTTGGCTGTAAACCAAGCCTTCATTGAGTGGTAATAAATCACTGGGAGACTATCCATTAACCCCCAGAGACAATGTGGCTGTTTTTCATAACCCACTACAACTGGTTTCAGATGATGGGAACCTATTGCACTGGCACAACGCAAAACAGACATGTGCTGTTTTCTCGCCTTACAAGGTAACAACTTCTCCTTCTATCAGCCAAGGTATTAGTTGGGACAGACCTAAAAAACAGACCAGTTTCATCAGCGTTATAAATATGATTGAGTCTGAGACCTTCTTTGTCAGCCGAGTTTTTAAGCTTGGTGCAAAATTCATCTCTTCCTTTGGTGTCTGCATCCAGAGCTTCACCACGTAATCTTGTTAGACAGTCAGTGTCAAAGTATGAACCGAGTCAGCCTTGAAATCCGCAATCTGCAGTTGCTTAACGAACTTGATGGCTGCAGCCTTCAGTTCGACAAGATGCACAGTCAGGCCACCGGCATGCTGTTGTCAGAACCACTTCAGGCAGGCCTGGTCAAGTTCGCCAAAGCATCGCATGGCCATCATTCTGTGCTCATTCCATAGCACAGTTGTGCCATGTTCGCCCTGGAAGAACATCTTGATGGAGTGCTTGTTCTCTCGCAGATCCTTCAGTGTAGGCTGAGACATACTGTAGTGCTTGATCAGCCTTGTGATGGTCCAGCCTTGCTCTGTCTTCTCAATTACCTCCATCTTCTTCTCCATGGAGAAAATACAATGTCCCTCAGTACGTGGTGGAGGAGCCATGTAGATAACAACCAGGACCATGCACAAGGCCAGCAGGACCCGCAGCAGCCAGGGCACCACCACAAAAGCGACAGACTCAGCTGTCACACAGAACTAAGTTCGAGTACAGTAGTAAGAGCACTAGGGCACAGAGCTCTTATGGGCAACAAGCGAGGCACATTGGACGACAAGAAAAGCCACAGCACTGGGGTTTGGCACCACATACACAGTCATAATTTCAGAATCACAGTAGAGCAGAAAGACATGAAGCACTGAGAGGCCATAAATTCTGCAACAACAATGAGCGAAGCATAGGAGGCCATAGAGTAAGTCACAGCCCTAGGGTTTTACCACTGTTTGGTAACAAGAGCAGAGCACTTAGATACATCTTCACTACATGAGGTTTACGGGAAAGAATGAGAGAGCATCAGTAGGCTTGGTGGACCCGCAATGCGTTCTGATTGGCTGGCGCGTTGCGAGGTTTTCCTGGGTGCCAGTTGGCTCCAACTTCAGAGCCAGGTGATATACCTTGCCACTGGATATTGCATAGAACCACCAGTTGCTTTCGGCTTCAGCGCTGGGTATTGCTTCAATAGAGCTGAGAAAAAAGTGCCAGATATAACGTTGGCCCAGATATTGCAACGATGGATAATTGAGAGTTCACTGTGTGTGCACTACCCTATGCACTGTAAACATTGATTTAAAGTTGTTATTGTATTTGCATATTTCTTAATCTAAGGTGTGAGAGCATCTCAGTCATTTACAGATATGAACTCTGGTTAGGTAATTCTATCTATCTATCTATCTATTGCCAGATGCCTCAATCCCGTTTGGGGTGGTCACAGACAAATCACCTCCACGTCGCCTTGTCCCCCGCCATTTCACTCCCCTGCTCCCAACTCACATCCCCCTCTCTCATATACCTCTCCACCCCATCCCTCCATCTCATCCTCGACCTCCCCCTCCCTCTTCCCCCCTCCACCTCACTCACATACACTCTCTTTGTCAGTCTCTCACCCTACATCTTCTCCACATGGCCAAACCACCTCAGTGTGTTCCTCATAATGCTTCCTATCACATCCACATCCACACCACAACGCTCCTTTATATCCTCATTCGTCAGCCTGTCTCTCCATGTGACTCCACAGGCTCCTCTTAAATAACTCATTTCCACTGCTCTCACTCTTGACTTGTGTCCTTCCAACAACGTCCAAGCTTCACTTCCATACGTTAGAGTTGGGATCACAATACTGGAATGTAGTAACTTTTTCACTTGCATGCTTACTTCCCTGTTTCTTATCACTGCTTCCAAAGAACCAGCAACCTTTCTTCCCTGCTGTACCCTTTCAAGCACTTCACCCTCCAAACCTCCATCCTTACTCATCACACTACCCAAATACTTAAACGTACTCACATTTTCCAATTCCTCACCATCCAGCCTCGCTGTACATTCACTGACTTCACCTCTCTCAAAGACCATCACTTTACTCTTCCCTACATTCACCTTTAGATTCCGTTTCTTACACACTCTCCCAAACTCATCCACCAAGCCTTGCAGCTCCCCTTCGTCTTCACTCAACAACACAGTATCATCTGCAAACAACAGTACAGGGAGTTTCCAAACACTATCCTCTCTCACCAGGGCCACTCCAACATCCACTACCCTTCCTTGTACCTCTTTTATTACCCCATCCATGTACAGATTGAACAACCATGGAGACATGACACATCCCTGTTTCAACCCAACCTTCAAAGAGAAAAATTCACTTAGTTCACCATCCACACGCACTGCAGCCTTAGCACCATCATACATACTCTTCACAGCATTCAACAACTTCCCATTTACTCCATATATTCTTAATACTTTCCACAATCCTTGTCTATTCACCCTGTCATATGCTTTCTCCAAATCCCTGAAAGCCGCATACAACTTCTTTTTCTTCTTTAGAAACTTTTCCACTAAAGATCTAAGAATGAATATCTGATCTACACAACCTTTTCCCTTCCTAAAGCCTCCCTGTTCTTCTCCAACTAATTCCTCTGTTCTTTTTATAACTCTGTCAATAAGTATCTTACCATACACTTTTCCTATTATACTAAGAAGACAGATGCCACTATGATTACCACACACTTCATTTTACCCTTTTCTTTTGTACAAGGGAACAATTATACCTGACTTCCAATCCTCCGGGACTCTACCTTCCTCCCAGGCCAATCTGCACAACTTCCACATCCACTCTACCACCATCTCTCCCCCATGCTTCAGCATTTCACCACACACTCCATCAATTCCTGGGTCTTTCCCCAATATAACTTTCTTCATTGCTTCCACAACTTCTAACCTACTGATTTCTTCCTGTCTTCTCACCTCCCTCCTTCTCCCAGCCATTCCCCAGCCACTTATACTTGCATTACTTCCATCCTGTATGTTCAACAGTTCCTTAAAGTGTTTTCTCCACCTGCTCACTTTTTCTCCCTTCTCCACTAGTAATCTACCATTTTTATCTTTCACTCCCCTGCTAACCTCACTTCCACCTTGTCTTACTCTCTTCACCTCTTTCCAGAACATTTTCTTACAGTCCCTCCACTTTACACTCAAATTCCTTCCAAATTCTTCATCCACTCTCTTCTGACTCTCTCTTACTAATCTTTTCACCTCTCTCTTTCTTTCTACATATAACTCTCTCTTCCGCCTCTCAACTTCTTCCACGCCCCTGTTTCTCATCCATTCATTGTATTCTTTCTTCTTTTGTGCCACAGCCTGTCTCACCTCTTCAGTCCACCACGCTGTTCCTTGCATCCCCAATCGTCTTCTCTTCCTCCTACACACCACATCACATGCTGCACATATTTCTTCTGTAAATATCCTGCATACACCTTCCACGTCCCCCATCTGCTCCAATTCATATTTGCCCAATCGTTCCTCCACTTCTCTCTTCTACTCTGCCTTTTTCTCATCCTCTTGTAACCTTTCCACTCTCCTTGCAACTACTCTTTCCTCTCGTCTTTCCATTCTTCTACTCCTCCATCTTACTTGGATCCTAATTCTGGCCACCACCAAGTAATGGTCAGAAAGTCCACTGCCCGAACCTCTGTAAGCTCTTGCATCCTTTACACGTTTTCGCATCCTTTCATTCACACACACATAATGAATCATAGCCTTCCTTTCATTCAGTTCCCCACCCACCCTTCTCATCACTCGTCATGTATACCTGTGGATCATTTTGTGCCTGAAGAGGGTATTGGGTATCACCAACCCCCTCCCAGCACAAATGTCCACTAACTCATTGCCATTCTCATCTATCTCAACAGGCACACCCCTCTCACCAACTATTCCACCTTCACATTCCCTACTTTACCATTCATATCACCGATCAAAAGCACTCTCTCATTCCTTCCAAAATTTTCCATGCACACTTCCACATTTGTCCAGAACTCTTCTCTCACTCTGCTTGACTGATCTTGCATTGGCGTATACACACACACAATCGCGCACATTTGTATTCCAACTTTTAATCTTACCCACACAATCCTTGACCCAACTGATCCATACTCTCTTATGCTCTTCTTCCATCTTTTACTCACAACTATACATACTCCTTCTTTTGCCTCTCATTCTCACCTACTCCTGCACATATACCCCATCCATACTCCCATTCTCTCACACTCTCACCTCTCCATTTCGTTTCAGTTATTCCGCCTACATCAATGCAATATTACCCATGAGAAAAAGATTAAAGTCAGGTATTAAATACAGTACAATATGGTACTGATACAGTACATATAGTACAGTAATACGGTACATAATATAATCATAATCATACTCACCCAGTTGGCACTACCTCATATGCCACAAACTCATGCATCAAGCACAACTAGGGTACATTATATATATACTGTACAGTGTATATATATATAGAGAGAGAGAGAAAGTATATATATATATATATATATATATATATATATATATATATTTAGATATATATATATATATATATATATATAGATAGATAGATATATATATATATATATATATAAAGTATATATATATATATATATATATATATATATATATATATATATATATTTAGATATATATATATATATATATATATATATATATATATATATATATATATATATATATATATATATGTGAGGCGTTGAGAATAGTACTGACGTAAACGCCATATATAAACAATGGAGAAAAACGCAGTTAAAATTTTGCAATCTTCAGACTGTGATAACTTTATAGTGGGATATGATAGGAAGCTCGTGTTTCTTTTAAATTGAAGCTCTATTACAGGGCTTTCCATACAGTAATACATTCATATACCACAATCTGAATATTGCCACATTAACTGCGTTTTTCTCCATAGGTAGATCTTAAAAAAAAAATTTTTACGTAAAATCACCGGATTTTGCACATACTGACCCTACTCACATACGCTTCATCTAGATTGCGTCTCTTTTTCACCACGTTTGACCGCCACTCACTGCACTGGGGCCCTCTTTTTCTACTTAGAGGCACTCCAGGGTCATCCTCACTCTCCGTTGAATCACTCATACTGCTGGCACAAACGTTCTTACGAACGCACACAGAAAAAAAGGAAAATCAATAAATTTCAGCGTGGTGGGGAGGGAGGAAGTGGGACGACTGTGGTGGTCGGGGGGGAAGGGAAGAGGCGAGAACGGGGCGTCATCAGTCACGGGAGCTCGTTCCCGCCTCCCATTGGCTGCTCAGCCCCGCGTCTTCTGGCACTGGCGGATACGCTCACGCAGGTAAACTCTGAGTGCATTTTTTCTGGGTGAGCCCATAGGGTTGGTAATACCTTCAATACTATAGGGATTTCGACAGTGTTGCGAGTTGTCTTCTGACTACTCGGTTGTGTGTCCAGGCACAGGAGGAAGAAAGTGCTATAATAACTCAACGGCAGGAGCAAGTTCCCTCATGCCATTGGCTGCCCGTTGCGCTTACGCTAGGCAGAGTCAACTTGAGAACATTTTTTTGGGTGACGCGCGTAGAGCCGCAGGTACCACTCTAAGGTAAAAGGTTTTCGACCATTTTCCGGGTTGAATTCTGACTGTTTAGTTGTTGCCGCAGACAGAGGAAGGCCGGGGGAAGACAATGGTGTACATAACTGAAAATCGTCCGAGGTGGCGCTTACGTCACTACTATTCTCAACGCCTCATATATATATCAGTATATATATATATATATATATATATATATATCAGTATATATACTGTATATATATATATCAGTATATATCTATCTATCTATATATCTATCTATTACCAGACGCCCCAATCCCGTAAGGGGTGGCCATTTGACTCTGAGTTATTGGTTTTACAGGGAGGGGCACTAACCCTCCAACAACCCACTTGCTGACACGTAGGGAGCATGTATGGTTTGGCTATTTGGTATATATATCAGTATATATACTGTATATATATATATATCTTTTAATAACAGAACAGAGGAAGGAAAAAAAAAAAAAGAATCCATACACCAGATTATTGGTGTCCTCTGTTCATAAAGTATCTGTAACAGTTAGACTTGAACAGCTCTAGGTTGAAGTTTTGAGGAAAACAACTCTGGGGATGCAAGTTCTGGAGAGATGCAGTTTGGGGAATGAAAGAATTTTGAGAGGCAGAAGTTCTGCAATATGCCTGAGTGGAGCGTTATGGTGTGGATGTGGATGTGATAGGAAGCGTTATGAGGAACACACATGAGGTGGTTTGGCCATGTGGAGAGGATGGAGGGTGAAAGACTGACAAAGAAAGTGTATGTGAGTGAGGTGGAGGGGGGAAGAGGGAGGGGGAGGCCGAGGATGAGATGGAGGGATGGGGTGGAGAGGTATATGAGAGAGGGGTGTGTGAGTTGGGATCAGGACTGTGAAATGGCGGGGGACAGGGCGACGTGGAGGTGATTTGTTTGTGGCCACCCCAAACGGGATTGAGGAGTCTGGCAATAGATAGATAGATAGAGAGACATTCCAGTCATGAGTGCTACCAGATGCCCGTGTAGCACGAGGGAAGGCATGGAGAGGTGGCACAATGGACGCAACTTTGTCTGAGCATTTGCTGTAAAAATATCTGTAAAATAATGCAAGGGAGACAACATTCCTTCTTACTTGTAGGGGAGGTAGTTTATTAGTAATAGCAGGATTATTAATAATTCTGACAGCTTTGTTCTGAATTTTGTCGAGTTGTTTTAATGCAACCTCTCCATATCCATTCCACAAGGGTGAGCAGTATCCAAGCTGAGAGTGCACATGACTTATAAATTATAGCTAACTGTTTGTCAGTGAAGAAGTTACGGACTTTGTACAATAATCCAAGTTTCTTTGAGGCAGTTTTAGCAAGTGATCTGACATGAGAGGTCCAGCTCAGGGCATTGTTAAGTAAGACACCGAGAATTTCAGTACTATTGGAGATGGGAATGTTTGTACCATTGAAGGTAATATACAAATCTGGCAATACCTGTCTATTAGTAAATTGTATATATTTAGTTTTACTAGCATTAAATGAGACAAGGTTGTCTGAGATTGTAGATAAGTCTTGATTTATGGAGATAGCTGTACTTAGTTGGGAGTTTGAGATATCAGACTTTAAATGGGTGTCTGAATGTGAATGAACTATGAAGTGTTGAGTCATCTGCATATGAATGGATGGGATTTTGAGTGATAGATAAGAGATCATTAATATGAACCAGGAACAAGGTTGACGCAAGAACTGATCCCTGCGGCACTCCAGCGTTAATTGAGTGGAAATTGGAATATACATCATCTACTTTTACACTTATTTTTCTGTCGCTGAGATATGAGGAAATCAAAGGGATAACAGGGAACGGTGCCATACTCTGTCGAAAGTTTTGGAAATATCAAGGACTTCTGCATGAGCTTCTCCATGTAGGTCGATTGATTGATGGATGGTATGGATCAGGAGATTGAATATGTCAATGGTGGATCTTTCGTGGCGAAAACCATACTGTGTATCACTAATTAAGTTGTTGGATTGAAGATGTTTAACTATGTGCTTATTAATTAAAGTTTCAAATACCTGACCAAGAGAAGAAGTGACAGCTTTTGGTCTGTAATCAGAGGGGTCAGAGGAACTTCCTTTCTTCGGAATTGGGCGGATATATATTGGCCTCTTTCCATGAATTAGGGAATGAAGAAGTACATATGCATAGTCTGAATAATTTAGCAAGAACAGAGGCAAGTGCTGGGGAACACTATTTCAAAACAAATGGCGGAATTCCATCTGGGCCTGGAGCTTTGTTGGTAGGTAAATTTTCTAGGATGGATTTTACGTATCTTGTCTGTATTTTAAGTGGAACAATTTCGAGAGAGTCAAATTGTAGTACTGGGACGTTCTGGTTGGCGTGCTCTGTGGTAGAATTTCTGACAAATGTACTGGCAAAGCTATCCGCTTTCCCATGTGGGTCATTTGTAATGTTGCCATCTGAAGATTTTAGTGGGGGAATGGATGATGACTTGTTAAAGTTATTATTGAAAGAATTGAGAGTTGACCAGAATATTCTATTGTCACTAGGGTTGTTAAGTACTTTTGACGCTTGATTTTGAAGAAAGTTTGATTTTGCGAGATTTATTACAGCTTTTGCATGGTTTCTAGCAGTTTTAAATTGAGAGAGTGATTCAGATGTTTTTTATTTTAAGTAAGAGTTATATGCTAATGACTTTAGGGCTGTTACTCTGGCACAGTTGCTATCAAACCATTTTGGGGTGTTCGATCTTGTAGTGAACTGTTGACTTGTTATGAATAACCAGCTAGTATTAAGTCGCAAATGTGGGACTGGGAAGAATTGGGATCACCAGAGAAGAAAGACTGCCATGGAATGTCAGCAAGATAATTTCTAAATCCATCCCAGTTTGCCCTATCAAAGTGCCATCGAGTCACCCTGACAAGTTCAGAACGGTGAGGTCTGGGGGGGCTAACTAATGAGGCTTTGATGAGATTGTGGTCAGAGGATCCAAGTGGAGACAATACCTATATCCTGTATTGATCTGGATTATTTGTCAGGAATAGGTCCAAGAGATGGGCATTATGGTCAGGATTATCTGTTATTCCTGTTAGTTGCTTGACCAGCTGCGTGAGATTAAACAATTCTGCAAACAGCTCGCACTCTAGACCAGCATCGTCAGTCCTGGCAGAATGCAATAACCATTCAACATTATGTATGTTAAAATCACCCAGAATGGTAATTTCAGTGCTAAGGGAAAGGTTAAGGTTACTCATCTGTGTAGATATGAAATCAAATACACTGGGCTCTGAAGAAGCTTTGGGGGAGCAGTAGACTACAGAGATATATTTGGTAATATTCTGACAATTTAGTTTATACAAAGGAGCATTGTGGTGTGGATTTGGATGTGATAGGAAGCGTTAGGAGGAACACACTGAGGTAGTTTGGCCATGTGGAGAGGATGGAGGGTGAGAGACTGACAAGGAGAGTGTTTGTGAGTGAGGTGGAGGAGGAGAGAGGGAGGGGGGAGGCCGAGGATGAGATGGAGGGATGGAGTGGAAAGGTATATAAGAGAGGGGGGTGCGAGTTGGGAGCGGGGCAGTGAAATGGAGGGGGACAGGGCGACATGGAGGGGATTTGTTTGTGGCCACTCCCTACGGGATTGAGGTGACTGGCAATAGATAGATAGATGGATTGGTTTTACAATGAGTAATCAAAACTGGATGAAGTAAAGTTTAAAATGGTGTCAATTGCATACTGAGATTTGATATAACAACTGGTGCCGCCCTTGTTACGGAAGTTTGTGAAGTGGAGGGATTACTGTATATATATATATATATATATATATATATTGTTACGGAACAGAGAAAGATAATGTACACTTTAAGTGAGAATACTAAAAATCACCACTGTCCCGCAAAGTTCCAGGTTCAAAACAAAAGAGTTAGGTAAAATTACAAGTTAAAGTTTAATGCTCAAACTAACAACAAAACATTCAGAACTCATAAGGATAATGTAATGGCAAATAAACAGGTTAAATATATGGTTAACTGCAATAGCCTCTATTAACACGAAATTAGCAAGAGTAAATTTATCTAAGTCAGCCCTGATAAAATGAGATACCAGATAATACTCAGTGAATGCCAGATAAATTATTACAGATTCAAACTATTATCCAAAATGACTGACAAAGAACCCTACATAAATTACAAACTTCACTAGGCCTGCAAATTAAACTTATGCTATACAGTACAAGAAAAAATACAACAGTTATACTCAAATTACACACAGCTGCTAGATGTTTGGAGATTTCTTGAGCACTCACAATAATAATATCTGTACAGGGGAGGACAGAGATGTGAACAAAATGAGGAGCAGATCTAAGTGGCAATGATGCAGAGATTGAGCTCATTATATAGGGGCCAGCAGAGCCTGATACAACTTGTAAGAAGGACGCGCAAATGAAGCCACGGGGACAAAGAGATGAAAATCCCGCAAAGTATAACAGAGAGAACGACTTACTCTACTATAACGGTAGAAGGGGGGGACTGAGGCAGAACACGCTCGTGATCAAACATGCAGCAACTGTGCGTTAAAATTACACAAAGGATGATGAAATCATAGGCTATGTAACACCTCCCCACAAAGAAAAAAGAAATTTACAAAGGAAATTTCTTATTACTCTAAAACAATCTGTCTAAAGTCTAGATAAGCAATCTGCAATAACATTTTCTTTCCCCTTGACATGTTGTATGTCTAATGAATACTCCTGAAGAAGTAGACTCCATCTTGTCAATCTCTGATTTTTATCTTTAAACTTACTAAGGAATTTCAGTGGGTTATGATCGGTATAAATGACTATGGGGTCAAAACCAGAACACAAATAAAATGAAAAATGCTGTAAACCCAAAATCAAGGCCAAAAGCTCTTTCTCAATAGTTGAGTAGTTCTTTTGAGGTGGAGTGAACTTCTTACTGTAATAAGATACAGGATGTTCAATACCCTGATCATCCTCTTGCAGCAAAACAGCCCCAGCTCCTGTATCACTTGCATCAACAGCCATCTTAAAAGGCTTAGCAAAATTTGGAGTAGCAAGCACTGGCTGACTTAATAGAATAGCTTTAAGTTTGTTGAAAGAGGATTCACAGTTATCGGTCCAGACAAATTTAACTCCCTTTTTCAGTAGGTCTGTAAGTGGTGATACAAGAATAGAAAAGTTAAGAACAAATCTCCTGTAATAACCTACCATTCCCAAAAATCTTTGTAGCTCTTTCCTACTTTTAGGTCTGGGAAGATCACTTATAATCTGAACCTTAGCTCCTGTTGGTGCAACATGTCCATCACCAATTACATAACCAAGGTACTGAACTTTAGCTTGACCAAACTCACACTTTGATAAATTAGCTACAAGATTAGCCTGAACTAAACGGTCAAGAAATTTACTGACATGGCATAGGTGATCTTTCCAGTTGTCACTGAAGATTAATACATCATCAATATAAACAACACACCCTGCCAAACCCTCTGTTACAACATTCATGAGCTTCTGAAATGTGGCTGGTGCATTTTTCATACCATATGGCATTACCGAACATGCAAAAGCCTTTCCTAGTGTTACAAAACATGAGATCTCCCTAGCACATTCAGTCATAGGTACTTGCCAGTATCCCTTTAACAAATCAAACTTACTTATGTACCTAGCCTTTCCGATCTTGTCTATGCAATCTTCCACGCGAGGGAGAGGGTAAGTGTCTGTTTTGGTTATCTGATTAACACGTCTGTAGTCGATGCAAAGCCGCTGTGACCCACCTGGCTGAGGGACTAAAGTGACAGGAGAACTCCACTCGCTCTGACAGGGCTCAATCATCTTGTGGTCCAACAGGTAGCCAAGCTCCTTCTGGATGAGAGGAACTTTCACTGGGTTCACACGGTAAGGAGGCAATTTAATTGGCTTTGCGTCTCCAACATCGACATCATGCATCAACACAGTGGTTCTTCCTGGAGTGGCACGGAACACTTGCGGGTACTCCTGCAGTAATGCCGAAAACTCCTGCCTTTCCTTGGGTGGTAGATGAGAAAGCTTAGTCTGGAGATCATTCATGATATCAGGATTCTTCCCCAAACTTTCACCCAGGCTCATACTGCATGGGAGAGCTTCACTTGCAGACTCGGGTGGAACAGCTACAGTGCAGACTGGATTATTTTCGTCCCACCTGTGATATAACTTTAGCATGTTGATGTGACATAGTTGCTTGCTCTTTCTACGATCTGGCGTGGCGATGACATAGTTGACATCACTGAGTTTCTTCTCCACGAAATAAGGGCCACTAAACTTGGCTTGAAGAGGTTGCCCATGAACTGGTAGCAGAATCAAAACCTGATCTCCTGGCTGAAAGTGGCGTAACCTGGACTTCTTATCATACCAAGTCTTCATCTTCTCCTGAGCAGCTCCTAAATTCTCTCTCGCCAGCTGTAAAGCAGTGGACAGCCGTTCTTTGAAATTCATCACATACTCCAGCAGGTTGACGTCATCTTCCTCCGACAGCCAGCATTCCTTGAGTAGCTTAAGGGGTCCTCTTACTTCATGGCCAAACAGTAGTTCAAAAGGTGAGAAGCCCAGTGATTCATTTGGAGATTCTCTTGCAGCAAACACAACGAATGGAAGACCTTTATCCCAGTCCTTCTGATGTTCCAAACAGTATTTCTTGAGCATCGATTTGAGTGTTTGATGATATCTCTCCAACGCTCCTTGGGTCTGGGGATGGTAAGCTGAAGACGTGATCTGGGTGATGCCCAACTCTTTCAGAGACTGCTTGAAAACGTTTGACATGAAATTACTTCCCCGGTCTGACTGTACCTCCTTGGGCAGACCAAACTTTGTGAAGAACCCTAGCATTTCCTTAACCACGTTCTTTGCTGAGATGTTTCTAAGTGGAATGGCTTCAGGATAACGAGTAGCCATATCAATCATGGTCAACACATAAGAAAATCCTGAAGAAGTCTTAGGAAGAGGGCCCACAATATCCACCAACACACGGGTGAAAGGCGCCTCAAAAGGAGGAATGGGAACTAGAGGTGCAACCTTTTTAGTCTGATTACACTTCCCCACAACTTGACAGGTGTGACAAGACTTACAATACCAGGAAACATCCCTGAAGATACCTGGCCAGTAGAAGTGTTTCAAAATGCGTGCCACAGTCTTCCTCACTCCAAGGTGTCCTGCCAAACTGGAGTCATGAGCCACTCGAATGATATCCTGCCTACAAACACGAGGGATGACAACTTGATGTACAACCTCCCATTCACAGTCGGCTGATGCTGTTGGGGGTCTCCACTTCCTCATAAGTACTCCTGGCTTTACATAATAACAAGTAGAAGCACCGGCTGACTCTTCTTCACTGTAAGCAGAGTTAGCTAGACCTTTCAACTCAGGGTCAGCAACCTGCAACTCAACCAACTCTTGACGAGACAAATTATCAACACTACGGGGTACTGCCTTATCTGGTGAGTGGTCCAAATTAGCAAGAAAAGTGTCAGCTAGGATAACATCATCATCATCATTATCCTCTAAATCACCAGTAACTTTAGACTTAGCCCTAGTGACAGCACATGCAGGGAACACATCAGGGGCATCACAATCCTGGGACACAGCCACTGGCTCACTAGACAACTGAGGAGCTGGACACACCTGACTTCCACCAATATCATTTCCAAGTAAGAAAGTTACACCTGACATTGGGAGTGTCTCAACCAACCCAACCATAACGGAACGATTAACAAAACCAGACTCTAAATTCACTCTGCACAGAGGGACAGAGAAGTAATTATTCCCTACACCTTGTAAGATTACAGTTTCATCAGAGGAATTAACATTAGAGCCTAGAACACTGGTCAGCATAAGGGATTGGCAAGCACCTGTATCACGATATATTTGAACTGATTTCCTGTCATTACTGTCCAGAGGACTGACAAAACCATCAGACAGGAAATTAGCACATGAACTCTTGAGAGTGTCACCCACGGTACTGCTCAAAAGAGGAGCTCCATCATGAGAATTTAAGTTACCCCTCAAAGCAGGTTCAGTTAACTCAGTTAAAGAATTCTGGGAACTCTCAAGAGTGGACACTAGACCAATTGACTGAATATTTAAAGACTCCTTTTTGTTCACATCACGCTGTCTCCTGAAACATCTCTCCGTAGTATGACCAAGCTTACTACAATAAGTACATTTACTTTTCTGAAATCTAGAGGTGAAGCTGGTATTTACTTCCTGAGAAACATCATCTTTATTTTCTTTCCTGTTACCTGTACTCTGAGTAGAGGCAACGTACTTACTCTCAGCTTTCCCTTTTTCTCTAGAATATCTCTTGTGAGTGAGAACATACTCATCAGCTAAAACTGCAGCATCAGACAAATTATCTATTCTTTTCTCATCAAGATATAGGCTTACATCTTTACTAATACACCTTTTGAAATCCTCCAGCAAAATCATCTGCTTAAATTTACCAAAATCAGAATCCACATTCTTAGAATTTAACCACTGCTCTAACAGATCTTCTTTGATTTTTGCATACTCAACATGGGATTGCTTATCTTGCTTATAAGTTGTCCTAAATTTTACTCTATAGGCTTCAGGAACAAGCTCATAGGCCTTAAGAATCAAGCTCTTAACTACATCATAATCATCAGACTGATTCTGAGGCAAAGATGCATAAGTTACTTGAGCTTTACCGGTGAGAACAGTTTGAAGGAGTACTGGCCAATACTCCTTAGGCCAATTAAAACCTGTAGCTA